>NC_090925.1:253446521-253749551 GCF_040938575.1 Ambystoma mexicanum | reverse complement strand
TGTACTGCACCCCCCAGACCCCTGCACTCCCCCCCCTCCCTTGAACTTGCGCAATCTGAATGACACCTGAGCTAGTAAGATCATTGTCTGTCTTCCCTCTGTTCCCCCTCCCTTGCCTCGTCACGCCTTGAAACACTAGTGTATAGGCACGTTATAAATGCCATATCATAGGGAATATTACCAATGCCACATTTAGATAGAATTGTGAATGCTAGCTTGCTTCGCATCTAGACAGGATTTTGAAGGTGGGCCAGTGCCACATTTGGATAGAATTGTGAATATTGGCATGCGTCATATATAGACAGGATTGTGAATATTAGCCAGTGCTGGATCTAGATTGAAATGCAGAGATATTCATGCGGCACATCTAGAAAGAACGTGGAAATTCAGCACACATCACTTCTAGATAGCGAGGCCAATAACCAACCCACTAACAATTTCAACCCTCTGCATACACCTCTCAAACTCTAACCAAACACAACCATAACCTTAATGCACAGCAAACCGCACAAACTTCTCGGATCTGCGTGATTTTTCCGTCGCGGAAATGTCAGCGACTGAGAAGTATGCATGAGAAATGTGCAAACCACAAAAGTACATTTCCCATGCGAACACGCATTCAAAACCCCTACATACCCACACCCCCACCCACAACACTCTCCCACCCACACCCCAACATAAACAAACCCTACTTACCTTTTTTACACGCTGAATCCCTGCAGCGCCAGTTCCCTTTCACTTCCGTGATCGGGAACCGGCGCCGCATGGTCAGTTTTTTTTTCGTTTTTTTTTTTGGGAGCTGCAGGGGTGTCCCCCACAACCCCCCCTCACTATACCAGACAGTATAGTGAGCGGGGTGTTACGGGGGACACCCCTGCAGCCACTGCAGTCTTTTTTTTTATATTTACCTACAATGCTACCACCAAAGGTTCGAACTTTTGGTGTTCGAACCTTTGGTGGTAGCATTTTTCAGACTTTTTGTACGGTCGGACCTTTTTTTCAGGCCAATCGTACAATTCCAACTTCACTACACCGCAACAACAAAACAAACTACACATAGCTTCGCACAACAGCACACGACGGCTACCAACCGGAAAGCACCACCAAGCTCAGCGAATAGTGTTAGCCAAACTGAAGCTGCCAACAGCACATCACTGCTCTCTTGCACTTATCCCCCTCGTTCCCACTAACCCACCCCCAACCCTTTTCCTTTTCAGATCCACCAGGGGACCACTACGGTGGTGATAGCACACGGAACAAATATCCTTTAACATTATAGATCATAATCTGAGGTAGGCCGAAAGGGCGACTGTGGTTGACGGGGAGTCTCTCAGTGAAGATCTTCGTCCGTCTAACGCGTCATTGAGAAGAAGAAACTGTGTCAGTCGCGGAACATATTAATGTTAGCAATAACGAGAAGAAATAATAGCTAGAAGCCACGAGCTCGGCAACTTGCGACTGTCCACTATGGTGGAAAAAAACAATCTGTGGGAATTCGACGCGTGAAGGACCATGGTTACTACGAACGATACACTAGGGATAGTATTACAGCCTCGTCCTGTCAACAAAATTTGTCGTATTTTGAAAACAAGTCATGCAATGTTCTACAATACTATGCACGTACCACTAAATGGCGGCCTATGCAAAGCATGTGATTCTTTGCAGATCCACAAGCCTCAGAAAATATGTACTGTATTCCAGCTTTCTACTGGATTCTTTCATCCCACGGATTCGTCAACTATGATATCCCTATCCCAGGACAGCTGTTCTCCGGAAACCTTTTGCCATCCGGATATGATATCAGGCCAGTAAATATAGCAACGCTGCACCGAGTAACCTCGGTTTCTTTTTTCCACTGACTCTGTTCGCGAATTGGGAACATGCTCGTCAAGCTTAACTATACTCTCCAACACATGCCTACTCCGTCAAAGACCTCGGGATCCAAGCTGTGTGCAGATTGTGGCCGATGGATGAAGGGAAGGGAAGGGGAGGATGTGCTGGCACTGGCAGAGGACCTGCAAGGAGCCAGCGGCCACAACACCTCCCAGGAGATAGATTTCATGCTAGCTCCCACACCAGGAAAACCCTAAGCCACGTTCCAGCGCTTGATGGCTAAAGTGGCCAATACTCTGAAATGGTCTACTCCATCCAGGTCCAAGGTTCAATATGAACTTGGTGACTTTCTGGATGAGGTGCCCAAGAAAGACGCTCCTGCCCTTCAATATGGCGTTCTAAGCACCGGTACTGAACGCGTGGAAGAAACCTGCCTCTTTTCCGGCTATGGACACAGACATGGCAAAGAAACACTGTCCCGTGGTGAACTATTGAGCATCAGTTTTTGGGAAACATATGGTTCAGTGACCTGTAATGGGTGGACCGTGCGGTCTGACAACTGCACCTAGACCTGAAAGTTTCCTAGTACAAACATTTTCAGCATCAAGACTTAAAGCACATGTGGTTGCTGGTTGCGTGGCCTGTGTATGGGGGGACAGGTCTCTAGGACCTCCCCTCCTCCACATTGCCCACCTACGTGATGCTCATGACTCCCCACAGCCCCCAATGCACCTGGGCCCGGGAGGCAGGGTGGCTGCGGATCGACACGTGAGGCTGCATGGCTCGCCTTGTAGCATAACATAGACACCATTTTGTAACACACAGACTCCATTTTGAGTATACTGAACCCAGGCCTCAGTAGAACAGCCTGCGTACAAACGCTGCAGCTCAGCCCCCACAGAAAGTCCTGCACTTCCCCCCCAGCCTCCACCCCATGGCAGACGAGCAACTAGACGTGAACGAGTTTCTCAGTCTTATCCATGCTGCTAAGATGTGTGTTAAAAAGTGTTAAAACGTATAATGCCAGTTACTCGTATTAAAGCGAGGTGACCCCCGCCCACCCCAAGACACCTTCGTGTTCTGATGCCTAATGTATGACCACTCGAAAATCCGCCTTGTACTGACTGTTTGCTGCTATTGTAAAAAGGGTAACGAAAAAGCAATATATAAAATGCTTGCGTATGATGTGATGCAATATGTTGTACTGCATGTAAGCCACCTATGGTATTGAGCCAGTTTTTACTATAATCAAAATGTTAGATTAACACGTCGTTTTCTTGATCCTGAGTATATAACCCTACCTGGTACTCCCTCACGTTTGTTGTATGTTCACCTTCCTCATGAGTTGCAAGCTTCAGACTGACTAACGTTATGTATTGCATGTGCCAATGAAAAACTTCCATTTTATGAACCTAGTAATGTAAGCACATGGAAACGGCAGACATGTGCACTTTACCTAATGCCCCCCAGCCCAAGCAATCTGTCCTCTCTAATAGTATTTGTGCAGCCCAGTGAATAGAGACTCGTACAAAGTTACAAGGCCATCTCCCCCTCCACCCGACGAGGCCCGCCGGGGCTTGCTGGTGTTCAAACAGCACAGCTTCACCTCCCCGCATTCCTGCTGGACGCGTATCAAGTATTTACCTCCCCCATGTCAGAGGCCGACAAACCACTGTGCACTGCCATGGCCAGGCCAAGTGAATTATGAGCTACCCGGTCCTAAATCCCAGCACCCCACTGACCTAATGGTATTCTGGTTCACCCCAAATTCAACGGACCACGAAGACAGTTATCAGTCCTTGTAAAAACATCCCCCAGAGCCATCATTTACTACATCTAACAGGACAAAATGATGATGGTAGCTTGACCCGTGCCCCCTGATAAGACACCTGGACCCATGAGACTGGACCCTTTGTTAATGACAACTTTACGATGTATGAAGAAAGCCTCATTGCATACTGTTTTTCTGTGCCCCTACCCTGGTACCAGATTGATGGTTAAAGGTTTTACATAACAACTTGGTATAGATGAATGTGACAAATGTGTATGAATAGCCACAAGGGCAATTTTCTAGAACCAAAGTGGTGAATCTCCATTGACAGCCAGTGCCCTGGAGCTCCACCCCGACAAGCCCAGCTGACCCAAGCACTTCGTGATGCCACCATGTGGATCCCCGCCAATCATGGAGCACCGAGCATATAGATAACATAGTAGCTAGACGTCGCATTCCAATCCCCAAGACTGTGGCCCCTATAGCTTAGTTCATGCATTTTTTATTTTTTTTATTACTTTATTGGTTTTAACAATATAACAAATATAATCGTCATCATTTGTGATATTTAACGCAAGTCAACAGGATTGCGCATTCCCACCCTCTCCCAACCCAAGACCACTGTCAACATTATTGTCCATTCATATCGGACCGGATTGATGGCTAGGACAGTCCGAACCATCCGAGATATCGACCATAGTGTTAGGATGAAGTAATGGCACTGTTAACGCCACCCAGCGATGCAGTTCCCCACTAGAGTCCAGCCTCTGTTCGTGGATTGCCGTTTCCCATGCACCGGTCTCTGCCGTTATCCATTTCGTAAGGTCCCCCCACCACTAGCTAAGTTCATGCATGACGTGTAATTGTAATAGAACTGACTGTCTTTGCTATTGTCAGACAGAGCGCTCTGAGTTTGCAGAGTCCTTTGCATGTCCTATATCGATTTAGATAAAGAACCTTTTACTTTTAACCGCACTTGGTCGTGGTCTCATTCCCTCCTGGGGTGTGTCCTTTATTGCCTCCCATTGAAGGGGGTTAATGCCTTATTGGGGGACGCTTACGTTCAGTGATGACCCCTTAGACGTGATTCGTCTTTATTGTCCCCTTTTGGCACGAGACGTCCCCGGCCACAGTGGAGACGCACAGCGCGCCCCCTCAAGAGAGCTGCCCGCCTACGGCAACTGGTACGCTTAGACGTGCGCACGCAGTAGGGCGAAAGGGTACGGGTCTCGCTCCAAAAAACGAATAGTACCGCTCGCCGGGGGCGGCCATTGAGGGTGAGGCAGCGCCGCCTAGACGGACCGGTTCCGGAGAGTCTCGGATCAAGACGGGCACGTGAGTATTAAGTGCGGGTGACAATAAAATGAGGGGGATAGAGACCAGAGTGTACAAGGTCAAGCCAGGTAGAAAGGGGTCTTCTTGGGGGTAAATAGACTGGTACTTTAACACTTTTTTCTTTCTCTGCATATGGCCATTAGGATAACAAGGTGAAAAAAGGAAGACGGGAACCTAGCTCTGCAAGGGGGTAGAAGGCGGCGCCGCATAGTGCTATCTTGACTAGTGCCGGGTAATAAGTGAAATAATGGAGAATAGAAATAAAGGTGTCTGAGAAGGCGACACTGTGTATAGATTAGAAAACGCTTTTCTCTTTTTCCGTATTCTGGGTGAAATTATATTAGGGAATACTCTATAAACTTTAAGGGTTGCAGGGAAGAACTGGGTAAGGAACAGAGGGTCATTTTCAAAGAAAAATTATAGGGCAAGGAAAGGGAGGGTCTGTGTTATGTGTTGTTAAATGTTTGTTGGATGTCTATCATGTGTTGAATACGCTATGCTTTTTCCATTGAACAAATTGCAACGCAAGGTTATAATTCTAAATTAATGGTAACAAGGGTTTTGTGAAATGGTCATTGTAAGTGTGACCCGGTAAGATTCAGGGCTGAGGTATTTTGCAGAAATATTTTAGTGTTTAAGAATTGCTAGTCACACACACGCACGCACACGCACATGCACGCACGATAGTCACAGGTAACACAGGAGAGTGAACAACGAGAGAATAACATGGGGGCTGAAACACCCCTGGCCCACATTTGTACAAATTTACCAGGCTAGGCAGACCGCATAACCAAGTATCATGACCAGTGGGTCACGGAATTGAAGGGAGAAGGGCTACCCCAGGTATGGCCCCAAGGAGGGTCATTCGATAAAAGTGTTCTGGACATGGTAGCCACATGCTTATTCATAAAATACAAGGGAAAACAGTTCCATAATAGAAGAGAAATACTAGATTTATGGAGGCTTTTTGAAGAGGTGCCCCCACTCAAAAGGAAAGAAATAGCGCAGGAGCAAACCACCACTACCACCACTCCCCTGGCAGCAGAAAAAAGTGAAGGCAAGGGTAGGGGGAAAGAGGGGTCCATAGAGGTAACTCGGTTGTACCCCCTCCTAAATAAACCAGTGCCCGCTGAGGGGTATAGTGATCCCGTGTATGTGTCCACACCTACTCCCGCAGCTGTCCCACGACCCACTGCACCGCCACCATATGATTGCCCCGGAACTAGTGGGCAGGTAAGTACTCCTGCAGTAGATATTGAAAAATTAACAGTAGACTTAGATTCCCCAACTCTCAATGGCCCGGAGTGAGCTATCTAGAATACGGAACATATGTGAACAAGGTGGGACAAGCATGTCAAGAACAGAGCAAACACCAAGGGCACAAACACTTGACAGGTCCTCTGGGGAAGGGTGGAAAAAGGGGGAAATACTATTCCGAATACAGGAAGAGCCAACTAGAATAATAGAATTGGAACTACATACACTCGGAGAAAACACAGGGGAGGGAGAAATGGCCACTGGAGGAATGGAAGAGCTGTGGTGTGACATAGAGGACGATGAGCGGGAAGCAGGGAGACTGGGGGTAGCAGCAGGGGGAATGTCGGAAAGGCTGAATGAGACACCTCTGGGGAGAGGGCCATGGAAGAAGAGTGGACTGGGAGATTAAGGAATAGAATGGGAAGAATGGCCACATTGGGGAGAAAAGGGTCAAAAGTGAGTATTGGGAAAGGAAGTAAAAAGAAACTGCAGCTTCCGCTGATACATAGAGTGGGTGGGAGGCTAAATTACATACACGGGGTTCAGATGGATAAGGCCAACTTATTAAAGTTATTGCCCCCGCTGTCGGGAGGAGCAAGTAAGTGGAGATATGCATTCGAGAAGCACACAGCGGGGGTGCCATTGGCAGTGGGTGATGTCAAAAGTTTGTTGGTATCGGCAGTAGGTGACCAAGCAGACCGGGTCTGGGCAAAGGCTGGTTTCCCGGGAAGAACATGAGATTGTGACCGCCATGATGGAGCTTCTTTCAATACAGTGCGTGCAAGGATATAGGATGCTTTGAGAGACACATTCCCATACACCCCTGATTTACAGTCAGTAGTGCAGTGTACCATGAATGATGGGGAAGATGCTATGGATTTAATTTTACGGGTGCACGAGATGTGGAGAGCGGAGACGGGTACGGCCTGGGATCAATCAATATCCCTATTTTACTTTATAATAAAGAGAGGGCTCCCAAAAGAAGTTCAGAAAGCACTCGACAAAACAGCAGGGATTGAGGCGAAGGGCTGGCCCGAATTTCAAAGTATAATAGTACACCACTGCAAAAGAATCAAAGAAAGGGAGAAGGAGATAGCACAGAGAAGGCTGGCAGACGAGGCAAAGTTAATACAAACGAAACTGGTGAAGGTCGCTGCAGCCATAGCAGCACTCCCCACAGATAGGGACATGGAGGAGGAGGAGGGATCAGTAGTGATACAAGGAAGGATGGCAGCAAATTGGGCTGGCAATGGGCAGTCACAGTGGAATGGACAGGAACAGTACAGAGGACCGCAGTGGCAAGTGTGGAGCACCGGGGGAGGAAGAAGTGGGTACAGAGGGCGCAGAGGGAGTGGTCCAGGGTATGGAGGAAATGGCAGGTATGGGGGGCAAGGACCTAGAGGAGGACAAGGAAATTGTTGGAACTGTGGGAGGTGGGGGCACTTCTCACGAGAATGTAGAAGCAGGCCAAACAATAATTACCAAGATGACCAGCATTATGGTCACCCCCCACCCAGGGAGCCCATACGGGTTACCGATGGGAGGGGGACAAGGACAGCAGGAGCAAAGGTGCCCAGAAGAGCAACCACATAATGTCCAACAGCACCCACAATGCCGCAAACACATGCCATACACACAGGGTAACCCCTTCGCCTCAACAGCAAATGGTGCACCTGCACCATATGGAGGAGTGGCGGTGGTATCAGGAAATGTTTTCAGCCAAGGGGGGACCACGAGGTACCCAGCATAGGACAGCCCACAGAGAGCACTTGCTCCAGAACTATCGACGACCCTCGATGCAGCAGAGGAACCATTGATAGGGGCGGAGATAGGGAACAAACAATTCATTTTTATGGTGGATTCGAGAGCCGAAAAATCATGCCTACGTGAAGGCAGGTTTCTGCTATCTAATCGTAAATTGGAGACGGAGGGTTTCTCTGGGGCAGTGGTCGAAGTTCCTTACACAGAAGAATTGGATGTTACAGTGGGGGGGAAAACAGTAAGAGCACCCCTATTGTACTATGAACAATCACTGATTAACTAATTGGGAAGGGATCTCCTCAGTAAGCTTAACATGACTATTTCCTTTACAGAGAGGAATAGTTTGCACAACACCGGGGATTTGCCCTATGCGAGTGATGCTGGTAGTGCACACACGAGCGACAGCGCCAGAAGTGCGCAGCATACCCGTGGACCCAGATATGTTCATCCAGGGCTTAAAAACATTGGCACGGGTGGTCCCAGAATTGAAGCGCCCAGAGTGGAGGGTGCCTGCAGAGTTTGTTTTCCGCCCCATAGCACGCCCAGAGATAGTACCAGGAACAGTGATGTCATTAGATTTACATGCCGGTCCGATCTCAGCACAAAGAATAGCGGCCATTGCAATAGACCTAAACGGCTGCGAGTGGCGCACACTGTTGTGCATCAATGCCGACATTGCACTGCGAGATTTATCAGATGAAGACCTCTTCACAGACTCAGATAGTGATGGGGAAATAATAATGGAAATAGACATCCCCTGTGATATGATACAGACAAGACAAGTGCCAGTGCAACTGATGGCAGCGGTAGGAGCACCACCTTAATTCTTTGACGATGACATGCAGTCAGTGCCGGGTGACCTGTGGACCACTGGCCCCCATGATGTGGGACTGTTGCATGGGGTGACACCAGTTAAGATAAAACTCAAACAAGGAGCTTTATTGCCCAGAGTAAAACAGTACCCCCTGTCCCGGGAAGCAGAAGAGGGGATAAAAGAAACAATCACCGCATTGTTAGCACAGGGAATAATCGTGCCATCAAACTCACCATGTAATACCTGTATCTATCCCATTAAAAAAGTAAAAGGAGGGGCTTGGAGGATCCAAGATCTGCACACACTCAATGACGTCATTCAAAAGGAGTTCCCTTTGGTTCCCAATCCTGCATCAATCCTATACAGCATCCCAAAAGATGCATCTCACTTCACAGTGGTCGATTTGAAGAACGCATTCTTCTCAGTACCACTCGCGGAAGAGTGTTGATATCTAACAGCATTTACATTGGGAGGAAAAAGGTATGAGAATTGCAGACTACCCCATGGGTACTGTGAAAGCCCAAGCATATTCAACAGAATTCTACACGAAGATGTACGAAATGTGACCACAGCCAGCACAATTATTCAGTACGTGGATGATTTGCTGATCTGCGGAATAAATGAGGAGGAGTCCAGGAAAGATTCTATTACCCTCTTTACATTGTTGGCCCACAAAGGTTACAAGGTGGATAAAGGAAAGTTACAATATTACCAAAGAGAAGTGTTGTACCTGGGACAGCTAAAGATGGTAAGAGAATCATACCAGACAGAGTAGCTGCCATTACAGCAGTAAGCAGACCAAAAACAGTGAAGGAAATGCAGAAATTTCTCGGCATGTGTAACTACTGCCGAGCATGGATATTAGATTATGCAGCATACACAAGGCCACTACTGCAGGGACTAAAGGAAGCCCAAAGAGAACACACAGAATAACAGTGGTCAGCAGAACTGGATGATGCATTCACATCACTCAAAGAACTAATTTCAAGCGCACCAGTACTCGCGGACCCAGACTATGAGCGCGAGTTTTATCTGTTCTCACATTGCAAGGGGTCACTCATGACAGCAGTACTGACACAAAAAACATCTTTGGGACACAAGCCCCTAGCCTACTGCAGTGGCACACTGGATGCAGTAATGCAAGGGCACTTCGCTTGCGAGCAATCTCTCGCAGCCGCAGTGTTCGCCATCGAGAAAAGTGCAACAATAGTGATGGGATGCTCCGTGACACTGTTCGTGGAGCACTCCCTATTCGCTATACTGGAAAGATCAAAAAGTACACTCACAATGCAAAGAGCCACAGCGTATGAAATAATTCTGTCCAGCGCAAACATACACATAGTGAGATGCAAGAAATTGAACCCTGCAAGATTCATTACAGAAACATGCACAGTGGAGGACATGCAAGTGCACGATTGTGCAATGTACAGAGGTGAGGTGGGAGACACACCCATGGTGAGTGAAAATGCACCGATTGAAGGAGAAGTATTCTTCATAGACGGGGCAGCATCTATAAATTCAAGGACAGGAGAAAAACACGTGGGAATAGCTGTTGTAAGTTTAGAGGAAGATGAGTACGAAGTGCTAATACAGCAGCGCCTACCCGCCCATTACTCAGCACAAGCTGCAGAACTAGTAGCACTCATTGAAGCATTACATGCAGTAAAGGGGTGTGCAGTTACAATTTACACACTCAGCTTACATGACCACCACTGTACACAGGGGATTGGCGAGTTGGGGACGGAGAGGGTTTCACAGAGCAGATGGGTCACCTGTACAACAAGCAGAGCTTCTTAAGAAACTGACAGAGGCTATAAAAGACCCTACTGTGGTAGCTATATTGAAGTGCCAGGCCCATACAAACAATACAGATGTCATCTCTTTGGGAAACGCGGATGCTGCTGCCAAGGAAGCGTCTTACTTAATAAAAGAGAGAACAGGTGAGTACCTGATACAAAAACATGTAGAAGAGGATCTCCCAGATGGCTATAATGCCATGCCCGTATCGCAAATATTGGAGCTGCAAGACGGGACAACGGAAGAGGAAAAAGAATTGTGGGAAAAAAGGGGGTGCAGCCAGTCATCAACAGACATCCTATGGCGTGAAAACAGCACAGCTAAAGTAGTGATGCCAATCAAACTATTAGAAATAGCCTTCCAACAACTACATTTTCCAGCACACAATGCAAAACAACATATCACCGCAGAAATGCAGGAGAATTGGTTTGTCCCAGGTTTTGCAGGAACAACTTTCAAAAATGGCAATGGAATGTACAACGTGCCAAATATATAATTCAGGAATGACACTAAGGACATTGCGAGGAACAATACCAAAACCAACAGGCCCCTTCATAGAGCTGCACATTGATTATGCAGACATGGGAGAGCGGTGCAATGGGTCACGTTACATGATAGTAGTGGTTTGTCCATTTTCACGATGGGTCGAGGCAGGACCATGTGCACATCCGGATGCCAAGTGTGCTGCAAAATTCTTAATGCGGGAGGTATTCCCACGCTGGGGAATTTGCAACGTAATTCGCTCCAATAATGGCACACATTTTGTCAATGGCCTCTTCAAAGAAGTAACAGCTTTGTTAGGCATAAAACACAAACTATGCTCAATTTATCACCCGCAAAGTAATGGAGTAGTTGAGAAGATCAACTGCCTCCTCAAGGGGAGGTTGTCGAAATTGTGTTTCTCACTCAAGAAAAACTGGGTACACTGTTTGCCCTTGGCCTTGTTCGAGCAGAGAAATCAGCCTAGCAAGGACCACCATCTGTCACCACACGAAATTGTAACAGAAAGGCGCATGCGCATGGCAAACTCCCCACTCCGCAGACATTCAGACGCCCATAGAGGCACCACTGTACCAGGTGAAGAGTTTAATGAGTACTTGACAAAACTCACAAAAGTGGCTCGAATGATAGCAAAACAGCTTGCGCCCCTGTTCACAAATGAGGAAGGAAGCGAGCCAATAACGCTCACAGAAGAGAACCCAAAAGGTCAGCTAATGCCAGGGTAGATGGTGTATGTAAGGAGTTTCGTACGTAGGTGGAATGCCCCAAGATTTCATGGCCCACACGAAGTAGTGTATTGTACACCAACGACAGTTAAGGTGAAGGGCCTGAGATATTGGATACATTTAACAGACGTGCGAATGGCCTATGATGTCACACAAGGACAGGACGAAGGAGTACAAGAGAAAGAACAAGTATCACAATAAGTGAAAAAAAAGAAAATGTAGCTGCCTCCTATCATTAGATAGTGGTATAAGTTAAAACGAAATTACTGAATAAAATAACTAACATTCAAAATGTATATAATTTTGAAAATGCAACACAATCTCTCCAAGTAATGTTAGGGCAGATAGAAATGGCAACGAGAATTTTCATTTGCGTAGATATTCATATGAGTGTGGTCTGTTTGTATGCACTGTTATATTTTTTACAATGATGTTTGGACTACTTTTTTATTGGGCTATCACATTCATCTCTATCGATATGAATGAGGGGGTAGGGAATGGAACCAACATGGGGAATGGAACGAAGATGGTCAAAGAAGGGGCCCATTTAATATGGGATGGCTTTCAGCTCATATGGGGATATGACATTCACCCTGATCACGCACAACACTCAAATGACACCAGCAATAGGCTGACCCCACGTCCCACTTCCCCGTACAATGCCTCTGAATATAGTGTCTGTGGTTTAAATGATCGGAATCCTTCTGTTTTATCATGGTTATATGACGCTACCGCCACCCCGGTCACACCAACAGTGCATCCATCCATAGAATCTGAATCCCTCAAAAGTATACAGGAAGAAAATACAGAAATGACTGACAGATTCTTGGCCCTATATGATGAGTGGGAAACGGGGGAGGGGAGGGTAAACAGGGCACAACACTACAAGCAGCAAGAAAATACCTCAAGAACAACAGAAGGAGGAGGGAGCTAGGGAGGAGGAAATATGACGAGTATTCTGGCCTGGGGCTAGACACAATAGAAGACCCTAGACACCCACATCAATCAAATAAAGGGTATGCAGATATGAGCTCCACAGCAAAGCAAACAACTAACGAGAGCTGTTACGTATGCTCCTCGATTACCCACGCCTCAGGCACACCTAAGGTACTACTGCCTCAAGAATTGTCTCTTGCAGACGCCCAGTGTCTCCTTCATCTCACCTTATGTAGAATTAAGAACACCTTCCAGGCACACGCAGTATCTTTTGAAATGCTGCAAAATGAAAAGACCTGCTACTCGAGACCCAAAGGAGTGATATGTTTAAAAGAACCGTTCTTAGTGATTAAAGGAACATTGTTTCCAGAAAACAAGTGGAAAGAGGAAGTAATAACATACAAGCAGAATCGCTACAAGGATTGCCAGAAGAGAAACTAAAATGGGTCGAGAAAATATGCACACCAGTTTGGACCAAGCATATCACAAAGCTAACCTGGGTGACTGCCATAGAAAAACCTTTCAAACTGCAAAAAGAAAATCACATATGAACTATGCTTCCTTGGCGAGTGGAAAAACAACCTGGGCACAAATAAGAACTGCAATAGAGCGCTCATTAAAGAAAGGGACAGCAGCCCTTATGGATACTTACTGGGTCTGCAGTAAACAGGCATACTTGCACCTCCCACAATCTTGGAGGGGCACATGTTCTTTGGTGATGCTGCACTCTGCCCTGATGGTGGTCCCGGAGAATCACATCGAAGGAGGAGAAGGACTGCAAGCTGCCCATCGCCCAGAAAATTTACAACCAACAGAAGAACCTCCAATGTATGTCCTGTCCGCAGACAACGCACAAGGTGTGATATCAAGAAAGCGGAGATCATCCAACTACATATCCAAGGCCTCCACAGAACTGTTGGCACCAATTCCTGACAGGTTCCGGCTATTCAACTCCGCTGAAACATTCTTTGCCTCCCTCGTCCTTAGCATCCAGGCGCGAGCCAACGCAAAGTGGCTGCAAATCACGCGCTGGGAGCTGATCCAATTGGCTAACGACACTGAAGAAGGGTTCAACGTGATCAAGGTGGAGCTAAGGGCCCTATGGATGACAATGCAGAACAGGTTTGTCTTAGACCTGTTAACGGCGATGGATGGAGGTGTTTGGCAAAAAATCAGGAGCGCATGCTGCACATTCGTGCCTTCTGCATATGCAGACAACGGAACACTATCACACGTTATTGTGGCAGTGCACAATTTGGGGGAGCGGATGAACAATAGAAGGTGGAGTGGGCCCGAGCTCTTGGTTCAACAACATTTTTTCCTGGGTACCATCCTGGCTAGGATTGACTGTCAAAATGCTGATACCCATCATCGTACTTTTTCGCCTCATTTTTTTGGGTGTGCCAGCTAGGTCTTCGGTGCTGCGCAAACGCAGTTCCTAACGGTGCAATGATGATGGTGACAATGAGCAACACTAGAGGAGCAGCACAAATTATGCAGGAGGCACAAGTGCAAACAAGTTAGGATCCTGAACCCAAATATAGAATGGTGGCATTAAACTATGACAGGGACATAGTGGATAGGTTATACCACACAATAAAAGAACCTCTGGAACGAGAATGATATAAGGAGGTATGGGTAGACCTGGAGGGGGATGGGGGAGGCATATACATGACCTGCACACCGGATGAGTATGCTAGGAGGGGGGAGAGTCTCTGAGGGGTGTGTAGAGCCTGGATGCCTATCAAGGGGACACCAGCGTGGGATGAAGCAATAGCTAATGAAAAAGAACGCCAAAGGTTGGGTGAGTTACAATATTTGTTACTTAAGTAATGAAAGGGGGGACATGTATGGGAGGATAGGCCTCTAGGACCCCCCATCCCCCACATTGCCCACCTACGTGATGCTCATGACTCGTCGGCAGCCCCCCATGCACCTGGGCCCGGAAGGCAGGGTGGCTGCGGATCGACACGTGAGGCTGCATGGCTCGCCTTGTAGCATAACATAGACACCATTTTGTAACTCACTGAGACTCCATTTTGAGTATACTGAACCCAGGCCTCAGCAGAACAGCCTGCGTACAAACGCTGCAGCTCAGCCCCCACCCGACCGTGCACAGAGTCCTGCACTTCCCCCCAGCCTCCACCCCAAGGTAGATCCGCTGAAGGCCCGTTCTCACGAGCAACTAGACACGAACAAGTAACAGAACAAACACTTTATCATTTACCTTCCGCAGTACATCATTGCCCTAGAAGTGACCGGACTTGTAGTTGGGGTCTGGGAAAGAACAAAAGTCGTCCCTATCAAGTATACCCCGACCCTGCGCCTAACCCCACCACGTGGATCCCCGCAAATCATGGAGCACTGAGCATATAGATAACATAGTAGCTAGACGTTGCCATCCAATCCCCAAGACTATGTGGCCCCTATAGCTTAGTTCATGCATGACATGTAATTGTAATATAACTGACTGTCTTTGCTATTGTCAGACAGAGCGCTCTGAGTTTGCAGAGTCCTTTGCATGCCCTATATCGATTTAGATAAAGAACCTTTTACTTTTAACCGCACTTGGTCGTGGTTAACCAAAGGAAGGGTCAAGTAGGCCCCATGATCTTTTGTGAATTGGTAAGATAAAGAATCGAGTAAACTGTTGAAAGTAAATCTTGGGGAAGAGAATCCTGAGAACAAAACATGGAGAAAATTCATCTTGGGGAATGGTATCCCAAGACCACAGTGTTGTGTATGAACTTTGTTACCCTTGGAACTTGGGGAAGGGAATCCCAAGACCACAGTGTTGTGTGTACTTTGTTACCTTTGGAACTTGGGGGAAGGGAAACCTAAGACCGGCAAGTGATGTGAACTGTGATATTTGTGAACCTGCAGATGGTAACCTCAGGACTTCATCAGTCTTTGTCATAAAGCTACATTGGTACTGATCTTGAGACAGAGCTTTAGAAGAATGTACGTTGTCAATTATTGAATATTTACTTTGGAACACTTATATGTTGAGAGTATTTCCCCACTAGTTTTGGTTGTAGTTGTGAGACCATGCATAGGTTTTTGACACAGACTTTTGTTTTAGACTTATGGGCCCTCATTACAAGTCAGGCGTTAAGGGTTTAACGGCGCCGTCGGCGCTGTTAACCCTTAACGCCTGATTCACACTTTAACGCCTGCTTTTTGCAGGCGTTAAAGTCCAAGGCGCTAAGCGACCTTGGTGCTAATTACGGCACCGTAATTTACGGTGCCGTAATTAGCGCCTTCCCCATCCCCATTATGCCCTATGGGGCAAAAATGGGAATGGGGAAGGGCAAATGGTGAATGGGGAATTACTGCCCCACTCACCTTGGAATGGGGCGGTAATTCCGCCATCCACCATGGCGGAATCCGGCATGGACCATGGTGCTAATAGCACCATGGTCCACCGCCTGACTTGTAATGAGGGCCATAGACACAGATTTTCCTTAGATTTCTTTAGGCAGGAACATCCCACCATAGCATAGGGTTAGTTAGGCGTTACGCCATCCTGATTATTAATACAGCTTTGTTTAAATAGATCTGTCTGTGTCATCTCTCTTGATACCATTTCAGCGACTTGTCCCGTTGGAGACCAGCACTCTAATACATAAACAGATTGGCGTCTCTGATTGATTTAGTAACCCCAGACATGTGCCTTATTTTATTTTCAGGACCCTTATTCCCTTTTGAAGCAGTGTGAAAGTAGGGCTCTATTTACATAAGAGTCCCTCCACAGGTCAGTGCAGTGACCCATACCTACTTTTTGACTACAATCTAGTGAAATCATTTCAAAACTAGTTTTCCTCACTAAATAGTATTTATTTTCATAACATTTTCAGAAAGAATATACCAGACATCCATACCCAATGAAGGGCTTTCGGCCCGAAACGCGTAGCAGAAGATAGGTGGACGAATCTAGTTCCTCCCGTCTAGGATATCAGGAAATGTCCGCTCCCTTAGAGAACTATGATTTTAGCTTTTGAAAATTGTGTAAATTCAAAATTTCTTTGTACAACTTTACTGATGAAAGTGATGTAAATGATTTGTTTTGTATTATTATTGAAAGACTGAGATGAATAATTATGGTATTTTGATTTGAACTGTAATGTTAAATTGTGAAAACATACCATATTACATTCGTTTTTGTGAATCATACCATTCTAAACATATTTTTGAGTCTTAGTTATTTGTTTGAAATTTCTAATCAATAACCTTTACAGCTGTCTATGTTGTGCCCTTGTTTGTATCCCGAGGTGTTCGAGATACTATTCCTTTCTCCAGCAACCAGAACCACTGCTGCATCACCTCTCTGCAGAGGGGGAGGGAGCGCACGCCACCTTGCTTGTTCAGGTAGTGCATGGCAACAGTGTTGTCTGACAGAATCAGGACATGCTTCCCCTTGAGAGACAGGGCGAAAGCCCTCGGGGCTAGCCTGATGGCTCGCAACTCCAGCCTGTTGATGTGGCACCTTGCTTCGGTTGCTGACCAAAGACCACTCACTGTCACCAGCCACCCTTCTTGCCGCTTTTGGAAGAGATGGTGTCTGCGGCGCCATTGAACATTACATCACACATGGCGTGCGTCCCTCATCTGTCTGGTCTTTTCCATCTCTGAGCTGAACAAGCCTTCATAATCGCTGCGCGACTCGGCCGCAGCCCGTTGCAACCCACTTCATCCTACCTTGGGTAAGACTTGGTTTTCTGCTGTGTGCACTTCGCTCCTTCTCTTGTTTTCTGTGCTCTGCTGGCCCTCGCGCCTTCTTGCTTCCCTTGGACTCTCTCTCTGTGCTCTGCTGGCCCTCGTGCCTACTTGCTTCCCTTGGACTCTCGCGCTGTGCTCTGCTGGCCCTGAAGCACTCTCGCTCTGTGCTCTGCTGGCCCTCGTGCCTACTTGCTTCTCTTGGACTCTTGCACTGTGCTTTGCAGGCCTTCGCATCTGCTTTCTTTACTTTGTCTCCCACATTGTGCTCCACCAGCCCTCACGCCCCGCTTGCTTACCTGTGGACTCCCTCAACTTTGTGCTCCCGCTCCTCTGTTCGCTCTCTTGATTCCGCTGGCCTCCCTTGATCCTGATATACTGCAAGTGCCTCTCTTTTTCTTCGCTTTGGTGGAAACTTATATCCTGTTACTGACCTACCTTTGGTTAACACTTGGAATCCTCCTCTTCTTTATATGGTGAACACCTTAAAACCACTACCTGCTACACACCACGTACTGGATTCCGCTGCAATACTCCAACAAGACTCATCGCTTTGGAGAAGGTTTTTCTTTCCTTTCAGGCAGGATTCTATTGCTTGGACTATAGTCATACAGGCATAGTGACTTCTCCCCTAGATTGGCCGTACCTCTTCGAGGCCCGGAAGACTTCCAAGAAAAAAGGAACCCCACCACCATCGAAGAGACTGCCTTGCAGCTAAGTTCCGACAAATCAGGTGAGGAGGGGGTTGGAATCTGACACCGCTGATACTAACCTGCAAATCCTCGCAGTGACCACCCCAACTCCAACTCTACGGAGCGGCATCCATGACCACTCAGGCCTGAGGCCAAGGAGGACAAAAGGATTCCCCCGCCATAAGATTGCAGCAGTCGGTCCACCAGCAGAGGTCATGGACTGCTAGAACTGATTTCCTATACTCTGGCCTGGTGGACAGATGTATAGAGGCCAACCTATATTGTGACAGGGACAACTCTGGGAAGCTGTGGCCAAACCAGTTTTGGTAGCATTTTCAGGTGGTCTATGCTAAGTTCTTCAGAGGTGGTGACCTTGTAAAGGGTCCACAATGAGGTCACACAATGGGAACCACAAATTACAGGATGTACAAAAATAGTTATTTATTTATGGCCAAAACCCACTATGAAAAATGACTACTAACAAGTAGAGTTATCACACAAGACTATTAAACTAAATACATGTATGCATTTACTTTGTTATAGAGCATAATACACATCAGAAACCCAGGATCGTGGAGAAGGCACACGCCCTTAACCCCATCTCTGCGACACTGCTCAGCTCAGCCACAACCCCTTCCAATGCTGCAGGAGCAGCAGAGTGGCTGTGTGCACCGTCCTGTACACCTTCCATGAAAAATAGAGCATGCACGTGCATAGTGTTGCCTGCATTCCGGCCCTGTGATCCACAGATGTGGATTATTAATCTGCAGCCTTCCATTGGTTATTCTACTGTAGCTGCCGCCTGTTTTGAAGATAGCCGCCTGCCTCCGTATGAGGAGGGTGTTGCTAAGTAACACAGCCTTATTTAAATTAGATACATCCGCCGGCTGGCGGAAGCCGGCCCGCATCAGAGAAGGCCTCTGAGGAAAAGGCCCTGTTTGCGCGCTCATTCCTTCCACTCGACCCAGGATCGTGGAGAGGGCAGGAGCCCTTTCCCCCACCTATGTGACACTGCTCAGCTCAGCTGCGACCCCTTCCCATGCTGCAGGAGCAGCGGGTTGACTGCATGCACCGTCCTGTGCACATTCCATGAAAAAAGGTGAGCACGCACATGCATTGTGTTGCCTGCATTCCAGCCCGGTGATCCACAGATGTGGATTATTAAACTGCTGCCTTCCCTTTGTTTATTCTACTGCAGCCGCCACCTGTTTTGAAGATGGCCGCCTGCCTCCGTATGAGGAGGGCGTTGCTAAGCAATGCGACTTGTATTTAAATTACATACATCCACCGGCTGGATGAAGCCGGCCCGCATCAGAGAAGGCCCGTGAGGAAAAGGCCCTGTTTGCGCATAGGAGTGAAGAGCCGGTATCCCCCCAAGTTTGTGCTCTTGAGGTAGGCTTTGTTTATGCCCACATGGTTACGTACCCACCCTCCACATTCCAATGTATTCCACCACGACGTCCCGGCCACCACACATGTTCATGTACCAGTACACGCCTTATACCACACTCTCACTACAACTCCTCACTGTAATAGTACTCACATTAGCCACTTTCTTTCACACAGATTCAGCGTCACTGCTCACTTCCAACACACACCTTCCCCACTACCCTCCTCTCAAGCTAGCAAGGCTAGCCAACACTGCCCCCATGAGTAACCTCACTGCCCTTACAGGCCCCCTAACCCACCTAGGAAACAGGAGCTTTAGGCTCAGAGCATGCATCAAGCCCTTACTGGAACCTGGCCTCACCAACCCCACGGCCAGACAGAACCTCAAACTAGGCTCCTGCATTCCCACTGTATACTCACCCCCACACAACACCTCAGCCAAGCTCACTCATGGCAGGCATGTTCCATCACTCCGGACTCCACCCCGAGGCCTCCCCACACAACCTACCTGCAATCTTTTATCTCCTACAACATTTTATTTTTTTTATTTTTCCAATTCACCGTCCCCACCGAACCTAGCACTAAAACACTCTCCTGTGCTCCCCCGGCTATGATCAGAAGCTCCAAAAAATTTACAAAGGATAACCTCCTTCCCTATCTGGCTATCCAGGAACTCAAACCCCCTTTCGCTTGTGATCATAGCGCACTCGCTGACATCTACTATCATACCTTCACCAGAGCCATCGACATCATAGGCCCGATCGAAGCAAAAAAAGAGAAAATATCCATGCACACCAACTCTTGGTTCATGGATGACTTACTAGCCCTTCGCACCAGTAAATGCATAGCTCTAGCCAACTGACAGTCAAGGTGATTCCTCCATGGTAGAGTTCAAAAGGCTATCATCGCAATATAAAAGAGCTATTTTCAATGCCAAGTCTAACGCCTTCAACCAAAGAATCTCAAAAGCCAACTCCAAATCTAAGGAAATGTTCTCCCTGTGACCTCATCACCCCATCCACCAGCCCCGATGAAATCATCAAAGATGAAGCTTGGTGCTCTAGCATACAGGCAGCCCTGCTAAACAAAATTACTCTTCTCCAAGATAAAATACAAACACAAATCAAAGCACTACCCAAACCCGACCGACAGGCCATGCCTGGCACCACCCCCCCCCCCGCATAAGCCTCCCACCCCCTCTCTTCTCCTTTAGAGACGTCTCAGAATCGGAATCAGAATCGGAAGTCAAAGATCTCCTCCAACACCTCAAACCTTCCACGTGTAAAGGAGACCTCTGTCCACCCAACATTATTAAAGACTGCTCTGACTCCCTGGCTCCTCGCATCACGGTTTTCAGGAGGGGAAGAAGTTACTGACAGGCCCATAGGTCAGCGCTCACCCTCCAGAACTTGTAAGACAAGATAGCTGTACCATGTGAGGACAGGGGGTGCAGGATTCACTTACTCCAACACGACTCAATAATGAGGACATGGCAAAGGGAAGTCCGTTTAATGACAATTACATCAAACAGAGAAACCAATGGAAATCAGCAGCATTGCGATCACCTGTCTCGTTCCGACTTCCTCGAACTTCAGTCGGACAGCACTTCTGATAGGCAAAAATAGTCATCACTGACGTCTAATTTCTATAAAAATCATCATGCAATATAATTGGTTAGGAAAGGTAACTTAAGTATAGGTGTTATATCTGTTTATGATAAGAGTTATCCACTCTGCATTCCCTATTATCGGGTGGGCGTCTACGCCCATCCCTCTACATCACGTGTGATAGACGTCACTACAACGTCCAATTGGTTACAATATCTATAGGACTCAAGATAACTTGGTCCTTTGTGATTGGGCAGGTTACACCCCTAGACATAAATTTCCACTTTTAATTAGCAGCATGCAGAATGGACACTCCTGTGCCTGGTGTCCCAAGTTTCACCCTACCTCCCTTCCATCAATCAGTGTTTTAGGGCGACGTATCAATTAGTTGGCGAAGGATGGCCTCGAAACTGTAGTCTCTTATCGGGAAAAGTTATGGCATCGTCGGTTCCTGGATGACATCAGGCGATGGTACTTCTCCCCGCCTGGCTGGTCACGTGTTAGTTCACCATGAATCTGCTTAAGTTTCCAGCTTTTAGTGCATTTAATTCTGTCAGCCTAGCCACCTGCGTAGGCCCCCTCTTATCTCGACCTACATGAGGCAGGCTGGTATGCTCTGAAATTGGAGTCTTGTGAGCTGACGCTCTCCTCCCCTTCTCTGGTTCACCTCGATTTCCTAGGCCTGAGCCGCTCTTTGTTGAGTTTTGATTCCGCTCCTTCTCTTGCCTTTGGCTGGGTTTCGAAACTTGGCCTGTCAGGCCTCTGGCCGCCTGGGTACCTTTCTGCTTTTACAAAATGGAGTCGCACTTGTATAATGTGCCTTATTGAGGTAGATATATGGTTCGCGTTTGCCGCTCTATCTTCTACTTAAGCATTGCAAGCAATATTGATTTCTTAGCATCTTGCGTTTCAAGCCTATTTACACACGTTTAACAGGACGGTTGCTTCCATCTTGTCTCGTAGCACTGTTTCCTCACATTGTAACATTGTCTCCTCTCTGTGTCTATTCCATTGATTTTCGTAGTTACTCGCACTGGCGTGTTATCTTCGACAGCTGCTTTTCTTCATTCACGGGTCTGTTCAGGCCCTTGTGTCATTTCCACTGGCCTTCCATTAAGGCTTTGGGGTCTCTTCGTGGACTGTGTGTAGGTACTCCTCATTTCGTATCAGCGGCTGGTATGGCTGTCTGATAGGGTACCGTGCTGCCCAGGGTTGTCTGGTTATGGGTACTTCAACCGGTATGGATCTTCTGATGTATACTGGGCAGAGTCCCAGAGCGGCTCTCTGCTGGTTCATTTGCTCTTCATGCGTCACACACCTTGGCGAGTACCCTCCTGGTAGCTCGAAATGAGGGGCAGGGGTGCAGGTCATGTCTGGGATCTCCTTTACACTCCCCCCTCTGGTCGGTTCATCGACCATTTCTGCTTAAATTTTTTTCTCCATTTCCTTTGATTATTCAGTGTTTTGTTCATTGTCTTCAGGGTTGGTACATGATGGCGTGAGCATGTGTGTCTTTGGAGTCCATCTCTTTATCAAGCCTTTCAAGCTCCCTGATGTTTTGACATGTTCATCTTTGTTCCAGGTCATCAGCTGGCATTGTTCATTTGGACTGCAGTAAATCCATTTTCCTTCCTACTTTCTTCGTTTCTTAGGATATGTGAACTTTGTTCCCTCTGGCGCAAATTTGCTGGCTTTTACAATGTCTCTTATTTCTTCATCAGTCAGGTCTCTGGGCTTCCATCCTGAATCGACATCAATAATTATTTTCATCCCTATGGCTTTCTTCGCAGTTTTCTGGCACTGTGTAATGATTAACTTGATAACACAGAATCCTCGCAATACCATTGCTAGTAGAGCTCCCAGAAACTTGAATATATCTGCCATCTATTGTAGGATCCATGAGAATAGGTCTCCATACCAGATGTCATCGTCTACTTCATCACTTTCATCGATCATCTGGTTTTTCAGGCTTGTCAGCATGCTTATGGCCTCTGTCAGGGTTCCGTTTTCTTCATCATGTGATGGTACAAATGTGCAACATGATTCTCCGATTTTTGCACAAACACTTCCATCCATTGCAGTGACCATGTCAAGCACATATCTGTTTTGGAGGGTCATCCGTCTCATTGCTCTCAGCTCTTCCTTGATCGCTTTGAATCCTTTTATAGTGGTATTGATGGTCTGCAATAACTCCCATCTGGTTATCTGCAACCATTTAGTATTCACTCCAACTTGGATGTGGGGCAGGAGTAGTGTTGTGAATACTGTTGAGGTGAGGCTGAACAGCCTGTGTTCGTACGGGATTGCATGGAATGCCTCTTCTGATTTGGGAGAAAAGTAATTTTCCCTCTTCATCCTGGATACCAGTTCCGCAGTTTTCCTTCTTAGATGAGCATCTACTTTCGGGAAACTGTCCAACTTTAGGTCATTCTTGGGGATCACTAGTGCGGGAACGTGGACGTTCACTAGTGTACATATGCCTCCCCAGTTTTTCAGCAGCCTTATGTATGCCTTGGATCCACACGCCCAGTAATGGTCCATAATAACTGTGGTTCCTTGTGTCATTCCTGGAGCCTCAAAGATTCGCCCGCAGTTTTGATTCTCTCCCATCTTCCTTGTGCCATTGTTTCTGAAACATAGTTTCGGGCTCTCCAGTGGTACTATTTGCAGGGGTCCTCCTCTATCTTCGACCCATGTTAGCAGTTTTACCAACCTTGGCCACAGAGGTTTGCATAACCTCTGCAAATTCTCTATTGCTTCCTTGCAGGCTCCAAGGACCATCCATGCTTGGCAGATTACTACTCCGTCTTCCCATCCATCTGGGGAGACCACTGACCCCCAGATCTGCATTTGGCCCCTGTTCTTCCAGATTTGAGCCTCTTCTGCAGTCTTTCCTTGAACATTCAGTCTCGGGTTAACTTCCCATCTTATCCCTGATCCTTTGATGCCAGGGCTCTCGTACCTGATCACGTGATTCCTTGTATGCGCTCGGTTTCTTGTTTTAATGTCCTGGACGTAGCCATCTTCATCCGGGTAATCCTTTTCATTGGCCCATATCAACGAGGTGTCTCTTCCTATAAATTGTCCTCTGGTGTTGCACATTGCTACATGTGACATACAGTGTGCTAGGGACATCCATTTCTACAGCCACGAAGATCTTGGACTTTCCCATGCTGTATGGTAGGAGGGCATAGACAAGCATTCGCCTTCCGACTGCCTTCGTCCTACTTCCTTCATGTGCTGGTACCATATGTTGTTTCCGAGATGGGCTGTGCTGTCCAGGTAATCGTTAAGTTCATTGTTGTCTTCGTGCGGGCTTCTCTTGATTCTCAGCGTTCTTCTGTACCTTGCTATGACTGTCTCTAAATGCGTCTGTGCTGCTTTTCCTCTCTGGGTGTCTCGGTGGAGCAGGCTGCCTCGACTGCATCGCTGTGGTAGGAGGAGGATGTGTGCTTCCTTCCCTTCCCTTCTGTAGTTTGCCATAAACTTCCCGTAACCACCGTTGGTTCACCAACTTCCCAACTCTCTCTAGTGGTTCACTTAGCTCCTCTTGAGTACTACCACTGTTTTCTGGAATAGACTGTTCGGCATGCAGTCTCCTCTTCTCTGCTGCTTTCGTTGGAGCCCCTGTAGCCATTGACACTTGCCCTTGTCTGTGTGCATTCTGTGTGTGGGTGCGTGCAGTGGTCAGTGCAGCATTTTCATTCATTCCGTGCTGACCCTATCTCCAGATTTTCTCTTCATTTGTTACCTCAAATGTGTCTAAATCATTGCTTATAAAATTTAAATTGAGTTTGTTACTTTTATCATCAGGTTTTCTTGGGACTGGGATGACTATATAGGGTCTAGTTGCTTTCGTAGGCCCCAGATGTTCATTATCTGGTGGGTGCAATGAGATTGGGGCACTTTGCGCACCAATAAAGAAAGCAGTTCTGATTGTCAATGACAGAAAAACAATAATAACTATACATATACAGACAATCGTTCGGAACGACAATTTGCAACATTTTCTTCCAGGGAAGTGCCCCTCTGTTGGGGGTAAAACCAAGTTACTGTTCTGGGCCCACATTTCAAATGAGTTCATAGTCCATTATTTATTCCTTCTTTTGCTCTGGTCTCGTATTTCGAGAGTTTGTTACTATTAGACGGACGAGTGCTTCTCCAAATGTCCCCCCTCACGTGAGTGACGATGGTAGTCTCTGGGTACTCAGTACAGTTCCTGCGCTATACTATGGAAAAGGGTTAGGCTAGCAACTTTGGTACATCACATTAATTATGCATATTGATAATAGGTGAGGTCCCAATGCACGCCTCGAATTTGCCTTGGTCCTGAGGACATGCTGGAATTTGCTCAATGTGAACGAATGAAAAGATGGAACTGCTAAAAATCACACAAAAATAAAATGTTGTAAAAATAAACTAAAATAAAAATAAAAGTGAACATATGAAAAAATAGGAAAAAATGAAAAAAATGAAGAAAAATGAAAATAAGATGGTGAAGTTCTTGTGTCTGCTCCTTTCACTCGGGCTCTCTGCGACAAGTTGAAGAACAGTGTCCCTCTCCTCGATCTGCTCCACGGCGGAAGGATGACGAAAAGTTTTATTGTGGATCTCCACCTTCTAAGGCTCTCCTTAGCATTGGATGTCCGTAATTGCTTCTCAGTTGCATTATGATAGCTCTCAGGAGGTTGTTTAATTGTGCGTTATTTACTGGGTCTCTGAGGAATGTGGATACGTCAACATTCTTTGGTCTGCCCACTAGTTCTGGAAAGTTCTCAATGAGGTGGAAGAAGACTTGGTACGCGTATCTGCTGTCTTCTGGTGACAACGACATTCGCTCTGATTTTCTGGTCTCTAGATCACAGGCCTTTCTTGTGACATGAACAGTTTTTACACTTTCCTGCTGCGTGGATTGTGACCACGTAATTCAGTTTGTACCACACTTGGTTGGAATTCGTTGTTTCTGGGATCTCTGATAAAGGCTAGGGTATCTGTGTTTCTCCCGACAAGTCCTGGGCACTCCTCTATGATTCGGAAAAACAAGGTGTAAGTCAGTTCATCGATGATCACTTGAGGTGGAAGCATTTGTGTCCTTATTGCCAGTACTCTGGCACTTCGGAAAAAGCCTCTGCGAGGACCGTCAGTAGTTGCCGTATTATCTTCCTGTTAGCTGGATTTTGAATGAAATCTGGGATGCTGGTGTCTCTCCCTACAAGTGATGGATATGTCTCTAATACTAGCCGAAAACAGGAAAGCACATCCTTTGTAATATTTATACTGGGGGATACCATACATTTTATGACAAAGTCTTGGTACTGGTTGCTTCAGGATATCGTTTTTGGTTCTCAGAAATGTCTTCTTTTCCGCTTGTCAAAGTCTTAGGGCTTTTACAATGCTTTGTGTGGCTTTACGTTCATATGAGTAGCGTTACTGCAGCTTTGGATGTGCAATTCTCTTCTTTTGCTCTGCAACTGCACAGAACGTCCATATTAGTGTCCTTTTATCATTCTTCACTTGGTTTGAGAAAATGTCTTGTTTTGAAAGCCACAATGTTACTGGATCCGTTTGCCATTTTTTCTGCCGCTCATGCGTCCTTCTTCCTCACCATGGATCTTGTCTGCACGTGCTGAGGTTCTTCCCCGTTGTCTGTAGATTCTCCGCAGTTAGATGTAACTAGAGGGTTCTCTCCTGCATAGGGTTTAATGTCATTTAGAAAGATCCATGCTCTTCTGCCCTGGAGCTTGACAGCGGACGGGGTGCAGTCCTCTACGATAAAGGGGCCATTAAATCTTGGCTCGTCCCAACTTTTTCTTGCGGGGTTGCTCACCAATACTGCATCACCAGGGAAGACGAGGGGCGCACAAAGGATTTGAGCTGCGCCTGCCTCGGCACTTCCTGTTGTGTTTTGTGCTGTGCTGTCCCCTTTCCGCCGTTGCTGCAGCTGGTATGTAATGACCGAGGCACTGGATGTCATACAGTTAAGATAGTCTTGCATCTCTGTTCCCAGAATCTCCCTAGTAGGCAATACCTTCTTTAGTGTGAGCTTCAACTTGGCTATCCTCTCCTTAAGCAAGCCGTTGATCCGTTCACATATCCCGTTCCCCTCAGGATGATACACCGATGAGAACTTGTGCTTCATACCAAGCAACAAGCTACTCTGTTCGAAAACTGAATTTACAAAGTGAGCCCTGTTATCTGATCTCATTACTTCGCACACCCCCCATCTAGGGAACACCTCCCTCACTAGGAACTTGGCAGCACAGGTAGCATCGGGGTGTGTACAGGGACCTGCTTCTATCCATCTGGAGAATGGACACACCACCACAATTAAATACCTGTACCCATTGCACACTTGAATCATGTCGACGTAGTCGATATACAAGTGCTGGAATGGTCAATTTGGTCTGGTAATGATTCCTCTCACTACTTTTAATGTGTACCCAGCAGTGAACTGCTGGCAGATAATGCAGTTCACCATGAAAAATGCAACATGCTCTGCTAAATTCGGTGTGAACCAGTCTTCTGCGAGCATTGCATATAGATTTTCTTTTGTCATGTGGATGGGGTAGTGTAGTTGTTCTAAAGCTACCTTTAGACTGGTGACAGGCATTACTGGTTTACCAGTGCTGTCTTGCCTCCACAACCCGTCAGATGGGTTTAAAGAACACCCTCGACGCTTCCACAGATTTTTCTCCTCCTGAGGTGCCTCCCCCTGGAGCTCCATTAGCTGAGTCTGCCCCACATTGCTATAGGCTTCTGGTGTGGTTCACGCTACCATCATCCTCTCATTGGTACGTGCCACCTGCACGTCCATGATTGTTTCAGTTTTGGATGCCATGCGCTTGGCTTCCGTGTCCGCTTCATGATTTCCACGTGACACGAAATCCGTCCCCTTGGTATGAGCGGCGCATTTCACGACTGCTATGCCCACTGGGAGCTATAGTGCTTTTATCAGCCTGTCCAATAAGGCTGCATGTTGCACTGGCATGCCGTCTGCTCAGAGTTAGCCCCTCCTTTTCCAGCGCGCTAGTCCTGCGTGCACTGTGGACGTCACATAGGCGGAGTCACTTTACACAGTTACTTCCTGGTCTGCATGATTCTCAATGGCGAGTATCAGTGCCAGCAGTTCTGCAGCTTGCGCAGAATAGTGGGATGGTATTCGTGCACTAACGAGTACTCAAAACTCCCTGTTCGCCAGGTGTTTCGCCACGACTGTATACCTTTGTCCGTCTTCTTGGTCGATTCTCGAAGACCCGTCAATGAAGACGATCTCTCCACTCGCCAGGGCATTTTCCTTTAACCTGGGGATCTCATCATAGAATTCCTCATAGTTCGCACAGTCATGTATAGGTTCTCCCTCTGTGACTGGCTCAGCTATGAACGTAGCAGGGTTTACAGTTTTACATCGCACTATCTTGATCGATGGATTTGAGATAATCACCTCATAGGCGGATGCTCTGAGATGTCAGTGTGCCTTTTGGCTTCTCTAGTATGGCGAACAGTGAGTGTTCAACATAGTCTCATGGAGCACCCCATCACAATGGATGGCGCCTTTTCGATAGCGAATGCGGCAGCAGCTAGGTTTTGTTCGCATGGGAAGTGGCCCTTCATGACCGGTTCCAGACTCCCGCTGTAAAATGCTAGGGACTTGTACCCCAGCGAGGTTCGCTGCGCGAGCACTGCCGTCATAAAATTACCATCAGAGTGTGAGAACAGGTAGACTTCCTCTGCATAATTAGGAATCCCGAGAACTGGGGCCTTACAAATTGCCCCCTTGAGTTCTGCAAACTCTTTCTCCATTGCCTCAATCCATTCAATTTCTCCTTTTGTTGCCCGGGCTTTCTTTAAAGCCTGAAGCAAGGGCTTGGTATACGAGCTATAGTCAAAGACCCATGCTCTGACATAATTGCACAGGCCCAAGAAGCTCTGCATTTGTTTTAATGTGCGTGGCTTGGCTGTGTTCATGATGGCTTCAGCCCTTTCTGGGGTTACCTTCTTCCCCTCATGAGAGATCAGTTGCCCTATGTACAACACCTCCTGTTGACAGTACTGCAACTTTTTCTTATCAACTTTTTATCCCTTTTCAGCCAATATAGTCAACAGCTGGACAGAGTCGCGCCTGCATTACTCTTCAGTGGTGCTGCAGATCAGAATGTCATCTACGTACTGCAAAACGCTGTCCACCGCAATATTGCCTAGGTCCATTTGGAGGACTCGGTTGAAAATAGACGGGGACTCACAATACCCCTGTGGCAACCTCGTACTTTTCAGGCGCACTTGTCTGAAGGTAAATGATGTCAGGTCCTGAGTGTCGCAGTGCAATGGAATCGAGAAAAACGCATTTTTTTAAATCGATCACCGTGAAATATTTTGCCTCAGTGGGTATATTGCATAGAATGGTAGAGGGATTCGGGACTAGAGGGATCTCTGCTTCAACTCGTAAATCTTGGATTAAACGCCAGGACCCTCCCTTTGATTTTTTGATAGGGTAAATCACTGTGTTGCAAGGTGATTCTGACGTCACTAGGATGCCCTGCTCAATCATGGCAGAAATTGTCTTCGTGATCCCTTCATCTGCCTCTCTGGACATGGGGTATTGTTGTGCTCGTGGAAAAATTGCTCCTGGTTTCAGTTAGATTTTTACTTCGCCTGCCCCCTTCAGGAGGCCTACATCATAGGGCCCTGTAGTCCATAAAGCGGCAGGCATTTGGGCCATGTCGTCATCGAAGTATTCTGGACGTACCAGCGCCAGCATCATTCTCTGTGGCACCTCCCGTCTGATCATTTTGACCCAAAATATGAGACTTACTTCCACTCTTGTCTCCTCTAGGTCAGGGTGCTCTTCGAACAGATCATCATCGGTGACGTCAGTCACTCGATACCCTTCTTCGATGGCGATAATCGCACACCATTGTCTGCCTTCGTCATCATATCCTTCGACCAATACCACTTTCCCTCGCACTGCAGCAGACTGTATTATTAAGGGAAATACTTGTCCCTCCTCTTCGTACATGGGTATTCTTGGTCTGAATAGAAACTCTTCAGGGGTTCTCATAGTTTCATCTGCGAGGCCTGGCAATCCCACCATAGGCACCCGGACGCCATACGCAAAGACTTCTGGTTCCAACGGTATAGCCGTCATAGCTATACGTCCTGAGTATGCTCTGATCATTTCGCACACGTTTGAATAATGCATTCCTGGGGTGGAGCATACTATGCCATTCTCAGTAAACGAGATGGTCATGTTTAATTTAGTCATCAGGCCCCGACCCAGAATATTTACTGGGATCTGACGTGAATACAATAGTGGTACATTAATTTTGCGCTTTCCCACTGAAACTGGGAATGTGTCTGTAAAGGGAACTCTACTATGAGCTCCAGTGAAACTCTGAGTATCTATAGCCTCGCCGGACAAGGAAAACTTGCCTTCTCGTATGCACGAGCGCGTTGCACCCGTGTCAACTAAGAAGGAATATTCTTTCTCCCCTATGGTGATATTCACCCTTGGTTCCCTGTTAGGGTCTGGTGTCACTGATGGGATAGAGCACATCAGAGTCCCCTGTGAGCTGTCCTATTTCATATATAAGTTCGGTCCACTGTATACTTGTTGATTTCCCCCAGTCCCAGGGTTACCTCCCCCTCCAGAGCTAGTGCCCTGTGACATTTGCGGTGGTGCCTGCTGGGGTTGTCCCTGCGGCAAGTTCCCCATGTTCGGTGGTTGAACCACTTGCTGTGCACCTTGCTGCACGCCTGACGCCTGCGGCTGCACTGTGTAATTTTGTGCCCCGCCCGGTTGCGGGACAGCAGGCTGATTCACCATGGCTGACCCCATCCCTTGGATGTTTGGACACGTGCCTTGGCTTCTGCACATGCGCGCCACGTGTCCTGTCATTCCACACAGCCAACACGCTGGCGGTGGTCGGGCCATCTGTCCCTCTGGCATAGCTGGACAGCCCATCTGCGCGTTCTGAAAGCCATTTTGATCATTCTGAAAGAATCCCTGGTTACCTCGAAACCCTCCTTGATTACTCTGCCATCCTCTTCCTCCAAAACCCCTTCCTCTTGGGTAAAATCCTGTGTCACCCTGATTATTCTGCGATGGGTTGGTCGCTTGTTGTGCGCTTGGTTCGGCTGGGCTGGTGAGAATGGCTCCCTTGAGAGCATACTTCGAGAGCTTCTTTTGCACCAGCTTCGCCTCCTCCTCCTTACGAGTTGCCTCCTTTTTCCATTTCTTTTCTTGCAACAATCTACAGTAGTGTGCGATTGTCAACTGTATTTCGGCCCATGGTTTTGCTTCTACTCCTACCAATTTTTTAAGCTGCTTCTGCACCGGTTCAGGCAAACCTTGGCATAATATGTGGTAGAATACAGGGATCGATTTCGTTCAAGACTCATGCGTTTCGAGCACCCACGCGTCCTGAAAATTCTGGATATAAATCAACGGGTCCTCTGACTCTTTCATTTTTCGAGTCATTATAGCCCTCATATCAGAAGTGTCTGGATATAGCGTTCGCAGCGCTTTCCACACTGCTGCCCTACAGTTATTAAATGGCGCTCCGTCATGGGAGATGTTAGTTAGGGTTACCCTAGGATAGCATGCCCGTTTCCATACATCATCTGCTCTTTCACCAAGTATGGCAATTAGGAGGCCCTTAATGTCCCCTATAGCTAAGGTGACGCCCCCCGTCATTTTCTCTAACTCGTGTATCCACTTTCCGGCTCCCGATGTCCGCATTGGAAGCTTATTTTTAAGGTTCTCTCGGTCCATATGTGGCCATGGAATATACTGTGGTCTGGCTCCCCCCTTTTCTAGCAATGGGAATTGGAATGCACAGTCCTCCTTCTCTTTCCCCATAGCTCTCTGGTCTGTCACCGGGGTGGCATTCCCGCCTTGCCGTCTACCTGGCACTGCCCTTAATCTGTCTGCATAGGCAGGTGCTGACGCCCCCCTCTGACCGTGGGGTGTTCCTTCATGTTGGCCGGACTGCGCGGCAGACTTCGGTGCCCTACTTATAGACCCGCTAGCGTCTGACCATCGTACCCCTCGGTCCCCTGGGAGCCGTTTTTCGCACCGTCTCCCTTCATGTGCCACATCTTCCGTTTCCCCACCAGAGTCAGATTCTGAGTACTCCCAGTTTACACAACTCCTAGCATCTTCTTGGTTTTGCCCAATCTCCAGCCTGTCTAGGGACAGTCCCCTGCTCCCACTACTTCGGGTGACATTTTCGGTGTCATATAGCTGAATGCTCTCTAAGCGCTCATATTCCCTTCCCCCATCGGATATCTGCTCTAGCCCCACCTCATCGTATATGTTATCGATTGTTACCCCGATGCTTCTGGTGTCGAAGTCATCTTCAATATTTGTCCCGCTTGTACCTGGTACCGCATCGCTTGCAGGAAAGAATTCTTCTATGTGTTCCCATTCCACTGTAGGATTGGGTTTAATCACTTCCCGCTCCAAATATTCAAGATCCCGTGCCCTGTGTCTGTACTTGCGTTCTATTTCCTCGTCTATTTCCGTCCGCTTCTTTGCTTCTTCCCTAGCCTTATCTACGTCCCTCATCCGTTAATTTTGTACGTTCCTTTGCCCTTCTACTTTCCTCATCTTCCCGCTTTATTACTTTCCTTTCGTGCACTCTCCTTTCTTCCTCCAACCTTAACATGTTCTGTCTGTACCTTTTATAGGCTGCGTACTGTGTGCAACTGAGCAGTATTCCTTGCTCTTCGCGATATAGTTCTCGCCTTAGCCTATCTTTCTTTCTAGTCCTTTCATCTCTTTCTTCCATCCCTTTCTCTTTCTCTCTCCTTTGCGTCTCATTAGACTTCTCCCTTGGCCTCAAATCATCACTACCTTTTCCATCTAACTTCAGTAATATTTGACCTCCCATCCATTCATTCGTCTTTCGAGATTGCTCTCATATCACCTCTACCTTCATTTCCTTTGTTTATTTCCCTCTTTCTCCTTATCTGGAGGTGCACAACTCCGTGCCCAATCTTTCTCTTTATCTTCGCATCTCTCTTTGTCCCTTGAGACTGCGGAGGCGATATTGTTTTCCTGTTCCTTTAACTTATTATCGTCACTACTGTACGTAGGCGACTCATGTGCGGGGTTGCTATACCCCGTGGCTGCTTTAAGTTCTCTTAGTGGGTAAAGACCCTCTGACTTGCTTCCTTCAATGACTGGCTCAGGCGGGGCTGGTGGCACGGTAGGCATCTCACCCCCCTCTGTACATACATTTAGTATCCAGTCTGTGGGTGGTTCTTCCACCTTTGTTTCTTCAAACATTTTCCACAACTCCAGAATAGCAAGACGTTTCTCTAACTTCTTGCCCGAATATGTGGCATGTAGGAAGGTAGTCATGTGCTGTAAAACAGCCTTAGAGAATGACCCGTTCTGGGGCCACGGCATAAACATCTTATTAGCGGTACCCTTAACCCACTCCTGGCTGTATTTCTTCATCTTTAGTGCATGCTTAGGCAGTTGCATGCACAAATGCGCAAGCTGGGTAACGTCCTCCATTTTTAATTTCGTCACTAACAGTATTTACACAGTTCTTCAACTCTCCAATGGTATGAGCTAGCACCACATACGCAAGTTCCAATCCAATCTTTTCCCACCAAAATTTATACCAACAATTTACTCAAAACCCATCAATTCAAAGGCGATTCCCTCTTAGTTACAGAATCGTGCAAAGCCAAAATGCATTTCAACCAATAATTAATACAATTATTTTACATTTGGCATACAACAAGACACATATGACAGACACTCGACAGACTAGACGGACACCAGCTGGTTATACATATACCTGCCTTCTAATCAATACCCCGACATGGGATGTGAACGAACCCCTTTGATGCCGTCTTTAATCGTCACCGTAGCCTGAATTGTCCCCCCACTGTGGGCTCTGGATTCACGTTCCTTCTGACCACACTTTAAAGCGCAGGAACAAGGTGAATCCTTGCGTTTTCTCAGGTGACCCCCTGGTAATCCTTACGTTTTATCTCGGGTGTCCCCCTGGTATCCACTCTATTTCTTATGCTCGAGCCATTACCCTCTTTATATACAGCCTTCTCTACTTCTAACTACTTTATTTTTCTCTGCCGCCCACCGTTACCTTTCCCTTACTGGCTCTAATGCCTACACGACATTTGCCAAAGTAACGAGTTTTATTGCTTCACTCACTGATCGCATCTTTTCCTCTCTGGAACTTCGGAATCACCGCCCTTCCTCTTCCTGCTTTTAAGGTTTTCGTCCGATCCGCTGCCTGTGGGAATAAGAAGGGTTATGCTTGGAAAGGCGGGTTCCTTCAGATCCCGTGCAGATTTTTGAAGTTTTACTCTATCATTGTCCACGGGGAGCTTCTCAGTCTACTCAGCCGGAATGGCGAAAGGACTCGTGATCTTACCGAAGGCCTAGAGTTACTTCGTGCCGTCGGTCTAAAGGTGTCTTATAGCTACATCAATCGATAATCGATGGCCGAAACCATCCTCACGCTAGCAAGTGTTCGGGAGGGGAAGAAGTTACTGACGGGCCCATAAATCAGCGCTCACCCTCCAGAACTTGTAAGACAAGATAGCTGCACCATGTGAGGACAGGGGGTGCAGGATTCACTTACTCCAACACGACTCAATAATGGCAAAGGGAAGTCCGTTTAATGACAATTACATCAAACAGAAAACAAATAGAAATCAGCAGCATTGCGATCACCTGTCTCGTTCCGACTTCCTCGAACTTCAGTCGGACAGTACTTCTTATAGGCAAAAATCGTCATCACTGACGTCTAATTTCTATAAAAATCATCATGCAATATAATTGGTTAGGAAAGGTAACTTAAGTATAGGTGTTATATCTATATATGATAATAGGACATACAGATTGGATAACTCTTATCGGGTGGGCGTCTACGCCCATCCCTCTACATCACTTGTGATAGACGTCACTACAACTACAACGTCCTATTGGTTACAATATCTATAGGACTCCAGATAACTTGGTCCATTGTGATTGGGCAGGTTACACCCGTAGACATAAATGTCCACTTTTAATTAGCAGCATGCAGAATGGACACTCCTGTGCCTGGTGTCCCAAGTTTCACCCTGCCTCCCTTCCATCAATCAGTGTTTTAGGGCGACGTGTCAATTAGTTGGCTAAGGATGGCCTCGAAACTGTAGTCTCTTATCGGGAAAAGTTATGGCATCCTCGGGTCCTGGATGACATCAGGCGATGGTACTTCTTCGTGCCTGGCTGGTCACTTGTTAGTTCACCATGAATCTGCTTCAGTTTCCAGCTTTTAGTGCATTTAATTCTGTGTCAGCCTAGCCACCTGCATGGGCCCCCCTTATCTCGACCTACATGAGGCAGGCTGGTATGCTCTGAAATTGGAGTCTTGTGAGCGAACACTCTCCTCCCCTTCTCTGGTTGACCTTGATTTCCTAGGCCTGAGCCGCTCTTTGTTGAGTTTCGATTCCGCTCCTTCTCTTGCCTTTGGCTGGGTTTTGAAACTTGGCCTGTCAGGCCTCTGGCCGCCTGGGTACCTTTCTGCTTTTTCAAAATGGATTCGCACTTGTATAATGTGCCTTATTGAGGTAGATATATGGTTGGCGCTTGCCGCTCTATCTTCTACTTAAGCATTGCAAGCAATATCGATTACTTTTAACGTTTAACAGGACGGTTGCTTCCATCTTGTCTCGTAGCACTATTTCCTCACGTTGTAACATTGTCTCCTCTCTGTGTCTATTCCATTGATTTTCGTAGTTACTCGCACTGGCGTGTTATCTTCGACAGCTGCTTTTGTTCATTCGCGGGTCTGTTCAGGCCCTTGTGTCATTTCCACTGGCCTTCCATTAAGGCTTTGGGGTCTCTTCGTGGACCGTGTGTAGGTACTCCTCATTTCGTATCACTGGCTGGTATGGCTGTCTGATAGGGTACCGTGCTGCCCAGGGTTGTCTGGTTATGGGTACTTCAACCGGTATGGATCTTCTGATGTATACTGGGCAGAGTCCCAGAGCGGCTCTCTGCTGGTTCATTTGCTCTTCATATGTCACACACCTTGGCGAGTACCCTCCTGGTAGCTCAAAATGAGGGGCAGGGGTGCAGGTCATGTCTGGGATCTCCTTTACAACAGCCTTCATTAACACCTCATTTACCACAGGTACTGTCCCGTCCAACCTAAAAGAAGCCTCTCAAAAAACCCTCCTTAGATCCTACTTCCCCATATAACTACCGTCCTATCACCACCGTCCCATTCCTCCTTAAAATCTTCGATAAAGCTGCTCACAACCAGATCCAACAGTTCCTAGAATCGAACACCATCCTAGGTAAAAGGCAATCAGGATTCCGTAAAGGCCATGGCACCGAAACCGCCCTCCTGGACCTTAAAAGCCAAATACCCGAGATAATGGACAAAGGCAAACCAGCCCTTCTAATGCTCCTGGACCTATCAGCCGCGTTTGATCTTGTTGATCATAAGATTCTTACCTCCCATCTCACCAATGCAGCTCACTTCTCTAAAGAGGCCTCCTGCTGGATAACCTAATTCTTAGAAGGTAAAGCCATGAAGGTCTTCTCTGATCAGGCACACACAGCTCCTATCCTCTATAACCTGTTTACAAAGCCCCTTTCTGACAAACTGGACTCCCTCTGCATAGCTTACACCAACTATGCAGACAATACACAAGTTCTCCTCCCTCTCACTGGATCTTACAACCAAGACTTAGAAGCCCTCCTACAAATATACACCACCATCCAAGCCTGGATGGCGGCCAACGGACCTTGCCTCAGTGGAGACAAAACAGAGATCATCATCATCATCATCATAGGCCCTAAAGAAATACTGCCCAAACTTAACCAAAAATACTGCAACTTCCTCATCGACCACACCATCATCCGTCTCCTCCTCAGTGAAGATCCTTGGGGTTTTCCTAGACTCCACGCTCTCTGACTCGACAGGTCAATGCCATTGCCTCCGCATCTGCCCACACCACCAAAGTTATAAATGCTATAAAACCATTGCTTTCAAACCAAAACTGCCTCTCCATCGCCCGAGCCACAATTGGAGCGAAGTTAGACTATTGCAATGCTCTTCTAGCAGGCACCTCAGCCAAAAATCTTAAACGGCTCCAAATAGTCCAGAACAACGTGCTCAGAGCAGCACTCAATATCCCCAAAAGAGACCATATCACTCAGGCTAGAAGGGCTGCCCACTGACTCCCAGTAAAAGAGCGAATCACCTTTAAGACCCTCACACTAACACATAAATGCTTAAGCCTCTCTGCCCCTCCGTACTTATCTGAAACAATCAGAGATACCTCTTTGTGTCCCAAGAGCACTCACTACACCAACCAATTGCACATCCCACCCATTAACAGGGCCAAAGCTGGAGGTGAGGGGGGGGGGGGTTCGACTTTCCTCATTTAGCACCCAAACTTTGGAACGCCCTGCCCAATGCACTCAGAGCCGAGACATCCCTCGCAGCATTCCGCAAAGGACTCAAAACCACACTATTCAACTAACTCTCCCCCTACCCCCATGCCCATCGGAACTCTGCATGTTTTTTTGTACTGCCTTAACAAAGTATGTATATCCTAACACACTGTCTTGTGTATGCTTTTTTGCTCTGTAACCAGAAATGTCTATCTGTAACAGCGCCATAATGCCTTAGGGCTGCTGTGAGCTTTATAAATGTAAATAAATAAATAAACTCCTGCAAATGAAAGGTTAGAATAGTATTATGCACACAAGGTCCTCAGAGATGATCCCTAACAAAAATCGTCCAGCCCTAAATTGCGTGGGGCCTTTTGCCCAATTGTTCAGGTAAAAGCTCCACAAACGTTATGAAGCAGGAAGAAATGCAGGTAGGGTCTCTGAGTTCCAGTGAAGGGTTCTTTTGGGTTAGGGTAAGTTAGACTAATGCCCAAAAGTAGCCCCAACAGTCAGCAAGCAATGGCAATGACAATAATGTTAGAATTAAGGTTTATTATAAGCCCATTGACTTATAATGGGAGTATAGGAGTAGGTTAGAAGCTCTGTAACTTACCCTCCGATTCTTCCCCAGACTTGGCAGGACAAAGGAAGAGGGTCTGAGGTTGCTTTTCCCACTGAAAGTCGCAGTGCTCAATTCACAGGAGTTGCAGGTTCGAGCTGATCTCCGGTTGGTGTGTCTCACTATTGCAAGGACTCCTAATTGAAGAATGCAGACAAACTCGATGCAGGACCCCCCTCAGGAGTGGTCTCGGGTCAGGTAAGGTATTTCTGATGGTGGTCACTGAGCACGGCAACGCAAAGGGACTCAGCAGCTGCAGTCAGACCTTCCCTTCTATATCTGGTCCCCTCAATGCTAGGAAGCCAAAGGTTAGCAGAGGTTAGCTTTGTAGGTCCGGCTGAGGATCCCTCGGGTTTCAGGCCGAAACTCGGTACAGTGACGCCAGCAGCATGGTAGCCCAGAAGCAAAGTTGGTCAGCCACAGGACGGTTCCAGGGCACCTCTGAAGGCTTCCTTTGGCAGGGCACTGAGCAGACGTCAGGAATGGATGGTCCCTCCACTCCAAGGATCGCAGCTCCTTTGCTAAAGATCACGAGCAAAACAGGGCTCCTCCAGGACAGCAGCAGAAGTTGGTTGCCAGGCCTCCTTCAGTCAGGTCTCAGGTTTCTTTGCAGGTCTCACAGCTGGACAGGATACTTGGCTCCTTCAGGTTTCTCCAGGATCTCTCAAGAATGGGTGCAGGGGTCCTCTTCTTATCCTAAAAGCCAGGTAAGAGCTGAAACTCCCACTAGCAGGACAAGCCCACACACACCCCAGCAGTGGTTCAATCAGGACCACTGGCGGGAACATTCATGCATACCACTCACACTGAAACCAGTTTGTAGATTGGGACCAGACAGTCAGTCCACATCCTGCCAGCAAACGCACACAGCCCTCCAGTAGCCCACCACAAGCTTCTGCTTTCCTGGGCACTGGAAGTCCTTATAAGGATTTTCCTGGCCTCTCAGGCCAGGAAAAAGGCTAAAGAACAAGATGGCAAAAGGACAAGCGAAAAATCTTGTGGCACGGCCATGTTTGACCAGTAGCCACAGTTAGTAGCCAAACGCGGTAAATGCACTAAGGCTGAAACGAAAAGTCCCCAAAAGTGGGAAAAAGTCACTGCTGCCACCAGCTTATCCTTTTAGCACACCTAGAGTAACCAAAAATACTCTGAGCGTTAGTCTAGGGCAAAACAAAAATGTACCCCATTGTACCTCAGTGTAAACTGCATTGTACAATGATAAAAAGTTAACACAAGTGATACAAAAGTAACCAAAAATAGTAACACAGTAACACGACTACGGAACACAATGTTTCCCAGTACTGGCATCCTGAAGGGCATGTCAGTTTCCCCATGACATATGAGCAAAAGCCAGTGCAGTGAAGCTTAAGGCTTAACTGCACAGCAGAAAGTACAGGTCAGATAAAAAAATAAAAGTACAAAGTTTGAGGGTTCCATAAAGTTGGAAGGAAAGGTGCAGTAAAGAGAAACCTTTCCTAACATGGACCAACTTGGCTGGACACCTTGAGAGGATTTGTGGCACACTCTGAGGTACTGGGACCACTGATCTCTTAGGAGCCATTGTAGAGATCTTGTGCACAGCCTAGCCTCTGGCACTAGAAAAATACAAGAGGCCATGAGACCCAAGAGGCGGTGGAAGTAAGCCTCTTGTAAGGTGGCGTGATTCGGGAACACGTGTACCATCTGTGTTATGCTGTCGACTCTCTCCTCTGGAGGTAAGGCCTTCCCCACCCGGGTGTCTAGGACTGCTCTGATGAATTGGAGCCTTTGGACTGCCGTCACATAGGACCTCTTCAAGTTCAGAAGAAGCCCAGCCTGTGCAGTATCAGGCAGGTGTCCTCCAGATGAGACAAGACCTGCCTTGCCAACTTCCGTTGGATCAGCCATTCATCCAAGTACGGAAATACATGGACCCTGGATATCCTGAGGTGAGCCGTGACTACGACCATGAGCTTGGTGAAGCGAAGATTAACCCAAAGGGAACTAATAGTGCTCATCCCCTATGAGGGACCTCAGGAACCTCCTAAAATAAGCGTCCTTCAGATCTAAAGACACCAGACAGTCCTGAATTTCAAAAGCGTGGAGAATTTGTCTCAACGTCCCCATCCTGAATTTCTTTCCTCACAAACCTGTTCAAGGTCCTGAGGTCCAGAATGGGACAGAGACCTCCTCCCTTCATGGGTACCAGGAAATACCGGGAATACCAGCCCGAATCTCTGATCGGGAAGTACCTCTTCCACTGCACCCTTCAACGACAGGACTCTCAGTTCTTCCTGGAGCTCCCGTCCTGGTTGGATTGGAGGCTGTGGGGGTCTGTCTGGTGGTTTTCTTAAGAAGGGCAGACAATGACTCCACTGAATGAGCTGCAGGGCACAGGCATTGGATGTAATGTCCTGCCACTGGGGCCAACGTTCTGCCAACCGTCCACCAACCGGTAAGTCGTGGGAGGGGAAATCAAAGCGGCTTAGAGGGCGGTGCCACCTCACCCACTGCCATTGTTTGCTGGCCTCTGGAAGCTCCTCTGCCCCTTCTGGGATGCAAGAAACACTTCTGTCCCTGCCTGGCCCGTGGGAGCTGCATTTTCCTGCTGTAAAGCACATAGCGCCTGTAGCCTCTGTCTTTGGAGGCAAGGCGAAAGGCAGGTTTGGCCGACTGCTCAGCTAGGCCCAGCGATTTTGCAGCTAATTTAGACTCTTTAACTTTTCCAGAGAGTCATCAGCCTTCTGGCCAAAAAGAAGCTCTCCCTTGAAAGGCATGTCCAGTAGTCTATTCTGGACATACGGGGAGAAGCCAGAGGTTGTGATATAGGCTTGCCTTCTCAATACTACCACCAACCCCATCGAACGGCCAATGCAGTCAGCCACATCCAGGCCTGTCTGCTTGGCTACCTCCTGCCCATCTTCCACCAGCCATGTAAACCCATCCTACATTTCACCTTCGGGGATGTACTGTGCTGCCTGCTGCATGGCTTTCCATAAACCAAAGGTGTATTTTGCAAATCCACAGGCCACTTTAATGGCTTTTAACGCCATGCTGGCAGAAGTAAAGACATTCTTGGCCATTGCATCCAACCTTTTACCCTCTCTGTCTGGAGGCATATACGAAGTGGATGCCGCAGGTCTGGTGGTGATTGTGGCTCCCTGCACAACAATCCCTTCTGGGGAAGGGTGAGAAGCCAGAAAAGATTGATCTCCTCTTGCCGGCCTATACTTCCCCGTTAAATTAGTTGACTATGGGGATGGAGCAGGAATCTTGCCATGGTTTAAGCAGCATGTTATGCTCAGTCACAGGACCTTTATCTAAGATGTCTGTCAACTCGTAGCCCTGAACAGGTGCTGAGGAAAACTTCAATTCTAGGGTGTCTACCACACTTTCTACTATGGCCCTAAACTTAGCATGGGTGTAGGGTTAACCCTACTGAAATTCCACATCTGGAGACGTGTCCAGGCAGCTGACATTGTGTAATCCTTGGGCTAAAGTAAACCGGTCTGCTTGGTCGTCAAAAAATTGACACCTCCCGACCCTGTATACATGGGATCCATGTCCCTCTGGTCATCGTCCTGGTCAGCGTCGAAAATCGATGGCATGGTCTCGAAGAATCCGGGCCTGGAGAGCAGGGTGAAAGATCTGTCACCGATAGTTGGTGCCAATGCTTTTTCTTTTGACGCTGACTGAACGGTTGTCAGTGCCGGCCGATTGCATCGACGGTTTGGCATGCATGGAGTCAGGAGTGCCGAGACCCACTTTTGCTGCTGAGGAATGCTGTTTGGGGTCAGGGAGGAGTACGCGCACCTGCAGCAGCCTGATTCTTAAACATGTCTAACATTTATTTTTGGAAAACTTTCCCACTCTTCTTGAGTGGTCGGCCCAGCCGAGGGCTTACCTTTTTCCAATGACAAACTGGACTCGTGTCGATGGCAGTGGCGTCTCTTTTTCTGACGCGATGAAGATGAGGAGGAGGTGGCTCCTTGAGTATGATCGTTTTTTGGCCATGCACCAATGCTTTTCCTTAGCTTTTTTGAGGGTGGGTGGGCCTTCCTTAGCTTTTTTGGGGTGATGAGCGACCGCGCCAAATATTTTGGGGAGGGTCATAGCAAGTTTAGCAGCACCCTCACAAATTGAATTTGAATGCATTTTGGAGCATGGGGCACATCCCTCTGTGTTGTGATCCTTACCCAGACACCACAGACAAATGAGTGCGGGTCGGTCACCGACATTTTGGAATGGCAGTCACTGCACCTTTTAAAGCCTGAAATCCGGGGAGCGAACATTGCGGTTGAGGTTTTATGAACAAAATATGACAGCTTTAGTCAAACGCAGAGTCGAAGACTCGATGTTGTGTTCCAGAAGCAAGGTGCAAGCGCTCGGAAAAAAGGAACTGAGGTAAATATACCACTTCACTACACCCCATACGACACCTGATGTCACGTCCGGAGCCGACGATCGCGCACCGAGCAAGAAGGATCGCCGATCGGCTGAGTCGAGATCCACTAGCCCCCTGTCGAAAGTTTTCTGAGCAGCAGAGCTGGATGAGGATATCTATCAGATGAGGAATCTGCGGGAGAACAGCAATCAATTGAAAAGCTCATCAGGTAGGGTTAACCTTCCGAACCTTAACTATACAGACCATCCTCCCTATTAGAAAATCTGTGCAAGGAAATGATTATCATCTCTTCTGCCCATATGGGTGTTGGATACCATGGAGAAATAAAATAATAGTTTCCTTGGGCCCACAGGTTTGTGTACGGAGGGCACTCGTGAGCCCCGCCATGATGGCTGCTTTCAAGTGAGCTCCCCGTTTACCCCCAGTAAATCCGGACAACGGGCTTCATTAGGAGTTCGGCGGTCTAGAAATAAGGGTGCTGGTATCAACGTACTGGCACCCTTTCCAAACCACCAAACTACAACAATGCTGGTACGGGCCACAAATCTCCCGGCAGACCTGACAGACCGGGTTTTCAGGCCCCTAGCGGCATGGTTGTCACTGAAGAACCGCCACCGTTAATAACAGTGCTGGTGCTTCAGTGTCCCCATTCCCGTGGAGTCCTAAGGTCCTATGGGACTGCACGGGAATAGCGATTTACCGTTCCCGCTGCATGCCATAATATCCTGGTGGCACCGTGAAGTCAGGCTGCAGAAACAGTGTTACGGGGTGGCTGGCACCCTCTGTCTACTGGCAGGTTTTACCGGCAACCCTGTAATGAGGCCCAACATCCTGTACCCTCGGCTTGGGAGCAGCTTCACAAGCAACAAATGTGTGAGCTGGCGGTCCCTAGCATGTGGTGGCGACTTTGAGCCTGAAAAGTGACTGCATAGTGAACAACATGGCTATTCCTGATGGGGCGGCTTGGTGTGGAGAGGGTCTGCTCGGATGCAGAGCGGGAGCGTTGACAGCTGGCTCGAGGTGGGGGTGTCCTGGTCCAGTGGCATGCGTAAAATGTGACCCCCTTGATCGCCACGTGAGCAGCACTGTGAGGGGTGAGATGAGATCTGGCACGTGCCTCCAGTAAAGTGTGCACAGCGGATGAGACCGCCAGGACCCGCCCAGCGTCTGGCTGCCTGCAAGCTCCAGCGTCGCATTGCGGGAAAATCACCACAAGAATGGTTATTTACCCCCATCCTGCCTGTTACACATGTCCCTGGGATCCCACTGACCAGCGAAAGGGTTTATATACAATGCATGGTGAGATTGGGAATTTCTTGTTGGCAGGACCTCTTTCCTGTGTCGCAATTCCTCACAATTGATGAGTTTAGAGGTGCGGGGCATTTTGGCGCTTAATGTGTTTTTATATTTTAGGCTGTGGAACAGGTTGAAAGACTGGCTCTCTACATTTCCCATGGCACGCCGCACAGCGTGGTGTGCGATTGGTGTCTGGGATGTATGCAAAAATAGTGGACATTATTGTGGGGGGGGCTGACGACTCCCATGAAACCCATGAAAAGTGGGAGAATTCTCTATGCATCACTATCCCAGATGATGTGTGGCATTATTGCTGTGCTCAGACGAAAAGGGTTGCCCTCAATAGCAGCTTCAAGCTGATCCACCTTACATTTTTGCACCAGTTCTATTATACCCCGGCTGACCTGCACAAGTTCTTGCCTGAGAAACCCAAGCCATGCTTAAGATGCAGTTTCACTCCAGCTTATCATGGCACTGCCCCCGGGTTAATGCTTTTTGGAAACAAGTCTGTGAAACTGTAAGTGATATGGTGGGAGAAGGTGTTGCTCCTTCCCCTATGGTTGTTCTGTTAGGGTACACAAAGGAGATGGCAGGACACATCAAGAGGCTGATCGGCCTGCTGCTGGCGAGACTGAGAATTGCTATTGTGTGGGGTAGGGCTAGCCCTCCACTACATGATCTGTAGAAAGCTGCCCTTTGTCCTGCCATAATGTGGAGACTGAGTACTGTGGCACCATGCATCATTCCGCGAGACAAAAAGAATATCTGGGGGTCCTACGTGGCCTACTTGATGTCAGGAGCGAGTCGCTCCCCCAATGCACCAGAGACTCTGCCAGATAAGTGATGTCATTGATACTGTGAGAAACCTGAGGGTATTCTCCAGAGTAAATCCTGCGAGTCCCTTATTCAGGTGGTCAGGGAAGAACTGACCCTCTCTTATCCAGACCCTGGGCGTGCCCGGGTGAGGAAGGGTAATCTGGGTAGCGGAATTCGGAATGGTGCTTGGGGAAATAACCCAGATGAGATGCAGTATGGTACCGCAGAGGAGGGAAAAGAAGGCAAGATCCCTAAGGCCTTTATGGGCCTTTATGGGCTCCATTCCTTGTATTTAATCTCTGACCCAGTTCCAACGCCCCTCTGTAAATAACAAGTACCTAGGATCCAAAAACTCTAATACACCCAGAAATGATCTCTCCCAGAATCCCTATTCTCCTTTCCGCTCCTATGATTATCATTTCCCATACTCTCGCTCTGATCAGACAAAACCCTACCAATCTCACCTTTCCAAATTCATCTACTCCCCAGGACAAAGAATATAATTACCCCTTCTTATAATACCTTCTCCCCATACTAACACGCAGAATATGCAGGAACTCTACCTCCCCCCCCCTTTCCGACACGAACACTTTCGCAAACCACGAAAGACAGACAAACACTAAAACCGTTCACCTGACATGTCCCACCAGAAGGGTCAGGCAGAGTCAAGCAATTGACCAGAATCACACACACCTGATGGCCCTTTTCCTTCCCCATATGGTTAAAAAGTGGAGTACGAGAGCACAATACGAACAAGGCAGACCGCACGACGAGAGAGCGAACTCAGCACAGCAGTTCAAGAGGAGGAGAAAGACGGTACAAACCGAGAGGGTGCCAAGGAGAGAAGAGACCTTGTCCTTTCCGACCAAGGCCTGTGAAACCTCAGCAGAAGAAATTGTAAGACCGCAAACAATAGCCAGCGTTGTGTTGCAGCAGATGTCAACAGTACACAGGGCCCTCCTCTACTGACAACCAAGCCAGGGAGAGACGCTTGCCCCCATGGTACCGGCCTTGACTCCAGAGACAAGAAAAGCCAAGCGGTTCATCACAGTCAGTGAGTTGAGGGGAGAGCCAATAAGAAACCGAACAGTGTTTAACGAAAGTAGAAAACTGCTAAAAGAACTATTGATACGCAAAGGGGAAAGCCAGCTATAGAAGTGTCTGGCACCACGTGGTGGCTCACTCGAGAAACTCTGGGCGATTACCCTATTGTAGAAACTACCGTTACCAGAAGGCCTTGGGAGATAGGCGAGAAAGGGGTCAAAGCGGTCATACAGGGGTCTAGTAAAATCCTCTCTACAGTCGAAAACCCTTTGACCAATCAGAAGATTGAGCAGCTAAGGGAAGCGAGTCCTGCGTAGTAAAAACTGTTTGATAAAGTTGGCAAGAGTGAACCCGATGGAGGGATGCCGATAAAGAGGGGACGAAGCCAAAAGTCTTGATAATAAATGTGTTGACAAGGGTGAACCCTGCACAGGGATGTTCACTATGAACTGAATAAGAAAACAGTGAGATTTGTGAATGTCACAGATTATTTTAAAAGCCGTAGTGAACCCGGCGGTGGGAGGCTAACATTTGAGGAGGGTCTGAGCTTGGAAGAGGGGGATCCAAGGGTGATGAGCTATCACCCAAATACAAGCGGAGACAATCAGAGAAGAACTTTGGAACTTTTGTTAACTTTTTTGTTTATTATTTTGAGCCAATTATAGACCCTCAGAATCGAGAAGCTTCTATACCTAAGGACCTAATATTTCTAAGAACTTCTTGTGGATCTGAGCCCAGAAGAGGGAGATCTAGGGGTGGAAAAGCATCACCCAACGTGCAAGCAGAAAGGAACTTTTGTTTATTCATTTTTGAAGACATCAAGTCTTCAGAGGCAAGAAACTTTTTGTAGAAAAGAGACTTAACCACCGAAGGCCCTGATAAGCTGAGAGCGGAATTGTTAGCTCGTGGTGGGGAAGCTTCTACCGTGTGCTGTGCTCAGGAGCCCCACCTTGTTCCATGCTGGAAACATGGGGAAGGGAGACCCTGACAACCGCATCCTGACCTATTATTTGTGAACACTTCTTTCTTTCCTGTGAATCCTATCCCACACTCTTTGTTGTATTTAGTGTAAGGATTGGCAATAGGTTTTCTTAGGATAGGCCCTTTTATTTGACAAGACGCCACTAGGACTGCCTTACTATTATTTGATGGTTGTAGCTTGCTCCCATCTTAGATTTAGGTTTATATTAGGCATTTTTCCAACCCACATTTTCAATTTAATGAACAACCTTGAACTGTGATCACTTGTCTGTCTTTACTGTTGGCACCATGAGTTCCTTACAATACTGCCTGCTATACCGCTGATGTATTTTGTTCTGCATGCTTGAAGAAGAACTGCTGTCCTTATTCTTCTTGTTATGGTTATGTAAACTAATAAAAAGAGTTAAAACAAAATTGGTTTGTGTATAATGCCCAAAGAGCGGACTGGGGTAGATTTCCATACTTCAAGTGTTTTCCAGAAAGGGCTGCAGATGCAGACGTTGTCTTGTGGGTATTGTGGTAGTACAGAAGGAGACATACTCATATTTAGTCAGAAAGGTGCTTATTAAAGAATAAAGCCTGTCTTTCCCTATTCTACAAGGGTCCCTACCTAACGGAACTAACTCGAAGAAGAATGCCTAGATCCAAGCCTGCATCTCTGGGGCCACTAACACAGCTGAACTGTTCAAAATCAGCAAGAAACTCACCAATCCTTCTGCAGCCTCCACTTCTCCTCTACCATCCCTGACTCTCTGCACTGCATTGGCCTCTCACTTCATAACCAAAACTCAAGACATCCTATCCTCACTCTCCTTTACACCCCTCCCTTCTCCCTCACCTGCTCTCAGGCCTCCCTTGGCCCCTCTGCCCCCTTCCCTCCAGCTCTCCTCTTTTTGACCCATATCACCGGATGAGGTTTCTAGACAAGTGCTCTCTATGAAAGTCTCCTCCAAACAGGTGCTCCCCTGCTCCTGCAGAACTATCAAGGACAACATTGCCTCCCATGCTCCAGCCTTGGCTGATTGTAGAAATCATTCCTTTGCCACTGGATCCTTCCTGCTTCCCCTCCATCACTCCCTTGTGCACCCTCTCCTCAAAAAGCATTCTGCAACACCCCCTTGTGCGACCCCTCCTGCCCTATCTCCATTACGCCCTTCCTGGGCAAACTGTTGGAGAAGCTGGTCATCTCCCAGCTGATCCACCACACTGAATCTGTTAGTTGTCTCCACGACCACCAGTCTGGCTTCAGAGCAGCCAGGGCACGGAAACTGCACTCCTGAACACCCATGAAGACTTGCTCTCAAATCGCGATTCCAACTCTCCTTCTGTCCTCATCCTTTTTGACCTTTCCTCTGCCTTTGATATGGTCAATCATACCACTCTTATAAATTGGCTCTGTGATACCCTTGGCATCACGGACCTGGCACTGGACTGGGTGACCTCCTTCCTCTGTGACCGACCATCCCAGGTTCAACCTGGGCCCTTTTCTCTCCTCCTTCACACTCCACCTGCGGCATCTATCCTTTTGCTGTGGCTCTTCAGCATCTACCTTGCCCCTCTAGCATATTTGATCTCTGCCTTCTCTCCTCACTTCCAGTGTTATGTGGACGACGCACACTCTCCCTTCAAGCTTCCTTCCACTGCCTCCTCTTCTTCCTCTCTCATTTCTGACTGTCTGACTGTGATTCAGGCATGGTGTGCTGCTAATGATCTCTACCTTAATACCAGTAAGAATGAGATCCTTCTCATTGGGATCCCAGCTCCCTCCTTCCCTCCTAATCTCTGGCTGCCCTCCATGGGCCCACTCCCCTCACCCACTAGTGAGGCAAAAAACCTAGATGTCATCTTCGACTCCTCTCTCTCCTTCTCTCCTCACATCACAGATCTTGCCAAGAAGGCCCACTTTCAGCTGCACCTCTACAGAGGCATTCTCCCTTTCCTCACCTTCACCTACAAACTCAATGTCTCCAGAGCTCTCTCCAAGCTGGACTACTGCAACAGCCTCTTCCTCAATCTGCCTAACACCTCCCTTCGCCCCCTTCACTAATCCAGAATAGGTCTGCAAGACTTATCCATGGCCTCAAGCCCAGGGACTGCATCTCTCCAGCCCTAAAATCTCTCCACTGACTTCTGGTTGTTGTGAGGATCAAGTTCAAGACCCTCTGCATCACCCACAAGGCTTTCTGGGGCCTGGGACCCCGCTACATCCAACTCTCTCTCCCTAAATACCTTCTTGCTAGAGCCCTTCGGTCTTCTAGCTCCAACTCTCTGAAGATCAGACGTGTTTCCAAGAAGAGTGGGGGTAGATCTCTCTCTTCTGCAGGAGCCTCCCTCTGGAATGGCCTCCCTGCCCCTCTCAGACTTGAGCCGGATCTCCTTAAATTCTGGAAGCTTCGCAAGACCCTCCTTTTCTCTTCTTCATACCCTCTCCCCTGTTAATGTCCCTCTCTGCTGCATTTTGACTGGTGGCCTGGTTCCTTCTGATTTCATACAGGGCACCAGGCCCTCCTCGCCCAGTCTACCCCAGCACCTCTGTCTCCCCTGATCCCTCCCACCCCCAAACCTGCACTTGCCCTACCAGGTCCCCTCCCCTTGTACTAGCCTGGCAGGGCCTACACCTCTAATGAGCCCATCTAGCCCTGTCCTCGCACTTCGCATTTGGACCGTCATTCCCTGTACTCCCTGCTTTCCCCTGGCACTTGTCCACCTGGCCTCCCCGTAGCACCGCCACTCTTCCCCCCGCCCCTGCCCCACAGCACTTGTGTGCTCTCCACTCTGACCTTCACTTCCTTTCCCTCCTTAGCACTAGTGCATTCTGCTCTGACAGCACTTCCCCCCCCACCTCCCCATTCCCTGCACTTCTTGTTACTGCATTTGCACGATCCGAATGTCACAAGGCCTACTAGGACCTTTTTTGTTATTTTTGTTATTCTTCATCCCTTCTTCATCCCTGTCCACCCCCCACCCTTTTTGACTTGTTGTGCTTTGAAACACCATTTGCTGTATAGGAGCATTATAAATACCCGTTAAATAAATAAATATGGTGCTCATCAGTGAATGTCTATAGATGAAACTGTCCACTGTCCAACTCTAACCTATCTGACCCCACCCCTATTTGAACAACTCAAAGTCGGGAGAATAGCTCCCTTCTCCCGAGGTTCGATGACTTGTCTGTCAGCCACTTTTTAATACAGGATCTCTAGATACTCATCAGTGATTACTTTTATCAGTTCATACAGTTCCTTTATTAGAGTCTTGGACTCCAGCTTCTAACAGGGCCTTTGACCCATGGTCGTTTTCAGTGGAGGCGCTCCCACACTCCTTTTCAATTTTGTAAAACTTGGGAGTTTTACCCTACGTTACCAAGGATAATCAGACGTGGACCCCTTGCTCACTGTGCCTTAGAAAGGCTCTGCTTCAGCTCTTAGAAAGGCTCTGCTTCAGCTCACTGAGGAGGGCCAACAAGGCCGAAACACGAGTCTGGGGTTGCTGATGGTACTCTTGTTCAGAGGAGAATTGCCTAGCATTTCAGTGATGGACAGCCCTTGTGGGTGGGACAAAGACTGATATGCAAATGGATTTGTCTCCTCTGTAAAGGGTACAGTGATCTAAAACATGGTTGTAGACCTTCCTGAGTGGAAGAAATTCCACAGAAGAGGATATTTGACCCATGTGCATTCTCAGTAGAGGAGCTCCCACACTCCTTTTCAATTTTATAGAAGGTTTATTCACAATTACTGTACTATTATAGTTTGCCTTACTGATGAACTTAAAAATGTTGAACCAGAAAAATGTAAGTGAAATCAATAAGGCCAAGCCTGCTTTAATGCTCTCAAGCAGATTCTCTGTAGTGAGCCAGTTCTAAAAGTAGCTAATTTCAATAAGGATTTCATATTAAAGACAGACGCATTCCAAGTTGGATTAGGGGCAGTTCTCTCCCAGGAATATGGCATTGAACATCCTCTTCTTTTTATTAGCCGAAAGTTTTTCCCACAGGAGAGAAACTATGCCAAAATTGAACTCCAGGCCTAAGCTGTAAAGTGGGCTGTCTTATTTACGTTATTATCTCACAGAGAGGAAGTTCTGTTTGACAACTGACCATTCCCCTTTAACGAGGATCAGTCTCCAGAAAGACACTAATACCAGAGTCATGTGCTTGTTTCTAGACCTACAGCCCTATTGTTTAAGTATAGAACACTGGAAAGGAAAAGAACAGGGCAATGTGGATTACTGTTCCCGTTTTCCAATAGATGTAGGAGAAACCAGCGACCTGAGGGGAAGGGTATGTGATGAATCCAGTGATGTCATCACTTCCTCTGCAGGGAAACTCTCTTCCCATGTGGCCAGGGAAGGGCAGCCACTGCCTGATCCCGACCCTGTGGTGGCTTTTAGGGAGGACTACATGGTGGGGAGAGGAGCCTCGTGGGAGGAAAGGAGACTCACCGGTAGAAACATGGTATCTCTCTTTCCACTCAGGGTATGACATCCCCCTAAATTCAAAAACCTTTATGGCCTATTGTAGCACAGATCCAGTCCAAAGCCTCAATACTGAGAACAGGGCTCTTTTTGACAAATTCGGCTAAAACATTGAGACAAGGAAGAGCCTGAGAGTAAAGCAGAGCGCAAAAGCCTTGGAACTAGAGATGCGCTCTAGTGGTTGGAAGCATCCGATAAGTGCCAGGGCATTTAAAATCCCAGCACTGCAAGGTAGATGGAGATCCACGGTACCCAACACAGGTCGGGAAGCGAGAAGCAGATCAGCTACAGCAGGGAGAAGAAAGGCTCCTATTGGCGCAGTCACGAGAGGTCCAGAGAGGAAGGTTTCACCATACGCAGACCTGCAGCAAGTGAGGCTGACCGAGAGGAGGTCCAGGCACGGCGAACACCTAAGGACATGCAGGTCGCTAGCAGAAGGAGGAGGTGCACCGCTGGAGAAGCTGAGAGCTGCGGATAACACCAAAGCCACCAGAGAACACTGGCGAATCCAGAGAGGAAGTGGCACACTGGGGCGCTTCAAGGCATATACAGCATGCCGAGGGAATGCCGAGATACTCCCAGGGCGAACCCAGATGAGGAAGCTGGGACGCTAAGTACATTTTGAAGGGAGACAAATGTAAGGGGTTCAAAGACCCAGTACCTGAAAGAACTGAATTGTAACATTTGGAAGAAGTCCTGGCAGGAGAGTACACCAGGAAGCTGGTTGCAAGTCTGGGACCTGCACCCAAAGAGAAAGAGAACATTAAGAAAGCCCTGACAGGAGAGTATACCAGTCAATGTGACTGCAAATCAGGAGACCTAAACCCAAAGAGAACCTCAGGAAAACCCTGGGAGGAGAGCCCACTAGGCAATATGAATGCGAGTTATGAGACCTGCACCCAAAGGGAAAGAGAACATTGGCAAAGCCCTGGCAGGAGAGGATACCAGGCAGTGTGGTTGTGAGTCTGGGATCTGCTCCCAATTACAAATAAGAGGTTTACAAATAAGAGGTGCCAGAACTGGAAAGGGACCTTCTTGAAAGTGTATGAAACCCTGGGGAAGGAACCAAACCCCCTTGGGCTGGAAATGTGATTAAACTGTGGAGAGCAAAGCAAGTCAAAGGGGGTGGGTGGAGAATCCCTGATTGTGAGAGGTCCAGGGGGAAGGGAGCCATACCCCCTTGGAACGATTGTGAAACCTTGTAGAACTTTGATCATTTATTTGTGCTACATTTGCACTTTGTGTTTGAACATTGGAACGCCTACAGATGGCCAATTGAAAGACTTTGCCCCTTTGCACAGTTCTTTTAATTTAGCTTGTAAGGGTCAGGATAGGATTTTGGACACAGGACAGAGAACTCTTTGTTTGTGGGCATTCTGAGACTGACATCCTTTAGTTTCGTCGAGGCAGGGATAACCCCTCAAATTGATAGGGCGAGATACAGGTTTCGAAATAGATGGGAGCTATTTATCTCCTACTTCTAGCCTAGGAGAGCCTGGTTAGCTTGAAACCAGGAGCTACGTTTGGCTCCCCAGACATTTTGTGCCATACAAACATGTATTTGTTACATTTATTTATTTTGACATTTGTAAAGCGCACTAAGCCCAGAGGCATTAACGTCAACTTTGAGTATTTGAAAATGCTAAAAAAAGAATTAGGACACATCTAGTATACATTTAAACGTAATGAATCATACATGAAGGACAAAAAGTTAAAGTGTGCATCTCATGTCGAAGTTAGATTCACGGTGTACTGGATGCTTGCTCCTGATACCACAGGGGTAGTTTCTGCCGACAGTGTCATGATGCCTACCCCCAGGCATCTGGACCAAGCCCATAAGCCCCGGGAGCAGGCATCTAGACATTTAGTAAAACCTCAGCAGCCCCGGCTAAGGGCTATCTGGGTTCAGTCCTGGCACCTTAGGCGCCAGGCTCATAGTCATTACTTACCTCAGGCAGACCATGCTGCAAATGACTCCAATCCAACATGAAGACTGAAAGGGACTATTTTTCTACAGGGACTATTTTTTACTCGGGTGTGGTTCTAGGGACTTCTTACCTGGGACTACTTTTTAGGCTATTTAAACCACGCCCGACCAGCAACACACGCTTTGTGTTATTCTGCATACAGCAGCATAACCGTGCCTGCAGCCTGCATCCAGCCTTCTGCCACACCCGCCTCCTAAAACAGAGGAAAGAAAGGGACAGGGTTAGAAAACAAACTTATTACTATTCCACACCTGATTCTGGATCCATCTCGTCTCCGGACCTGTAAAGAACATTGTTTCTGCATGCGCCGCACCTCCAGCTGCAGCGCCGCGCCATACTCACCAGTCTTCACAGCATCCTTCGGGTCGGCGCTGCCTCCATCATTTCTTCGCCGAACTTCGGCACCTAGGAGACAAAAGAAAACCACAAGGTGAGCCGATGGAACCAACAAATATAATTCTTACCACCATAGACTTACCTGATTTACCACCGGAGGCATCCTTTTGTGACTCTCCATATTTTCACGTGCCGCATCTGTAAAGAGAGACAAAACAACATGTTTTCCACGTGCAACATTTACCGGACAGCGCCGGGTAATAGACTCTTACCTGAGCGCCACCAGCTGCCACAAGAGCATCTTTTCACGAGCCAGCTGCAAGACAAGAAAGGAAGGGGGGGATCAAGAGTGAACATCGGACATATTGAACTCTATGAACTTAATATTTACCTGTCCTCACCAGGAACCTCAGAGTCAATACTCTCCGGAACTCTCCCGAGCCTTCAAACCAGTGAAGTAACTGGAATCTTTCAAGAATATAAGGTGGGATTGCTGTGAGGGCATTTCGGAGGTGATTAGTTGGGGAGGACTGTGGGGGTGCCATCACTTGAATCCACAAGTGGCTAAATCCATCTCTCCACTTGCAGGAGAATATTTCTACGGGTTAAGCAGACAAGATTAGGAGGGCAGATCCAGTCAGTCATCGCTGCACTACGCATCACGTGGGTGGAGACCGCAGCTGTCCGGGTCCGACCGACGCCCCTGTGGGAGCCAGGTGAGCGTAACAGAACGCGAAGCCTATCTACAAATCCCCACCCGGGCGTTATGGAAACCTCAGAAACCGACCAACTAGCCCTATTGTTAGGGGAACTTAGGGCAGAAGTGCACTCCGCGTGCCAAGAGGCTAATGCCCTCAGGAGAGAACTGATTGTGTCAAAGGAGCGCACTGAGATTCTTGCTAGACAATTACTGCAAAACCAAGCTGGGCAAACACCATTACCGGGATTCGGGGGGAATCCAACTCCTGTTTCATCGAGCAATCCTGTGCAAATGGTTCTACCAGGGAGCAATCCTTTAGCTCCACCCGAACGTTTCGCTGGGGATCCAAAAAAGTTTGCCGTGTTTATGAACCAATGCCGTTTGCACTTTTTATGCAGACCTGGAGCTTTTCCGAACGACCAAACCAAAGTAGCATTTGTACTATCATATCTTAGTGGCAGCGCAACGGATTGGTCTATTCCATTAGTTAACCAGGATGACCCTCTTCTTCGGGATTTTCAAGGTTTTCAATTGGGCATGGAAAGACTATTTGCCAGACATTCACAGGGACAGGCCCTGGATAACGAACTTTTATCATTACAACAAGGTAACCAGGATCTACTAACCTATATCGCCACTTTCAATAGTGTAGTGGTGGAAACCGGATGGCCAGAGGTAAAACGAATTACATTATTTCATCGTGGACTTCGGGGTGAACTCAAAGACGTTTTGGCCCAAGTTGTGAACCCACCTCAGGATTGTGCAGAATATATAGACTTAGTGGTCCAGTTAGACCGCCGACTTCAGAATAGAAAGGCTGATCGAGCTAAATTCGAGAATCGGGTATTGGTTAAACCCAATGTTGCCCACAAAGGAACAGATGTATCAGAACCGATGCAGATCGGGGGGGTCAAGGGACCCTTAACTCAAAAGGAAAGAGAAAGAAGACGGCAGATGCAATTGTGTCTGTACTGTGGGGCCTCAGGACATTTTCTACACGATTGCCCAATAAAAACATCTAAAAGAGTAGTCGGAGTTGCTGATAAAAATCAAACAGAGCCTGATTCGGGAAACGACCACGCCCGACAAGCGTAGAGGTCCACTTGCCGAGCTTGAAGAAGGATACTCAGACCTCGCACTTCATCATACCAATGGTCCTTATAGATCCAAGGCAGCCATCACGTATGCACGCAGTGAGGGCATACATTGATAGCGGGGCCATAGGAAACTATGTGGACCATGAGTTGGCTTCTAGGATGAATCTATCTCTCAGTCGATGGAACTGAAATTGCCTCTGAGCCTGTAACTCATTCCACCGCAGAGATGACACTATTGGGTCAGGATGGGCTTCGAGAGACTATTGTGTTTGATTTAATCAAAGCCCCGCAGTTCCAAATAATACTGGGGATACCTTGGTTGGAAACACATAATCCTTGTATTGATTGGCGAGAGAAGAGAATAACCTTCCCGGATTGTGCACATACTTGTTACCCGAAAAAACCCTTGAACCAAGGCCTGGCCACAGTCGCTACTCCTGTCGTGCAGTTACCTCAGGAATATCAAGAATTCCAGGATGTTTTCCAAAAGGAACAGGCAAACACCCTACCACCTCACAGATCATACGATTGTCAAATCGATCTCATACCCGGTGCACAACCTCCATGTAGTAGGATCTATGCCCTTACGGAACCCGAAAACCTTTACCTACGACAATACTTGGACCAATACCTTGCTAACGCCTTCATTCGTCCATCCAAGTCCCCTGCATCTTCAGCTTTGTTCTTCGTGCCTAAAAAGGAAGGTGACCTCAGAACGTGCATAGACTACCGCGCATTAATCTCAGACCACGGTTAAGAACCGATACCCAGGGTGGCATGGCTAACTGCCATGTAGAGCGGACGTGTCTCCTGTGAGCTCTGCGCTGATGTGCCACCATAAGCTGTTTTTCATGTATTTTTGCTAACTTTTAAACGTTGCAACTTGCACCATTCGCCGCCGGATCCTATCCGCAATCGTTTGATCCGTCTTTCAGTTGGCTGGGGACAACTAACGCCGTCATACGCCGAGTGAGCAGTACCGGAGCAGAGAACTAAAATGGCGGCTCCCATGTCTTGAGTCTCGAGGGACCGGAGTGCGCCTGCACCGCAGAGGACGTCGCCCACCGGAGCACACAGGGGAGCCGGAGCAGCCAGCCTGCGCTGGGGTCGAGAGAGAGGAGCGGAGCAACTGTGCTCGCAGATGGAGCGGGCCGGCCCCTGGGCCTTCATCCAGCAGCTTTCTGCCCGCGGAGCACGGCGGAGCCCCGCGGAGTCCAGCGGAGCCCTGACGGGACCAGCGGCCAGCCGGTGCCGTGAAGGTAAGCGGGGCGGGGGTAACTAGCCCTGACTCTTGCTTTGGGAGCGGAGCGATAGAGGACCCGCGGTCGCATAGTGCTCTGTCCCCCTGCTGCGGGGCTGGCCTCCCCGAGTTGCTGGGACCTCGCCCCGCCAACGTGAATCGACATCAGGGAGAGTCACAGCAGTGGATCCCAGTAGTCCCCCGTCGCCTGGAACCGTCTTGCGCCCTGCATTCGACACCGAGGGCGGCCCAGTCCCGGCGCACTGTGCACCTACAAGAACTGGTGAGCCCACGGGCGGCCATAGCTGACCCGCCGCCCAACATTGACTACACCCACAGGACGGGGTGTGGGCACTGCGCAACTCCCCGACCCTGCCACCTCGGATGTACGGAGCCCCACCTTGGCGCTGCTCACTCACCATGGAAAGGGGGTGCCAAACAATTGTAATACGGCGAGGGATCGGAGCATAACCACCTTCGAACAGCCTGCGTATTACCCTTTCCTTGACATCTGAAACGGGCGCTGTCTCCCGCCTCACTGGGCTGAAGTTTCTTCCCCCTCTACAGCGACCCCTGGGTCCCCTTGGGACACCCGAGCAGCCTCACAGCATCACCTCGGCCCCGGGCGGTACGGCCTTGTGGGCCCTGCAGCAACAGTGAGAAGCACCCCTCCGTGACTGTGACTAGCGGCCTACCACCTGCGCCCCCGGCGCCCTCGGCGTGAGTGGACTGTGTGCTCACAAGATGGCTGGTAAAAACGGCAGGCCCAAGCAGCGACAGACCGCCATGGACACTTACGCAGCCAGGGAATATCCGAACCTTGAGAGCTCGAATAGAGTGACCACAGATGTTCAATCAGACCCTACGGCAACAACGACACCCGAACCCAGTAACACCCAGCTCCTCGAAGCCATCAGACTACTCCAAACAACGATGGAACATAAAATCGATGCCGTTGCCATAGACCTGGGCCTCCTGCACCAGGATGTCCGCTCCCTGGCCGGCAGGACTGAGGTGCTCGAAACACAAGTCAAAGAAAATACAGAATCCAAAATGCACCTCCTCCGAGACGTCGACGAGCTCCAACAAAGGGTCAAGAACTTGGAAGATAGGGCAGAGGAAGCCCTTCGTAACAGTATTCGTCTCCTCGGGCTGCCGGAGGGTTCTGAGGGCTCCGACCCCACTAACTATATAGAGAACCTCCTGCTACAGTAGGTGGGAGCTGGTAAACTCTCCCAAGGCTTCACCATTGAAAGGGCCCACAGATCCCTCGCTAAGAAACCTCCACCAGGCGCCCCACCCAGGCCGGTGATAGCAAAGGTTCTTAACTACAGGGACCGAAAGGTAATCCTGGCCTTTTCCCGAGCAGGTGGTCAAATCAAACTGGACTCCGCCACAATCGCTATCTACCCTGATTACACCTTCCAGGTTCAAATGAACAGAGCCCAGTTTATACACACGAAGGCCAGATTGAAGGCAGCTGGGTTGCGTTATATGCTCCTATACCCTTCAAGACTTAAAGTGCTTCACAACAATAATGCACACCTGTTCGACACTCCGGAACAGGCCAGAGACTGGATGGACGGACTGCAAATACCTGATGTCGAGGAAAGAAAGCGGAAACCGAGATAACGTTTCTCCCGCCATCTTGATAGGAATCATGCAGCCTCTACCCACCGCCGGCGGGCGAATTGAGCTTCCACACAGCTGATCAGATTCTAACATGGAGACACTGGAGTCAAGGTTCACTCCACCCCCTGGAAAATGTCTTCCCTTTTTTTTTTGGGTGTACATACCCACCCGTATGGCACCTGGAGACCTATGCACGGTCCTACGGAGCAGAAACGGGATTGTCATAACGAGGGTGACCTCTCTGGGCTAGTTCTATGTTTGGGTTGTTTACAGTTAAAGGGGGGGGGTGGGAAACAGGGAGTTATTATTACAGTTGGGAACTACAAACGGAAATTACCGAGACCACAGAAGCCCTTGATATGCATTGCTGCACTAATTAGATCCCGAGTCCTGCTGGCCCCACACGTCCGTCTACGTAACACCTATGGCTGACACAGTAAAGATCGTTACTTGGAACGTTAGAGGCCTGAACAGCTTCGTCAAACAAAGACGCGTCCAATCCTACTTGAAGAGATGCAGGGTCGGAATCGCCATGCTCCAAGAGACTCACCTAACTGCCAAAAAGCTAGATGCCCTGGCCAAAACCTGGCGTGGTACCCTAGTGAGTTCCGCTTACTCCTCCTATGCCAGAGGGGTCTTGATCTGGATTGCCCCCACGGTCCCCTTCAAGCTTACTAGTACTAAATCGGACAACGAAGGGAGGATGGTTGTGGTTTGTGGCTCTATCGAGGGCAAAGAGCTATGCCTAGTTAGTACCTACGCACCCAACCACGACGCAACTATCTTCTTCCACTCCCTCTATACACGGCTCACCCCATATATGGATAGAATTATGATATGGGGAGGCGCCCATAGCTGCACCCTTGACCCTCTACTGGATAGATCCGACAATAAACACAATCGTCCCTCCCCCCCGGCCAAAATACTTTCCAAACTAGTCCAACAGTTGCAACTCAGTGATATTTGGAGGGACTAGCACCTGGAGCAACGCGAGTACTCCTACTCCCCACCACGTGCCGTGCATACCAGGCTAGATTATATTTTTCTCAGCCAGATACAACAGTCTGCATTTGTTGACGCGCACTATTTGCCGAGGGTACTGTCCGATCACTCTCCCCTGTTGGTCACCTGGGAGGTGTTCCCACCAAGACCCCCCATTCCCACGTGGAGATTGAGAGCCGAAGCCCTACTTGATACAGCATTTAGAGAGCGCATAAGAGATGGTACTGATGAATATTGGCAGAACAACCTACATAGTGTTAAATACATGAGCACCGCCTGGGAGGCATATAAGGTGGTCATGAGGGTTGAGATGATCGCAGCAGTTGGGGGTGCCCAGAGATCCATCACAACCCTGTTGGAACGAGCCGAGAGAGACCTGTGTGCCCTCGAGGGCAGGGCTGACCCATCCCCTGATCATTTACTTAAAATTACCGAACTTAGACAAACCTGCCTAAAGCACTGGGAAGCCCTAGGTAAACTAAGCTACGCCAAACATACGGAAAGAGCCCATGCCCTGGGGGACAAACCTGGGAAACTCTTAGCCTGGCTCTACAAAAGGGAAACCCCCAGGCCACCCATTTGCCACATACTCACACCAGATGGCACTACCGTGCATACCCAACAGGAAATTAATTCAGTTTTCTCTAACTACTATCACAACTTGTACTCCGAGACCCCCCACCCCTCTGACTCGGGGATCGAAGACGCCCTCGATGTCATCGACTTGCCTAAACTAGACTCGCATATGGCTGAGACCCTTGACGAGCCCATCATTCCCGACGAGGTCAAGGTGGTAATTAGATCGCTACCAGCTGGAAAAACCCCGGGCTCGGATGGCCTCCCCGGGGAGTTCTATAAAACCATAAAACACTCACCCCTATATTAGCTCAGGTCTATAATGAGGCCTTCGAGCGTGGCGCTCTCCCAGATTCCCTGAGCGAGGCCGTGATAATACCCCTACTCAAACCAGGGAAGGACGGGGCGGATTGTGCCTCATACCGCCCCCTCTCTATGCTAAACGTAGACTGCAAGATCCTCACAGCACTGCTCGCTAACAGACTACGCAGAGTGATCCAACTGTTGATTCACCAAGACCAAACCAGATATGTCCCCGGACGATCCATCACTGAGAACCTGCGTAGGTTACATCACATCATTTATAGTACCGAGGCAAGACCACAGAAACTTGCGGTGGCGTCACTGGATGCCACCAAAGCTTTTGATTCCGTGAGGTGGGAATGGCTATATGCTACCATGGCAAAGATGGGAATAGGTCCCGTATTTCTGAAATGGACCCAGCTGGTTTATGCCAACCCCACTGCAAGGGTACGAACCAATAGAACCTTTTCTGCGAAATGGTCCCTACACAGAGGCACCCGTCAGGGTTGCCCTCTCTCCCCCGTGTTGTACATCATTGCCGCTGAGCCTGTAGCAGCCTACCTGAGACAGGAATATGGAGATGGGGGCATTAAAATAGATGGGACGACTCACCTCATCTCTATGTACGCGGATGACACCCTCTTGTATTTACAGGACCCTGAACACCTCCTACCCTACATTCTTGAAACCCTGGACAGCTTTCACAAGCACACCGGGATCCAGATTAATAAGAGTAAATCTTGCCTCTACCCCCTAGCTGCACTACACAGTGAATATTATGGGTCTCTCCCTCCCCTAGATCTCGAATGGCAGGCGACATCGTTCAAATATTTGGGGATAACTATACATCGAACCCCGGCACGGAACATATTCTTAACACCGTTGGGGGCAAATACTCTCTCTTAAAATCCAGGGAGTTTTGGGGGCGGCTCCCGCTTTCGGTGGCCGCGAGGGCGGGCCTCCATAAAATGTTCGCCCTACCCCGCCTATTGCATAACTTCACTAACATTCCCTTCTACATCCCCCCGTGTTCTTTAAAGACCTCAACAAACTCTGTAAGGGCTTCCTCTGGCAGCGAGGCACGCACAGGGTGGCATTGGAGACTCTCCAGAGACCATACGAGAGGGGTGGGCTGAAGATCCCCAATTTCGAACTCTATTTCCTTGCTAGCCAGTTAAGACACATAGTGCGGGGGATGGCCGACGAAAGCACAACAGACACTCACCTCCTCCAGCCGGCCCTCCCCCACCTATTACTTAGGGATTTGCTGTGGACCAGGAAGAGTGCCCTCGAACAATGCCCTTACCTCGTTAAGCTGGGGATCCGACTCTGGAAAAGGGCCTGCAAACTGGTCGGGTCCGAGGATCCGTACTCCCCACAGATCCCCATTGCATCACTCATGTCCAATCATCCCTGGGGGCAACTTGAGACTCGTACACAATGGGAGCCCTTCGGGGTGGCCACACTGGGGGACCTAATCCAAGAACAGGCGGTTTTGGCCTTCCCGGATCTCTGCGATGCCACGGGCCTTCCGGCCGGGCAATTTCTGTTGCACAGAGCGGTCATACAGGCCTTAAATAGCAGATGGCCTATCGCTATCGACCAGACTGATGAAAATGAATGTATCGAAACGATACTGTATGCTGCTGAGGGGGGCCACGAAACCTCACGTATCTACGAGGCCCTACTATGGGGCTCCACCAAAGATGACCTCAAATGCCGGGACAAATGGGAGTCCGAATTAAACCTTGTTTTTGAAGACAAAGCCTGGGGTGATATAACCCACTACCACAAAAAAATCTCCCGAAACGCCCGCTTACAGCTCATCCAACTGTATATTATGAACAGAGCGTACCTCACACCGGAAGATATATCAAGATTTACCGGTGCGGGCACCCAATCATGTCCCAAATGCAGTGAGCCCAAGGTTGGTATGACCCACATGTTCTGGGGATGCCCAGTGATCAGAGAATTCTGGACACAAGTGAGGGAAAGAGTGGCTGGTGCAGACATTGACATGGAAGTGGACGAACCCTCGGCATGTATCCTGGGAGGGTATAGGCGCAGCAGGGAGGACAAACCCCCCAATAAGCTCAGGGACCTTATATATATATGACGGCCAAAAGGCGTATAGCTATGGGGTGGAAAAGCCCCAGAGGCCGGCTTATGCCCCTATGGTGGGGAGATCTTGCGAAGTGGATCACAGCCGAAACTGCGGCATGGGAGACGGCGAGCCAAGTGCAGAGACTAGATTCTAGCGAGGAGCTACACCGTTGGGTGGCCTTAACAGTACCCCTGCTCCACCCAGAGTCGCAGGAGGGTGAGACAATCTGTGAAGGCGACCCAGACCCGGGCATGGACTCATGATGAACATAGAACTAACCGTGGTCTTGGAAGGGAAGGGGTGGGTGGTGGGGAGTTGAGGACTGTATTTTTTTTATTTGCTTGACCTATTACCACTGATGCCAGTTTTGTTTATCTTATGTTATGAAACTAATACAATATATTTTTTTTTAAAAAAGAACCGATACCCATTGCCTCTGATCCCCGAATTACTAGACCAAGTAAAGGACGCTTGCATCTACACTAAATTAGATCTCCGAGGGGCATATCATCTGGTACGTGTAAAGAAAGGCGACGAATGGAAGACTGCTTTTCGCACTAAGTACGGGTTATTCGAATACCAAGTGATGCCCTTCGGGTTGTGCAATGCACCAGCAGCCTTCCAGTATTTTATGAACGATGTCCTTCCTGAACTCATTGATGTCTGTGTTGTTGTATACATTGACGATATTCTAGTGTACTCCTCTTCAGAATCAGACCATGTGAAGCACGTTTGTGCAGTCCTTGAGAAACTACGCCAGCACAAGTTATATGCAAAATTGGAAAAATGTGTTTTTCATGCTACGGAAGTTGAATTCCTTGGATTCATCCTGACTCCAAAAGGAGTCCGAATGGATCTTGAAAGGCGGATGCAATCCTCAAGGGGCCATCACCCAGTTCAGTTAAAGGGGTACAAAGCATGCTTGGATTTGCTAATTTCTACTGCAGATTCATTCCGGATTTCTCACATGTTATACACCCTATCACAGCACTTTTGCGAAAAGACAAACGCTTCTTGTGGACCGAAGAAGCTGAAAATGCCTTCCAAGAGCTGAAAGCGAAATTCACGTCTGCACCTATCTTAAAGCATCCACGCCTCGAACTTCCATACATAGTTGAAACTGATGCATCCAGTTTAGCCATGGGAGCTGTCCTGTCCTAGAAGGATCCTGAAACCGGTCAACTTCACCCAGTAGCATTTTGGTCCAGAAAGTTCTCGGCACCCGAGTTAAACTATGCAGTTACCGATAAAGAATTATTAGCCATCAAATCCGCCTTCAAGGATTGGAGGCATTACTTCTCGGTGCCAGGCATACCATTACGGTAATCACTGATCACCGGAACTTGCAGTATTTAAAAACAGCCAAGGCCCAATCGTCGCGTCAACTTCAATGGGCATTGTTCTTTGCCAAGTTCGATTTTGTGATCACTTATCGACCAGGTTGTAAAAATGGCAAGGCAGATGCCTTATCCCGAATAGGGATGGGAGAAGCATATGCGAACCCGGAACCGGTGCCTAAAATTTCAGAACAAAGAATTCTTGGCATAACCACTCTACAGACACTAGAGGATATTCAAGTAAAGATCCAACAACTCTTCGATCCAACAGCGGTGCAGGACTGGGTGAAGAACGGCTTGGACTACTCAGTCATCAATGACCTACCTTATTATCAAGGGCGACTATTTCTACCACACAAGGAACTACAAGAACTAGTCATCTCCAATTATCATGACACCCTGATGGACACCCAGGTATTGCAAAAACTGAAGCAAAAATTAAGAGACAATTCTGGTGGCCCACCTGGCGAAAAGACGTAAAGTCATTTGTAATGTCTTGTGGCATTTGTGCCCCAAAACAAAAGTCAGAAGAAAAAACCAGCTGGCCTCTTACAACCTTTGGATATTCCACCTACACCATGGCACACCTTATCGTTAGACTTTATTACAGATCTACCTCCATGTAATGGATTTAACGTCATTCTAGTTATTGTGGATTTTTTTTCCAAGATGGCCCACTTTATTCCTCTAAAGGGATTACCTTCTGCTTCAATTCTGGCCAAGGAGTTCCTCGAAAACATTGTTCGAATACACGGATTTCCTTCCGTATTGGTCTCTGACCAAGGTAGTCAATTCATTTCACATTTTTGGAAGAAATGTTGTCAACTGGCGCAAATCGACGTGAGGTTATCAACCAGTCACCATCCCCAGAACGATGGTCAGACGGAGAGGACCAACCAGACCCTTGAACAGTACCTACGTTGCATGCTACACCAGACGGAAAGTAATTGGAAAGATATTTTATGGATTTCCGAGTATGCATACAATAACTCTGTACAATCAGGAACCGGACAAAGCCCCTTTTATACCATATATGGACATCACCCTCGAACCTCAGAACTAGATTCGCCTCAGCATTTAGAAATGCCTGCAGTTAGTCATTTGCATTCTACTATTGCACAAGCCTTTAAAGAGGCAACAGAACATTTGAAACAAGCAAAAGAGAAATATAAGAAAAATGCTGATCAACATAGAAGTGAAACTCCACAATACCAGATTGGGGATCAAGTTTGGCTGGCTTCAAAACCCATACCTCTGAAGGGAACTCGGACTTTTAACCTTAGATATTTGGGACCTTACCCTATTAAGGCCATTATCAACCCGGTAGCCGTCAAATTGGAATTACCCTCTTATATCTAATAGCCTATGTTGCCCAACAGTTGATTTCTGCATTTAGCCTATTCTGCTCAATGGTTGATTGTTGCATTTAGCCTATTTTTTTAACCTATAACTGACTGCTGCATTTAGCCTATTCTGCTCAATGGTTGATTGTTGCATTTAGCCTATTTTGCCCAACAGTTGATTTCTGCATTTAGCCTATTCTTCTCAATGGTTGATTGTTGCATTTAGCCTATTTATTTTAACCTATAACTGACTGCTGCATTTAGCCTATTTTGCCCAACAGTTGATTTCTGCATTCAGCCTATTCTGCTCAATGGTTGATTGTTGCACCTAGCCTATTTTTGGACCTATAGTTGACTGCTGCATCGAGCCTACACTGCCTAATACTCAGCCTTCTCTGCCTAATATCCAGCCCATGTTGTCTAACATTTGATCGATACATGCAATAGCAGGCTCTAGCTATAGCACTAGCTATAACACTATATACTCTTACCTGCCTACCTCAGTCTATCGAGCATCATTCACCAACCTGATAGCCCTATTTATTACCACTGTCTATATCACCATGCCTGCCACACTGCCCCCAGAGGGCGTAGGAGCCTCGCATATGCAACTTATCTCTAAATCCCCTTGTAGCATAGCACAGAGAAACCATAAACTCCGGGAACGACTACCCAAAATATTCGAACCTGTTAACAAATATAACATTAACCTGGATCACCTTCGACCGAAAGGTCCTCTGGAAACCACCATTCTTCCTAGCCACAAACCCCTCCTTATAAGAAATAAGACCACCACCAACCGACTTGCCACCACTAACCGGAGTCCTACACCACAGCAAGAACCCGATTTGAAAGGTGCATTAATCAATGCTAGATCTATAGTCGCTCATGCTACAGACATAGCGGACACTATCCTGAACAACGACCTCGACTTCATCGCCATTACTGAATCCTGGCTCCACGAGGCAGCAGGTCCAGCACTAATGCTAGTAGTCCCGGACAACTATACTATCCTTAGAGCTGATAGACTAGATGCACGAGGCAGAGGAATAGCGATCATCGCCAAAACTAATTTTTCCATGAGTCACCTCTACACCCAACCTTAAATCCTGCTAGTCTCTCTCCATTAAACTACCCACTGCTAACTCTCAAACATTAAATATCCATCTCCTCTGTAGACCCCCAGGCCCTATCAGCACCTTCAATGAAGGTATTACCACTGTTATCGCTGAGAAGTTAAACTCCTCACAAACCTTAGTGCTAGGAGACTTCAACCTAGGGTACAATGATATCAATGATCACCAGGCCACCGCCGTAGCCAACATCCTGACAGAACTAGGCTTCTCGCAGAAAGTGAACATGTCCACCCACACCAAAGGGAGAACTCTTGACTGGATTGCCAGTCACAACTGCAACCTCTTCATTACATCGATTGCCCCCCAAATATGGACTGACCACCACCTAATCTCCTTTACTCTCAATACTAAAAGACCCACTGCTCTAATACCCCCCCTTCGCCGCACCTACACTAACCAGAAACAAGAAAAATATTACAGCAGACAATATTTTGCCCCATATCCTACCGAATCTTAACTCTCTACCAGACCATACTGACCCAGGCCTTCTAGTGGAGGAATTCAATAATGCTATGACCACGGCCCTCGACAGCATTGCTCCACTTAAACTTAGGAACAGCAAACCAAAAAAGCATCTTAACTCTTGGTTTACACCCCACCTAAAAAACCTAAGATTACAGAAAAGAAAATGCGAAACGGTATGGAATCTACATCCAACCATAGAAAATAAAACTAAGCTAAGAAATATCTCAACGCAATACAAAAAGGATATCATCCTGGCCAAACAAGAAACTTATAACAATAGGATTACCCAAGCCAACTCATGTATGAAGGAGCTCTTCTGTATCTTAAAAGAATTGGAATCCCCCATTGCAGTACAGGATGACTCCATAAAAGATAAAACTTGGTGCACAGATATACAGTTGGCACTAACCAACAAAGTAGCCAACCTCCAAACAAAAATTGCTCTAAAGAAAGCCTCCTTATCATCCCAAACCCAAATTCACCTGATCAAAACACCAATAACTAAACCCAAAGAATTTACTCATTTCAACTTCTCTAAGGTCTCAGTGATCGAGGTAGAGAAAACCATTCTTGGACTCAAACCATCCAATTGCAAAGGTGACCAATGCCCAGCACAACTGATCAAGGACGCTGCTAGAGATCTAGCTCCCTTCATCACCAAACTTATTAATGCCTCCTTCACCACTGGCACTATCCCACGCAACCTAAAGGAATCCTAGGTACTCCCCCTTCTGAAAAAACAAACTTTTGACCCCAACATTCCCACAAACTACAGGCCCATCACCACGGTGCCTTTCTTACTAAAAATACTAGATAAGGTAGCATACACCCAAAATCAGACCTTCATTGAGGTAAACCACCTCCTTGGCGCCCGCCAATCTGGGTTCCGCCCTCAACATGGCACAGAGACTGCCCTTATCGATTTAAAGGCCCAAATAGACTCACTTAGACGAGGATAAATTAGCACTTCTCCTACTAGACCTCTCAGCCGCCTTTGACCTGGTGGACCATAGAGTCCTGTGTAATCACCTGGACTCTGCAGCCCACTTTTCAGGGGAAGCTATAGTCTGGATACAGTCATTCCTCAGTGACAGGATCATGAGGATGTTCTCCCCCTTAGCGGCAGCAGACCCGATACCCATTAATTGTGGAGTGCCCCAGGGATCCTGTGTCTCACCAACACTCTACAATATCTTCACCAAGCCACTCTTTGACGATCTTGACAATCTGGGTATCACCTATACTAATTACGCAGACAATACCCAGATTCTCCTACCTCTTTCCGGGGATTACGGGGAAGATCTGGCTTTGGTGAACAGAGTCTATAGCATCGTTCAGGCATGGATGGCCAACTATGGCCTTTGCCTGAAGGATGACAAAACGGAGCTCATCATCTTGGGCACTGCTGCTCGCATTTCTAAACTCAACCCAAATTACTCAGCATTTATCATCGATGGTAACACTATCAAGGTCGCCAGAGAAGTAAAAACGCTAGGTTTCTACCTCGACTCGACCCTATCCCTCACCAAACAGGTAAACTCACTGGCCTCATCCACGGCCTATACATGTAAATTAATACGCGCCGGGAAACAATTCCTATCAGATGACAGCTGCCTAATCCTATCTAGAGCCCTTATCTTATCAAAATGAGACTATTGTAATTCCCTCTACATAAGGGCAACTAAACAAACCATTAACAGAATACAAGTGCTCCAAAATAATGCACTTAGAGCGGCCCTAAGTATTCCTAGAAGAGTACATATTTCAGAAATAAGACGGAAACACAAATGGCTCTCTACCCAGGAAAAAATGTACCTCAAAGCTGCCTCCCTCATCCACAAATGCTTAAATAACAAAGCCCCTCGTTACCTAACAGAACGTTTTACTAGAAAAATCTCCACTAGACCAACAAGGACAGCCAGTCCTAATTGCCTGCTAGTGCCCAGATTTAAACTGACCACTATTGGAGGGTCCAGCTTCCCAGTCAGGGCAGCTCAACTTTGGAACTCCCTACCTCATGCTCTTAGATCCAACCAAATGTTCAACAAATTCAGAAAGAACACAATAAAATGACTCACTGAGAATGCTATGTAACCCGCATTCGCCCTACGTATCCTCTGCATGTACTGTACTTATATAGATTTGCTATCATGTAAAACGTCAGCTGTATGATGACTTGCTGTCTGCACACCGTATTGTATATGCACTTTACTGCCTTACCTTCACCCTGTGGAGCCAAGAAAACTGTTTTTACCATGCTCTGTATATTTGTAACTTCTGTAACCAAGCTGTAAGTCCTCTTGTCTTATGCGCCCTGCTACCTCAGGGTCCGGTGCGCACAATAAATAAATAAACAAACAAACAAACAATATGCGCATTCATCCTATCTTTCATGTTTCACTTTTAAAACCAGTTCAACCAGGAACAAGATTAACCAAACCACCCGACCCCATCTTGATAGATGGAGAACCTGAATTCGAGGTAAAAAATATCCTGGACTCCAAGATGGTTAAATCAAAACTTTATTTAATCGATTGGAAGGGCTACGGACCCCAAGAAAGGTCATGGGAACCTAGTGACCACGTCCATGCACCTCAGTTGGTGAAAAGATTCCATCGGAACTTCCCAGACAAACCAGGACCCAGGGGAAGAACAACTTTAAGAGGGGCCTTGGGGGGGGGAGTGCTGTCATGATGCCTACCCCCAGGCATCCGGACCAAGCCCATCAGCCCCGGGAGCAGGCATCTAGACATTTAGTAAAACCTCAGCAGCCCCGGCTAGGGGCTATCTGGGTTCAGTCCTGGCGCATAAGGTGCCAGGCTCATAGTCATTACTTACCTCAGGCAGACCATGCTGCAAATGACTCCAATCCAACATGAAGCCTGAAGGGGACTATTTTTCTACAGGGACTATTTTTTACTCGGGTGTGGTTCTAGGGACTTCTTACCTGGGACTACTTTTGAGGCTATTTAAACCACGCCTGACCAGCAACACACGCTTTGTGTTATTCTGCATCCAGCAGCGTAACGCTCACCGTGCCTGCAGCCTGCATCCAGTCTTCTGCCACACCCACCTTGAATCCAGAGCTCCTAAAACAAAAAGGAAAGAAAGGGACAAGGTTAGAAAACAAACTTATTTCTATTCCACACCTGATTCTGGATCCATCTAGTCTCCGGACCTGTAAAGAACATAATTTCTGCACGCGCCGCACACAGCATCCTTCGGGTCGGCGCTGCCTCCATCATTTCTTCACCGAACTTCGGCACCTAGGAGACGAAAGAAAAGCACAAGGTGAGCCGAGGGAACCAACAAATATAATTCTTACCACCATAGACGTACCTGATTTACCACCGGAGGCATCCTTTTGTGACTCCATATTTTCACGTGCCGCATCTGTAAAGAGAGACAAAAACAACACGTTTTCCACGTGCAACATTTACCGGACAGCGGCAGGTAATACAGACTCTTACCTGAGCGCCACCAGCTGCCACAAGAGCATCTTTTCATGAGCCAGCTGCAAGACAAGAAAGGAAGGGGGGGAACAAGAGTGAACATCGGACATATTGAACTCTATGAACTTAATACTTACTGGTCCTCACCAGGAACCTCAGAGTCAATACTCTCCGGAACTCTCCTGAGCCTTCAAACCAGTGAAGTAACTGGAATCGACACGCCCCTGCAAATCCACGCAGGATGGAGAGCTCATCTTTCAAGAATATAAGGTGAGATTGCTGTGAGGGCATTTCAGAGATGATTAGTTGGGGAGGACTGTGGGGGTGCCATCACTTGAATCCACAAGTGGCTAAATCCATCTCTCCACTTGCAGGAGAATATTTCTACGGGTTAAGCAGACAAGATTAGGAGGGCAGATCCAGTCAGTCATCGCTGCACTACGCATCACGTGGGTGGAGACCGCAGCTGTCCGGGTCCGACCGACGCCCCTGTGGGAGCCAGGTGAGCGTAACACTGAGTGATGCATGACATGCAGGAGCTGGTTTTAGCTCCTGCTCATTGAATCTTAATTTTGAACCCTGTAGATAGGTCCTTCTCCAACTCTACTTTTACTTTAATAAAAGTCTATAGCAATCATCACAATGCATCTATGTCTGAGTCTTAATCCTGATTCATTACAGTAGCCAACGTGTCTCTGAGTTTTAAGTTTGTGGGCTGTTTTTTCATACCCCAGGCTCCTCCCCATTTTGGACTGATGTAGTTGTGGGGCTTCCCCTGCATTAAAATGTGTTCCTTTTTCTCTTTCTCTGGTGGATGATCTTCTCCTTCATACGTCCTCTTTTTCGTCCCAGAGGAATGGGGGTTATCAAGGAGGTTTTCGACTGTAGGTTGGCAATAACACATAGCCTTTTAATAACAGATATTGTTGTCGGGAAGTCTTAAAGATGGCACTTTGGCACGTTCACTATGGAGTTCCTCTTGGGAACGGGAGTCCTTGTTCCCTAAGGGAGAGTCTCTCCCGGTGAGGTCACACTTGCCTCTACACCTATGGAGGGGTATTGCAGAGCCGGCTCACCGCCCATCACAGTTGGGGGGATACCCCTTGGGGAGAAGGGACGAATTCCCACAATGCGTCACAGTATGCAATGGTACAGCAGTATTTTGAACGCAAAAATACTTTTTCGGCAGACCAATTAATACAAGGGTGATGGGAGACGTAGCCACTGTAACCCTAGTAAAATCGGGTAGTCTGCTGTCTTGATCAAATCAAAGGTGAGCTTTTCCTGGTGATTGGCGATAATCATCTCTAATTCTTGGGTTTGTTCGGTTACAGGACCCAAGACCAAGGGCCGTCATCTACTCCCTCCACTGGAAGCGCACATTCCTTAGGCTCCCGTCGGATAAAGTTATCCCTGGCCCATTGATCGTCCATGAAAAGTCCTTAGTCACACGAGTCTGCTAGGGCTTCTGCATGGAGAACACAAAATGCATCAGTAGTAAGGGTAACATGAAGAATAACTAGCCCACCTCCATGGAGTTCAGAATCATAGGATGGCAAGGCAGGGCAAATCGTTGTCTTCTCCCGATCAGACACCCTTCTTAAGACCAAGAACGGTTCCCGAACGACGAGGCAGAGCAATGGGACACTTTAGGACTAGGTGATTTTTGGAAGCAAGGTACACGCATATGGCTTGAACTCGCCAAAGTTCTTCATCGGTTAATGGTCCTCGGGCCGCTCCAATCTTCATTGGCTCAGCATCGACTGCCTTCTCCACAGGAGTAAAGGTCCTTTGTATGGGTTCAGGCAATTGTCTTCTATATTTACGTTTCTCCTGTCTTTGTTCAACAAGACGAACATCCAATTGCAACACCAATGTGATCAGTTAATTTAAAGTATTGGGATGAGGAACACAGGCAAGTTCATCTTTTTGTTCCTGCCTTAAACCATGATGAAACAGTGGGTGAGCTTCCTCCAGCCCCATAGTTTCAGTTGCGATCTGCTTGAACTTGGTCACATAGTTTAAGATGTCTTGCTCACCTTGACTGAAGGCAGTAAGGTTTCTTGGCTAGGTATAGGAAAGTTCTGGCCTCCCAAACAGGTCTCTTAAATTGGCAATAGGGCTATGGGAGCTCACCAACAGAGTAGCCAAGGCAATGCCAGCCAGGTTAGACATAACATAACCAATTTTCGCCTTATCAGTGGAAAAGGACTGTGTGTGAAATGTTAATTGCACGGGACATGCATCCAGAAACTCTTGGAGCTTTTTAATGAGACCCTTTGTATTTGCCCGAAGATAAGGCATCCAATGTAGGGTCATGGTTGACGGAGTTTCTTACAGCGACAATATGTGGCAAGGTGGCATTTTCAGTCTGTTTTTTACCTTTGTTGTGAGTGCTTGGACGGCAGCCATAATCTGCTGCACATGGTCCATTTCAGAACTTTCTTTCTGGCGTATTAATTCGTCAGAGATCGGATATACCTGTTCCACTTTGCGCTGATCTTTATTGGGATAGTCTTGTCTCTGCTGGAAACTACAATGTCCCCAGGGGTTTAAAACTGGGAAATATGTGCAATCCAGAGCAGCAGCCAAAGGAAACACCTCATGGGGAATAAAAACCTCTAGGGGCTTATCAACGACAGAATGGAAGTCAGTGCAGTGGTTGACAGAAGGCATCACCGTAACAGGAGCTGGATGACAGCAGCACTGTAACAGAATGCAAGATGTAGGAGGGGCAGGATGAAAGAATGGATAAGGACTGGAGAGGAAAACCGGAGTAACGCCAGACAGGAGGTAAGACGTGTCTGAGACTCAGAAGAGCACCAGTAACGGACAGAAGGAGCAAGGGAGGAACATCAGCTAGTCTTAGCGTTGAGACGCAAGAAGCCTGACTCTTACCAGTTAAATAGCTGATGTTCATCAGCTGCATCCTGGTGTCTGGTGCCATCTTGCAGTGAGCGTCACATCACAGGGCATAGCGTGACCAGCATGCTGCGGATGCCATCTTGAGATCGGCACAACACACATCGTAGACCCGCCATGGTGCAGAGAGAAGTGCCACTTGTCCCATGACAACACCAGAACTCGACGGACAATTTTGTTAAAGAAAGTTATATGAGCTGCAGAATACCCGAGCAAAGTCATATGAGAGCATTAATATGGGGCCAATCAGGACATGGAAATTACCATCTATTATTCCTACAATTCCAAGGGTGTTTCTAGCCCACACCTAGAAGAGCAATTAAGTAGATTGTTTGCATGCTTAGGACCTGAGATGGTCAAATATCTTTTACAGTTGCTCAGTGTGCAATATTGCATCGACCCCTCTACAGATGGAGTTAGTTACATCATCCAAGAAAGATAAAATCCCACAAAATGCTGCTATATTAGTCAGTGAATCAATCCATATGCCCACGACGACCTCACCTTGCAAGTTGGATAAAACATTAGAAATGACTGAATTTAATGTCCACATGAAAACTAAAGACTTCATGGAGAAATGTTTGCTTTGTACTCTGGTGCTACCCTCAATGAATTCCATGCTCTCTGTTCAAGAGCCAGCTGAAGAGTCGGGAGAATCTCTTCCCAAAATAGTAAATGTAAATGTGATATGATTGGTTATTTATAATGCGCTTAATACCCAGAGGTTCTAAGCGTGGACCCGGGGATCGAACCTGTGTTACTCTGTCTCGTCTTGCTTCCAAGGCGAGCATGTTGCCCCTGAGCTATCCTCCTGAGACTGAATGAGAATGTGAGAGAAAAGAGCCTGCCTACTAAAGATAAAGAATTTCCAGCCTGGTGCATCGCTCCTTCGTCCCCTCGCAGATTTCAATATCATTCACTGTCAAAATACAGGAATCACCCTATTTACTTATTAATTTATTTATATACAGGAGGAACAATGCTCTTTTGATCACAAAAGAACGTACAATATATAAGAAATCAGATTTGACCAGAAGCAGTGAGCTTCTTAGAATGGGGTGAGTTTGAGGTACATTCTGACCAGCTTATGGATGGGAGTAAATGGAACAGTCAGCTGGGGGGGAGGAGAGAAAGGAGAGAGGGAGAGAGGGAGAGAGAGAATATAAATATATATCAGCCAGCCTGGTGCCGGTACGAGGACGTACATGTGAAGTGAGGGAGTTCAAAAAGAGTCCTGGTACCAAAGTTAATGATCTTGTTGAGAGGACAGAAAGCATAGTTGAGGAGACCAAAGAGGATGCCTACATGGTAGACCAATTTAGAGCAGACAAGAATGGTTAAGAGAGGCTTGGTGGTGTTAAAAGTAAGGAGGTGCCTGATTTTCCTAATATTTAGGAGGTTGAGGCAAGCTGTTGTTCCAGATTTGGAGATGAAATTAGAAAAGGTGTGAGAAAGGGCATAGATGACGCTGAGGATTCTAGCAGAAGATTAGGGGAGAGTGTCAGGTGGGAACTGGATAGGCATATGAAGAGATGAGAGCTGTTGGCAGGGAAGAAGAGTACCTCTGTTTTGCTAGAGTTTAACATCTTAAAGTTTGAAGCCAATCAATATTTAATGGCAGAGAGACAGTTTGAAATTTTGATTAAGAGATCAGAGGAGAGTTCAGGAAAAGAGAAGATTTGGGTGTCGTCTGCGAAGAGTTGGTGCGAGAGCCCAAGATTAGTGCCCCAAGAGCAGAGGTGTAGAGTATAAAGAGGAGCGGACCCAAGGCAGAGTATTGTGGAACACCAACAGTTAGAGGAGTGAGTTGAGAGGTGTTGTTGCTCATTTACCTCATTGGTAAAACTCTGAAGAGATTCACAAGAAAACTACAACTCATGCTACCTTATTAATTGTCATTATCAACCTGGGCATTAGATGTACGTTATCCAACGTGGCTTGTAATATTTCTGATCACATTTTGGAAGTTACAGAGCAGAATGAGTCCATGGATCATGCAAGGATTGGTGCCCCTTCTCTCCTTATGACTTCCTCTGAAGCCTGTAATTTTGAGTAAGAACAGCGGCCTTATTTGAAAGAGACCCCTGTAGAGGTGTCGAAGAAGGAAGCTGACACAAAGGTGGTATGATTCTGGTTATATAATATTATTTTGAAGTGAAAAGACTCCTTACTATCTCTAGCTTCTAAGAGGGGTTTCCCTGCCTCAAAACTGATACTAAAAGGGAAATGTGAATAAGAAGGTGCAGATGTAGCTAAGTGCCACAGTGCCAGTGCTCTAGATAAGATTTTGAAGTGGGAGTATTTTACTCCTATTTTTTGAAGTTGGGAGTAAAATGGTTTTTAGGGAGTAAAAATGTAAGTCCAATTCCCAATGGGAGTATTTTATAATCGAGTAAAAAGGTTTTCACTGGAAAACAGAAATGTTTTTGTAATTCCTTTGTATCTAGATATTCATACACATTAAAAGATTCACATTTACTTCTTCCAATTAGGCAGTAATAACAGTAGTTTCTTCCTGTGGTATTACATGCACGACTGGTCCAAACATATCCATGGATCCATGTGAGTGAATGCAGGTCCTAAGTGTCTGTTTCCTATTATTTGTTGGGAGTATTTGTACTCCCCAATTTTATTCTTTGCGAGTATTTGACTATTTGTAGGGACTAAAAGAGTAAAAGTGGCAGCTACACCCCTTATCTGTCGGGCTGGCACAAGCCCTACTTGAAGTTATACAATTCAATTGTGTAGTACACTATTATTGAATTGTATAACTTCAAGTAGGGCTGGTGCTGTGGCACTTAGCTACACCTGCACTTTCTTTCAAATACAGCTGACAGCCCACACACATTTATTATATGACCACTTATAGTTAAATAGGGATGAGGACACAAAAGCCCTAATCACACCAAGGGGTGACACGTACAACCCCTTTATCAATAGAAGGGCCAGTGACGACAGCGATAGTAACTGAGCGCTGCAGACAACCAGCACAGCTGGCAGCCAACCAGGCAAAATGTCTTTTTTAGACCAGACACAGAGGTATCGAAAGGGAACCATCCTCCAGTAAAACAGGTTCAATTTCAAGATCCCGTACAGACAGATATGACAGCAGCAAGAAACATTACAGAGGTAAGAGAGGTTGGGGCAGCCCCAACAGGTGGAGAAGAAATAAGAATAGGGATGAGAACCAGAGCAGACACAGAGATGAACTCACATAAGGATCAAGATATTAACTTAATTAAGAATCTTTCAAATTAAGTCTTGGATGCACACAAACAAGCCGTGATTAACAAGGGACTGTCTTTTGCACCATCAATAGAAAGTGACCTTACTCAGGTACAAACTGACACATACAAATTTGCGAGAAAACTAAAACTAAAAAAAAATGTCCCACCCCCAATTGGAAGTCAGCCAATGAAAGATTTCACCCTGAAATCACGCCTCTTACTGTGAAAGATCTGAATAATACCAAATTGCTTATGTATATTGAAACTGGGAAACCTATGCCAACAGTACAAGAACTAGGCATAGAAAGCACTGTCATGAAAGATACTAGGCTCAAACCCACATCCAAATGTGTCCCACCACCATTACAGAGCGATCTAAATGATTAATTTCACCAGGCAGTGATTAAAGACATTCATGCACTGGGGAAGTTGAACACAGCCAAAAACAAAAAACACACTCCTGCGAACCTTACTAACAGGAACATAATACATTACATAGATTAGAAAAATATGACATCATGATGAAAAAGGCTGTTAAGGAAGGCAATATAGTTGTTACGCTCACCTGGTATCCACGGGGACGCCACCCAGCCGGGTTGCTCGCTGGTATACTTCTCAGTGGTTCCCAGATGTGGTCTGCGGGGAAGGTTCTGCCTGAAAATACAGCAGGACTGTGTTCAAGACTGGCCGATCAAGGTAAGTATCCTCCCTCCACCCAGTATGATTTCAGCCCCTCTGGGCCCTCTCCTCACCTTGTTGTAGAATTAGGCGTGCTCTCCGTCCTGCCTGCCTTTGCAGGGGCGCGTTGTCTTTCATGGGCGTGTGCGGTCCAGTTACTTCACTGACGCCGGCCCGTTTGTCTTTCAGGTAGGTCTTATTGGTGTTTTTTCGTATTGTTGTTTATTCCTGCATGCCTTTCTTTGTTTAGTAATGTCTCTTTTTTCCCTTAGGTATGTAGAGCCTCAGTGTGGCGAAATGGCTATGTTGGGCCTCGCCGGTAAATGATGGCGCGTAATGAGCGCTATGATGCGGTAAGTAAGCGCTATGCGCAGCGCTGCGATGTCTTGCCTTTGCTAACCTGTTTTCCTTCTTTTCTCGTATGTCGTAGTGTTCTTCCAGGGCGTGTGGAATTTCCGGAGCGATGCCAGTCGAGAGGCGACCAGCCAGGTAAGCCTTTTGAGCAGTTCGTAGTTTTGCAATGTCTCTAATGCCTTCTTTAATGTCGTCTTTACCTTCCTCTTTCAGGTCTTCCGGTCCGGGAGGCATGCAGATCCAAGGAAGCTGTTCACAGGAGCTGCGAGCAGATAAATATGAAGATTGCAGGTAAGATGCTGCTGCTAACGATATTCCTTTTGTCTCCTTGCAGGTTCTGCTTCTCCGAGGCTCGTGGGTATAGCTGGACACAGTGAGCGTCACGTTGCAGACTGCAAAGTAACGCAAAGTGTGTTGTCTTGTTCGGGTGTGGTTTAAATAGCCCCAACAAAGTAGTCCAGGTAAAATAGTCCCTCGGCCACCACACCCAAAACACTATACTGCATAGCTTGGTTCCTAGGAGCCAAGCTATGTGGATTCCTCCATGTTGGCTGAAAGCCTCAAATAAAGTAGTTCCCTGAACACGTCTTTCACAGTGTATGAGCCTGGCGCCATTAGCGCCAGGACTGGCCCCAAGAGGGCTTTTGAAGTGGATACCAGGCCTTAGAGACCCAAGTCCTGATCCCACCTGGCCAATGGGCTTGCCAGTGGGGATTTGAGACGAGGGTCGTGAAAGCACATCCCCCCTCCCCAAGACCCCTCCCACGGTGTTCCTTCTGTCTGGCCCAGGTTTAGTTGGGAAGTTCTGATGAAACTTCCTGATTAGATGTGGTGCGTGGATGTTCTCACTGGGCTCCCAGGATCTATCTTGGGGTCCAAATCCCTTCCAGTCGACGAGATAATATAACTTTGACCTAGAGTATTTAGAGTCCAGGACATCTCTGACTTTGAATTCTGGTTCTCCGTCAATAAGTATGGGCTTTTATTGGTGTCCCAATCCGTGTACCGGGTTGCATTGGTTTTAAGAGGGACACATGAAATACTGGGTGGATTTGTAGATTAGGTGGTAAATCCAGTTTGACGGCTCCTGGGTTGATAATTGCCTTGATGGTATAGGGTCCTAATTAGCGGGGAGGAAAGGTCCGGGTTCCCTTGATGGGTACAAATCTAGCGGCTAACCAAACCTGGTCTCCTACTTGATAGTCATGGGCTTTCTTTCGGTGTTGGTCGGCGAATTTCTTTTGTTTTTCCTTGGCATGAATAAGATGTTCCTTCACCTTTTTGAAAGTCTGAGTGATGGTTGTGTGAAGAGTCTTTACCGCTGGCATTTCCAAGATGGTTGGAAGGTCTAGTTCAGTGGTACAGGGATGTCTGCCATAAAGGGTATAGAAGGGTGTTTGTCCTGTGGTTGAATGCAAGGAATTGTTATATGCATATTCGGCTATCCATAGTAAGTCTTTCCAATTCCTTTGTTCATGGTGCAGCATGCACTGTAAATATTGCTCGAACGTCTGATTGGTCCTCTAGAATTTGGCCGTCTGTTTGGGGATGGTGACTGGAAGATAACCGGACGTCAATCTGCGCCATTGCACAACATTTTCTCCAGAAGTTGGATACAAACTGGCTGCCTCGATCAGAGACCAGAACTGATGGGAAGCCATGTAGCTTAACAATGCCCTCCAGGAACACTTTTGCTAAAGTGGATGCGTCTGGGAGGCCTTTGAGAGGAATAAAGTGTGCCATCTTTGAGAATAAGTCCACGACTACAAGAATGGTGTTGAACCCTTGACTGGGAGGTAGGTCAGTGATGAAGTCGAGGGAAAGAGTGTGCCATGGAGCGGGAGGAATATCCAATGGTTGTAGGAGACCAGATGGTTTTGGTTTTTGTGATTTATTTTGTGTGCAGACACCGCAGGACTGTATAGAAGTTACGCTCACCTGGCTCCCACAGAGGCCTCGATCTGAACTGGACAGCTGCGGTCTCCACCAATGTGATGCGTAGGGCCGAGATGACAGACTGGACTGGCCCACCTAACTTCATTTGCTTGGCCCGTAGGAATATTCTTCTGCAAATGGAGAAAGGGAATTAACCACCCATGGAGTTGAGCATAAATCCCCCACCCCCGCTGTTCTCCCCACAGATCACCTTTGATGTCCCCTCTTATAGTCTCACCTGATGGTTTGAAAAGATGAGCTCTCCATCCTGCATGGAGCGCAGGGGCGCGTTGATAACCAGTTGCTTCACTGGCTCGAAGGAATTGGTGAGTTCCAGAACAATATTGACTCCGAGATTCCCGGCAAGACGCCGTAAGTATGAAGTTCGTAAGAGTTCAAATGCCTGACTTTCACTCTTGTCCAATTCCTTGCAGGTTGCAGCTTGACCCTAGTGAAGAGTTCCTCGTGGCAACAGGTAGTATTCTGATAAGGATTTGTATTTTACAACACAGTTCGATAAAATAATGTCAATATGTAACCTGTTGCTTTCTCCCTTATTCAGGCACTGAGAGAAAGTATGAAGTCTCGGGGAATAATACCTCCGGTGGTAAAATCAGGTAAGTCTATTGTGGAGAGGAGGGTTCCCCTTCTTAGTCCCTTTGTTTCACCTTGCTGTCCTTTTGTTTCCCCTTAGGTGCCGGGGTTCGGCGAAGATGCAGTGGAAGCTGCGCCGACCCGTGAAGAGGAATAGTACCCCCGGTGATAAAATCAGGTAAGTCTATGGGGGGTAACTAATATTCCTCTGTGTATTCCCTTGGCTCACCTTGCTGTTCGTGTCTTCTCCTTAGGTGGCGGAGTGCGACGGGAACATGCAGTGGAATGTGAAGATGCTGCGAAGGCCTGTGAGTTCAGCGCGGCGCTGCAGCAGGCGAGGCGACGCGTATCAATAACTTCTTTCTTCCAGCTCGAAGGTGCGATGGATCGGGAATTCAGGTAAGGATCAAAGGTATTGCTCTTGTTCTAACCTTTTCTCCTTCTTTCTCCCTTTTTCTAGGAGCTCCAAACTCGAGGCGGGCGTGGCAGAAGGCTGGGTGCAGACTTGCAGGCACGGTGAGCGTTACGCTGCTGGATGCAGAATAACACGAAGCGTGTGCTGCTCTTCGGGTGTGGTTTAAATAGCCTCCAAAGTAGTCCCAGGTAAGTATTCCTCCCCAGCCCCGCCCGAGTAAAAAAATAGTCCCTAAGTAAAGTAGTCCCTTCCAAGCTTCTTTTGGCTTGGAGCTCTTGCAGCATGGTCTGCATCAGGTAAGTTTGCAGCATGGTCTGCATCAGGTAAGTTTTAATCTATGAGCCTGGCGCCTATGGCACCCGGACTGACTCTCCATATCAGCCTGGCACCATAGGCGCCCAGGACTGGACCCAAATAGCCCGTAGCAGGGGTTGTTGGGCTTGCTTGGGATAACTTGATGTCTGCTTCCAGGGTTGCTGGACTTGGTCTGGGTCCCCGGGGGTAGGCATCATGACAATATACTGGATGATGTCCTTACGCCAGGTAGGCCACCAAAGGTTCTGTTTCACCTTAGCTAGGGTTTTGGCGATCCCAGGGTGCCCTTCGATCAGTGAGTCATGATAACCTGAAATAATATGTTGTTGTAATTCCTTCTTGGGTACATATAGATCCCTAAAAAAGGGTAAGTGGTCCTTGATGGAATATTGTTCTCCTTGAGTTTGCCATGCAAGGAAAGCATCAGGATTCATTGTCCGTTGAATTTCTTTTCGTAGTTCTGCTTGTGTTAAGGCTGTCATGATACCCAAGAGTTTGTCTTCAGGTATAATGGGTACTGGGTCTGGAGTTGTATATACCGTTTCATCAATGCCCATACGAGATAAGGCATCAGCCTTTCCATTCCTGACCCCTGGTCGAAAAGTGATTACATAATCCTATTCGGCAAAGAAAAGGGCCCACCGCAATTGGTGCGAGGACTGGGCCTTGGCTGTTTTGAGATATTGCAGGTTTCGGTGGTCCGTGATGACTATAATGGTGTGTCTGGCCCCCAGAAGGTAGTGTCGCCACTCTTTAGAAGCGGATTTGATAGCCAGAAGTTCTTTGTCAGTGATGGCATAATTAATCTCTGGAGGTGAGAACGATTTTGACCAGAACGCCACAGGATGTAGCTGGCCGGTTTCTGGGTCTCTCTGTGAAAGGACAGCCCCCATTGGCATACTAGAAGTATCAGTTTCAATGACATAAGGGAGGTCTGGACGAGGATGTCGCATGATTGGAGCGGAGGTAAACGTTTGTTTAAGTTCCTGAAAAGCTTTTTTTGCTTCTTCGGTCCAAGCAAACCTTTTATTGTTTTTTTGTAACAGTACTGTGATCGGGTGCACAACCTGAGAGAAGTCTGGGATGATCCGGCGGTAGAAGTTCGCAAAGCCCAGCATATTTTGTACCTGTTTCAGAGACGCCGGTGATGGCCATTTCAAAATGGCGTCTACCTTGTGCACGTCTATTCTGATGCCTCCGGTAGTAAGGATAAAACCAAGAAACTCTACTTTGGTGACATGAAAAAAGCATTTCTCAAGTTTTGCATATAAGCGATGTTGGCGAAGCTTGGTGAGGACTGAACGAACGTGCCTGATATGATCTTGTTTCGAGGCTGAGTACACTAAGATGTTGTCTATGTACAGCAGCAATGTGTTTGCTTGGTCCATTCGGAAAACATCCTGGAAATCGTGGTATTCACTTGGCAAAGTATTAGTTACTCTCAGGGTAGATACTGTCGCTCCGGGAGTCATGGAGATAGACGTCAGGTTTCTGCTCTTGATAATAGCAAGCAGGGGAGCAGTCGCCAGGGAAGGTTAATTTCTGTGCCCGCCAGTCTATCAAAGGGTTGTGAGCAACTAACCATGGCATCCCTAGTATTAGCCGGAACTGAGGTGCCTTGATGAGATCGAACGAAATAGACTCCCGATGTCCATCCTGGCACAGCAAGGTTACCCCGGCTGTGCACTGGGTTACTGGTCCGGAAGCGATTTCTGTCCCATCCACAGTGGTTACCTTGTCCATGGGTGGCTTGTAACATAAAGGAATCCCCATCTCTGCTGCCAGCTCTTGATCAATATAATTTCCAACTGCTCCGCTATCGATGTATGCTTCAACGGCATGCATCCTTGATGACAGTTGGTGGTTAATTAAGATCACTGGTATTGCAAAGTGCGAGGTCAGCGACTCTTTCTTCTCACTCGACAAACTGACCTCTACGTTTGCCGAGCTTGGTAGTTTTCCGATTCCTTAACTTCATCCTTTTCTGTGGCCCCGACTATCCTCCTTGGGGGTTTTACTGGGCAGTCCTTCAGGAAATGTCCTGGTTTTCCACAATACAAACAAAGTTGTTGTTGTCTTCTTTTATGCCGCTCTTGTTTTGTTAATGGAGGTCGCATCCCTCCGATCTGCATGGGTTCTACAGCGTTTTCTGGCACACGTGATGTGTTGTCCCTTGGTCGAACATACGCAGCCCGAGGGTCCGTTTTAGACCGGTCTGCTTTTCGGTCCTGCAAACGGTGGTCTAGCTGCACGACCAAATTTATAAATTCGGTACAGTCTCTGGGGGGGATCAACCACCTGGGCTAAGACGTCCTTTAATTCACCTCGTAAGCCTCGTTGGAATAACGTGGTTCTTTTGTTTTCTGGCCACCTATCTTCGGCAACCAGTCTATTGAAGGTAGCAATGTACGTTAACAAGTCCTGATATCCCCTGTCGAAGGGATAAGAGTTTGTTGTCTACTGCTTGTTCCTGGGTATGGCGAGCAAAACGTTTTTCCATTTCTCTCTGGAACCCCCCAAAGTCATGTAACAGAGGATCATCATGGGTCACCAACGGCACCGACCAATCTGCTGCGCTACCACTTAGGTATGACAAAACAAAAGCTACCCGAGCTTGGTAGTTTGGAAATGCTCCAGGCCTACAAAGAAAGTGAAGGCGACACTGATTTATGAATGCTGCATACTTCCGTGGGTCGCCTGAGAACCTTTCTGGTGGTGCCAGGGGATCTGTTCCAGGTAACGTGATCTGTACTAGAGTGAGGGTAGTGGATGGTAAGGTGTGGTTTTGCATCAGTGGGTTTCTCCCAGGCAGAGGAGTCTGCCCTGCCTGTAATTGCAAGAACTGCCTACCGATCTCCTCAGTGCGATCCTTGGTCACTACTAGGTCTCTCCGGAGGGCATTAGTCTCTTGTCGGGCAGAATGAACCTCGGCACGAAGTTCCTCTAACAACTGGGCCAATTGGTCCATTTCTAATGTCTCCATGGTGCCCAGGTGGATTAGTTATGGTAGGCTTTGCGTTCTGTTATGCTCACCTGGTATCCACGGGGATGCCACGCAGCCGGGTTGCTCGCTGGTATACTTCTCAGTGGTTCCCAGATGTCGTCTTCAGGGAAGGTTCCGCCTGAAAATACAGTAGGACTGTGTTCAAGACTGGCCGATCGAGGTAAGTATCCTCCCTCCACCCAGTATGATTTCAGCTCCTCTGGGCCCTCTCCTCACCTTGTTGTAGAAATAGGCGTGCTCTCCGTCCTGCCTTCTTTGCAGGGGCGCGTTGTCTTTCATGGGCGTGTGCGTTCCATTTACTTTACTGACGCCGGCCCGTTTGATGTCTTTCAGGTAGGTCTTATTGCTGTTTTTTCGTATTGTTGTTATTCCTGCATGCCTTTTCTTTGTTTAGTAATGTCTCTTTTCTCCCTTAGGTATGCAGAGCTTCAGCGTGGCGAACTGACTATGTTGGGCCTCGCCGGTAAATGATGGTACGTAATGAGCACTATGATGCTGTAAGTAAGCGCTATGCGCAGCGCTGCAATGTCTTGCCTTTGCTAACCTGTTTTCCTTCTTTTCTCGTAGGTCGCGGTGTTCTCCCAGCGCGTGTGGAATTTCCGGAGCGATGCCAGCCGAGAGGCGACCAGCCAAGTAAGCCTTTGGAGCAGTTCGTAGTTTTGCAATGTCTCTAATGCCTTCTTTAATGTCGTCTTTACCTTCCTCTTTAAGGTCTTTCGGTCCGGGAGGCATGCAGATCCAAGGAAGCTGTTCACAGGAGCTGCGAGCAGATAAAGATGAAGATTGCAGGTAAGATGCTACTGCTAACGATGTTCCTTTTGTCTCCTTGCAGGTTCTGCTTCTCCGAGGCTCGTGGGTATAGCTGGACACGGTGAGCGTCACGTTGCAGACTGCAAAGTAACGCAAAGCGAGTTGCCTTGTTCGGGTGTGGTTTAAATAGCCCCAACAAAGTAGTCCAGGTAAAATAGTCCCTAGGCCACCACACCTAAAACACTATACCGCATAGCTTGGTTCCTAGGAGCCAAGCTATGTGGATGCCTCCATGTTGGCTGAAAGCCTCAAATAAAGTAGTTCCCTGAACACGTCTTTCACGGTGTATGAGCCTGGCGCCATAAGCGCCAGGACTGGCCCCAAGAAGGCTTTTGAAGTGGATGCCAGACCTTAGTGACCCAAGTCCTGATCCCACCTAGCCAATGGGCTTGCCAGTGGGGATTTGGGACGAGGGTCGTGACAATAGTTGTGTTAAATAAATCAGACTACATCATAATGGCAGAAAAGAATTTGACAATACCGCAGTGTTATGAAAAAAATCAATCTTAATTGTGTCCCTAGCATTAACAAAGCCATGTAAGAACTAATTGACAAATGGCACCGTACCACACTACTGACAGATGACGAGGAAAGCTTTTTGAGAACAGACCATCCCAAACTACCCACTATATATTTCCTACCTAAAAGTGCACACAAACTATGATATACTACCTGAGGCACGTCCCGTAATCAGCGGGAAGGTTGGCTGACTGAAAATATGTCAATATATATAGACACAGTATTGAGACCCGAGGTATACAAAATACCATCCTATAGAAGAGATACTATGTATGTGTTAGATATTCGCAGCAAAATTGTATGGAACAGAGATTACTGTATACTACGGACGTGAAAGCCCTAAACACATCCATAGAACACAGTTTAGCTCTGACTACAATAGACCTCTACTATAATTTTTTGCATTTTTTTATTTACTTGTTTGAATCGCACTGCGATTTTTACAGGGTGAACAATGATAAAGTGAAAGTAGATGTATAAGAAGTAAAAGAAAAGAAAAATAAGACGTTTCATTTTTTAAGACCAGTTTCCAAGTTTTTGTCATCTTCTGTATTTCAAATCCAGAGGAGGATACATTTCCTATTTGCAGTTGTCGACTTTTCCCTCTTGCTGTAACGCTCACCTTATATCCACAGGGACGCCACCCGACTGGTCTGGGATGCCGGGGACTTGCGCTGCCGAGGGCTTGTTCTGGAAGACAGGAGTTTGGTTTTAGCTACAACACCTTCTTTCGGAGCCCACCTTCCCCGTGCTTCCCTTGTGACACCTCTTGGAGCCTTTCTCACCTTGTGTTTCGATAAGGTGCGCTCTCTGTCCAGCCATGCTGAGCAGGGGTGCGTCGTAGCTGGGCACCGTTCCGCCGAGTTACTTCACTGGCGTGGCCCGGAAGTCCACACCGGCTGCGACTCCACTCTTGAGGTAAGTCTCTAGTCTGGTTAAGAATGAATGTCCGTAATTGTAGTAGCCCCGGTTGACCTTCACCTTCTTTCTTGTTGATGCAGAAGGGGTGAGGGAGAGGTTGAGATGATATAGAAGGCTGAGCTCGAGAAGGTAAGAGAAAGCGCAGAGCGCAGCGCTATGAGCGTCCTTTGTATAAGGCTAACCTGTGCTGTCTTTCCTTGCAGGTCGCTGAAAGATTCCTGGAAGAATGTGGCTAGATGGAAACAGGGCGTTGGATGGAAGATGCCCGCACAGCGGTGGACTTCCAGGAGAGCTTGGTAAGTAAGCGGAGCCTGGAGGCGATGGAGCAGATGGATGATTGCTTACTAATTGTCCTCTTCTCGTGTCTCCTCTCTAGGATGTTGCTGGCGGAAGATAACAAATTCCAGGGAAGATTCCGGATTGACAGAGGAGCAGGATGCAGAGCAGGTAAGGATGAATAACGTGGTTCTTCCTCTTCTCTCGCCCATGCAGGCCAAAGATGCTGAGCAGGACCCGGTGAACATCACGCTGCAAGAGCAGAATAATGCCAAGCGCGTGCCTCAACTTGGGCGTGGTTTAAATAGCCAGCAGGTATCCAGGTGCCTTCGGGGCGGGCCATGCCCTGGATGCTAGACTGCATGCTGCAGTTCCACGTTGATCCTTGTGGGGGCATCCATGTTGGTCCACTGCCCAATGGAAACTTCGCCTGCCATATGAGCCTGGCGCCAACGACGCCAGGACTGGCTCCAGGGCACCAGAGAGGGGCATGATTGGGCCCTTGGGACCTTGTAGAAATACTGTGGCGAGGGCCAGAGGCCCTGAGTTCCCTGGCCAGGGTTTAAGGTCGTGACGCTTGGTTAATAGTCTCTGTTCCATGATTTTCGCCGTCGCTGTAACCCATGCAGTCTTTTCCCCGCTGATCAGGCGAGCCCATCAGAAGTCTTCCTCAATAATGTATGAAGGGGCAAAAAGACTTTTCAGGAACGGTGTTCTGATGTTTACTGTTCCAGGGCAAAGCAGCAGGAGGTGCCGTGTTTCAATCTGATCCTTATTCTCACGAAATCTACACTTGTTTGACGCTGAAAGACCCCTGTTCGCCAGGATTTCATTTGTCGCCAGAAGGTTCAAGCGCACTCTTATAAAGATGTTCCTTAGTGCTCTGTTTGGGTATTTTTTCATGAATTCCTGTATTTCATTGTTTCCTCGTTTGTGGCGGCAGGTGGGTTGTCAGTTTGTATTCCAGTGCTGAGTCTAAGGTGTGAATCCAATCTAGTTCTTCCATTTTTCTTTCACCTTTAGTGGATTTTTGATCAAATCCTCTTCCGAGCATTGGATTTCCGACAGTTTGTCCTTTAATTCTTTTTCCCACACATTGAGCATTTTGCAACATCCTCCTGCTAATTCCACGTTTATCAGGGTGAATATCCAAGGGCGGTTTTGCAGCAGGGTTTTTCTATAGAACATCATGCGGTTACTCGATAATTGCCTGCAACAACTGTTGATTAAGTTTGCGTCTGATCAAGACCATTGGGGTTGATTTGGGCAAGTTGAGAACAAATCTCGAAAAATAGCTTTCCAGTGTTGCCCAGATGTTTTTTGGTATATGAGGCTTGGATTCTGCTCCGTAAGATATGGACGGTACGACCTTCGCTCTGTAGAAATTAATGACTGGGAGTATTGAAGATCGGCTGAACTTTCTGTCGACCGCTTTGGCTTGCAATGTAAATTTTTTCATTTCCTCATGTAGGACACGCTGCATAGAGGTTTCCGATTTAGAGCTGTCCAACGTGACTCCAAGATATTTAAATTCTGTCACTTTTTTTATTTCAGATTCTTCCAGGTACCATTTTAGTTTTTCTGCTTCCTGCTGGATTTTTCTAGCGCCATAATTTTGGTCTTCCCTTTGTTGATCTCCAAGTGATTGTAGATGATATACTTTGAGAGGTTATCAAGCTGTCTCTGTAGACCAATTGCAGTGTGATCTAGCCAAATCATGTCGTCAGCATACAGTAAACGAGTTGTCTTGGCTTGGCCATTTGTTGGGGGAATGCTCTTAGCCTTCCCTCTGTGTTTTTAAAGTCTCCCAGATATGCGAGGAAAAGAGCAGAAGCTAGGGGGTAGCCTTGCTTTACCCCTCTTTTTGTGAGCATCTCGTCAGACAATGGCCCTGATGGCTTAGGCGCACTCGCATTCTTGTGTTTGTATGAAGCGCCATTATTGGACCCAACATTTCTCTGGGACATTTCCATGATGACAATTTCTTCCACAATTTCGCTCTGTTGACCTGGTCGAAGGCTTGAGTTAAGTCAATGAACCCGAGGAAGACCCGGGGTCCGCCTTCTAAGGTCTTGCTCTTAAGAATGCTGAGTAGCATGATGTTCGCGCTGGTGCCAATATTTTTATTAAAGCCTGTCTGAAAAGGGTCTGCACAAGGGGATTCACATGCCCATGCTTGAAAGTGGCTTAATAGTAGGGAGCCAAAGACCTTCCCAATTACATGTAATAGTGCAATGGGTCGAAAGTTTCTTGGATCATCTTTGCTACCCCCTTTTTAAAGATCGGAACTACTATTGATGAGGTCCAGGATGCTGGTATGTCCTTGTATTCTGTGCATCTTTTGAAGACTGAACTAATGAAGGATACCCATTCCTCTAGGTGGTTCTTTATATCAATATTAGTGATTCCGTCTGGGCTGGCAGCTCTTGAGTTTTTCAACTTGGGAAAATGTCTGCGATAGTCTTTGTCATTTAAGTCGGCCCAGTGTGTGGTGTTCTCGATCTGAACTGGGGAGGTTGCAGATGGTAAAGAGTGAAATAAGTTTTTGAAGTGTTTCACCCAAGTTGCTTCTCCAATGCTGTTTAAGGGTGCATCATTAGTTGATCGTTCTGTGGACCTTATCAAAGACCAAAATTCACGCAGGTTATGACTGCTGAACTGTCTCAGCATTTCCTCCGAGTCCTGATGATATAGGGAGAGTCGATATCCTTTCAACCAAGACGTGTATTTCTTTGTTTCTTCAAGCACCCTATCTCTATTTGATTGGGTATTTTGTCTAAGTGCCATTCTTTTCATTTTTCGCAGGGCTCTTCTTTTTCTACCAGGGTTTTGTCAAATGTGTGGTTTTTTAGTTTAGGCGCCAACCCAAATTTGTTCGTTTAGACCTGTATGCCACAAGCAGTGGCCGGTAGTCAGAATGCCAAATTGGAAATTTCAACAAATCGACCCCTTCAGCTCCATTTAAAGTTTTTGTTAGGTGTACAATGTTTCTTGCACTCAGCTTAAGACAGTTTCCCTGTGTGCCTTCCCTGTGTTTTAGCCTCCAGTTAAGTAGATGTTTTCAGTTATTTTATGCAGATCGACCTCCATACAATAGTCAGCAGGTTGTGGTCGCTTGAATTTGTTTTTATAACCTCAAAAGATGTTTTTACTGGTAGAATTGGGTGTGATACGAAGATATAGTCAATTGTTGCGAAGGATTCTCCTCATTCCCAAGTTGGCATACGGTATGGGCATTTGAACGAAGTATCTAATTCAAAGAGGTTTCTTGAAGTCATTAAGTTTACCCAGGCGATACCTCTTTCTTCTTCTGGAGAAATATGGGCTTCTGGAGTCCTCTTTGACTATTGTTTTGGACATGTTGCGTTAAGGTCACTGCAAATAAGTAGGTGGGACACTTGGTGTCAGCGTGTGCGTCGTCGATTCCGGTTTCCAACATCGTTAGAAAGCTATTGTTAGACATGGCCTGTGGGTTCCAAAACGTGTTCATGATTAGGACTTTTCGCCTGTTTCCTTGTTGTTCCCAACTCCCTCATGATGCCAGTAGGAGTAGGTTTGCTATCAAGACTTTTTCCAGGTGGATTCCGCAACCTGAGAAAATCTCCAAAAGTAAACCTGAAGAAGGGCGTTCTTTTTCCCATTTTTTGGCCAGTGAGATCGCTATGACAAAGCCACCCAGGCTTGGCTTTTCCACCAACCAAGTTTCCTGTAAGCAAAGCATGTCAAAATGCCCCAGGTCGATGCCGCCAGGAACCGTTGGGTGTTGAAAACCACGCGTATTCCATGGACCTAGCCTCAGCTCTGTAGAAGATGGCATTTGATGGAGTGTGGCCACTAGCCTTGGATCTTTACGCTTCGGGTTTGCGGATTGCTATTGTCGTAGGCGAGTCGATAAGGCCTTTGAGATCCATGCCCAAAATTGTTGCAGGGGAGCGTTTTTCTCTTTTGCCTGTAGGTTTGAAACTGCTAAAGAAGGACCCTGGACAATTGTCCTTTTTAGTTTTATCATCGGGCCGTTTGGAAATCTTCCGATCTCGAGAGGAACTTTGAAGGTTAGAGTGTCTGTATTCTCAGGGGGAGGAGGAGATGTCAAGAGGGCTGAAAGTTCTTGCTTTTGCTCCGTAAAAGGCTGCGGCGCCGTTAACCCCTTAGTGCCTTACTATAAGGTCCCTTTGCGGGACCCGACCTGAACGGCTGGTCTGGACCAGCCGTTAAAGTAGGGACCCGCAAAGGGACCTTGATGGCAATTACGGTACCGCAATTTGCGATACCCTAATTGCTGCCTTCCCCATTCCCATTGAGCCCTATGGGGCAAAAATGGGAATGGGGAAGGGCCATGGAGAAAGGGGGAATTACCGCCCCGCCAGCCTTGGAATGGGGTGGTAATTACCCCTTTCTCCATGACGGACTCCGGCATGGACCATGGTGCTAATGTCACCATGGTTTAGCGCCGGAGTCCTAATGAGGGCCTTTGACTTTACCCGTTTTCTTTTTAATATATTGAATAGTCTGTTTGAAACTTTTGGTTGTTGGCGTAATGTCAGTTTTTTTCTTTAAAAGTCGCTTTCTTTGTGAATGAAAAGGTTCTGTTTGTTTCCACAGTCACTTTTGCCAGTGAACTTTTGCCAGAGACTTTTTATTAAGTGACCCCTTTGTTTTGCTTTTAATGTTTTAGAAGGGGAATAATCTTAACAGCTGCTGAAAACTTCAGAGTCTTTGTGAGCGTTGTTTATATGACGTAAAGATTGTAAGTTCGGCTCGTCATTGCAGCTTGAGTTCAGTTGTGAATTTGTGCCGGAGGGCTTTGCATGCACTTGGATTTGTACAATTGAATAAGACCTTACCGGAATGCAATGTCTCCTTGCGCCGCTCCTTTTCCATAGTGGCAGAAGTTGAGACCGCCCATCCTGTTTCAGTTTCCCATTCGGCCGACAAGCGGTCAGGATGGCGGACGGGTGCCATGTCACACATCGCCTGCTCGAGGAGCCCCGCCGGAGACACCTGCCCACCCAAGCGGTGCTCCATGGGTCCAGCTGGAGCATTCGCGGTTGCACCAAAGACCGCGCCCAGAGCCATCTCCAAGTCAGACGCCACCCCAACCCACCCGCCGTGGCCAGCTCTGTCTCTCCTCCGACAGACGGAGCGGGCTCGCTACTTTCAGGTAAGGGAGTGGGGCAGGGCAGGCCAGGAAAGCCATAAAGAGTCTTCAAAAGGGCAGTTTTGTCTTGTTTCTCAAGTGAAACGGAAGCCAACGGTGAATTGTAGGGGCTTCCGGTTTTGTTCAATGAGAAGTGTTCACCGCAAGCGAGGTATTTTCTCCTGGCTGTGAACTCGCTGCACTCGTCGTAGTAGAGCTGCAGGTGATCTATGGTGCATTGAAGGGGAGGGTGCGGCAGAGCTCTCCCATCCGAGGCTTTAGCTTCTAGTTTGCCCAAAGTATTGGCAAGGAAAGTCGGTAGGCAGGGGGGTGCACCACAGGCCATTTTTGCAGATTTAAAGCAGAGGGGGGGGGGGAGGGTGCTTTTGGGCAAGTCCCAACTCAATTTTGTCCATTTTATCCTCTTGGCACATACGCGAGCTTCGGTGGCAACAGCTTTCTTCCTCCACGGTGGGGCAGTGAGAAGCAGCGTCTCGGGTGTCCATAGCGGCCATAGACTGCTACTCTGCCGCTATTCTACGGCTGCTACACGGCTCCAGGTTTTTTTTAACAGTGTTCCTCCCCCAGCACTATTAGACACAATAAGCAGACTGGAAAACAGAGTTCAGGTAGAGAGTAGCTGTCAAGACTGCTACTCTGCACCCCTACTATGTTGAAAAATCTGCTTCATTTGCGTTACAAATGGAGATGTTGAAAGAACTCTTGGCCTTAACACTCAAGAACAACATATTCTTGTTCAACAATGTACTATACAGGCAAACCAAAGGGGGTGGCCATGGGCGCCAGCTATGCACTCTCAATGGCCAACTTATTCATAGGTGTCTATGAAGCTGAGCATGTCTCGACTCATCCTGATTTTGTGGATAAAATCCATACTTGGGGGTCAGATTTACTGACAAAATATTTCTTATATGGAAGGGAACCAAAGAGAAACTAATGGGTTTTAATCACTATCTGAATCAAAATGTGTTCGTTATTCAGTTAACACTGGAAAAAGGTTCCTGCCATGTCACCTACCTAGATCTGCACATTGAGATTGTAGAAGACAAAATTGTGACTCATACATTTAGAAAACCAACTGAGGTGAACGCAGTTCTACACTCCATATGTTGTCACAAGAAATCGGTACTGACTAACATCCGGAAAGGTGAACTAATAAGGAGCGAGGAGGAATTGAAGTCTGGACCTGAGCTATCAATATGAAGCACAGATTGTACAGCAAAGATTTGCAGAAAGAGGGTACACCACTAAGTGTGTAGGAGATGCGAGAAGACAAGTTAGAAAGGACCACCCTGCTCTGTCCTAAAGAGAGAAACACATAGGTTGACAAAAAGACACGTATGATCACCAGATTCTGCAGGAACAACAATGACATTCAGAAAATCTTCAGGAAACATTGGGACGTGTTACTTCTAGATGAAGATATGAAGGGCTATATATCCAGCCGTCCAGATTGTGTGTTCACTAAAGCCTGACACTCAAAACAAAACGAAGTCCCCGTTTTATGACAGGAGCGAGCACACCGACACTGACTAATGTCATTACAGGACAACATTGAAAGGATTTGACAAATGTATGACATGCACTTTGTGTAAGCATGCACTCAATGTACAAACATTTGAGACTAAAGATAAACAAACATAGTCATTGAAGATCTGATTAATTGCAGAACCAAATTTGTGATTTACATCATCATTTGCATGTTTAACAAACTGTATGAAGGGTCTATCATCAGGGAATTACGCCTAAGAATCTGAGAACACCTCAATATGAATGTGAACGAGGCCACAGAGAAGAGACGTCCCTTAGAAGAGCACTTTAAATGGATAACAAGGACGGGATCAAATTTGTGGCGGTCAAATACATCCAACAAGATGTCAGATTTGGAAATCGGAACTAATCCCGAGACAAGAAGAATCAACAATAGTTTGTAAACTACAGAGCACAATCATTGAACTCAATAAGGTTGATGTGCAGGTCTTTCTATGAACCTCTATTTCAATGAACTTTATGTCTGCATTACTCCACAGATTCAAAATAGAATGGGACTGAGACCAATGTATACAATTTGAACAGATGTGTTGATCAAGATGGGTATATGTACCAGAGAATTTTATCAATGAGGATGATGCTATGTAGGTCTTTCTCTGACCCTTTCAATCAATGAACTCCATGTCCACAGAACTCCACAGATTCTAAATATAGCGGGTCATAGACCAATGGATATAATTTGACTAGATGTATATTGATTAAGATGAGTTTAACAGAGTATTGTCTTGTAAGCAATGGGAGGTGAGTCTTATTCTGATTGAGGTTACTAAGTCTCAGTTAGAAGAAAATACACAAGATTGCATCATGAGGAGTGGTAGGAGATAATTTTATTCAAAGACCACTCTAGGCACTCATATCAAGGGAGCACGAAACTGGGATATCCCAATTATGACTGCTGAATAAAGAGATGTATTGGTTTCCAAATGTAATTACTAACCAGTTAAACGACTCGGTGGGTCATGATGTGTTACCAATAGTTGTAGAGGACACGATTCTGGCGTATTCTAATCAGACCATTATCCATCTCAAGGACATTAAAAGGTTTATATTTGCCAGCATGATTGACGACCCACATTGATGTATTCTAATCAGACCATTTTTTGTTTTAAGGACAATAGAAGGCTTATACTGGCCAGCATGATTAACGCCCACAAGCCCCAATTGGTATTATCAAGTGGTACACATACAATGGTGTTGTAACTCATCAAGTACAGCAAGTTTACTATTTAATCAGCTTGTTGATCCACGTAAGATTAGGTATACACATTGATTTAGAATGGCAAATTATTTATGCAAAAGATAGAGGCCAGATGAAGACAGGTCAATTTGTAATAGGGTATGAATATTTTATTAGCAATCACGGTCCGCACCATTCAGGAATAATGTTTATGCACGTTCGGGGCGCATAAAACATCAAACGTGACGCAATGATGTCATGCTAGTGTGGCGAAGTCTAGCCATAAGAGGCTCTTTCAAGATTGCAGCGGCAGAACCTGAAAGCGGAACACTGCTGTCTTCAAAGAAACACAAGTGAACATTAGAACGCAGGTAAAAGGGAGCCCTTGCAAGTCCTCAGAGCCCATCTCATATAGCCCAGACAAGTATTAATCAAGTATATAATTACAGGTAGCCCACCAGAAGGAACATTTTAAATGTACTTGCAAGAATGAGGAAGTTGCTGATGCTACACACAGCCTAGGAACTGACCATTCCCCCAGTGGGAACACAAACTTCTGAATTCACAGAAACATAGGTAATTAAAATAAGAGCACAGAATAGATATCGCACTTATGTTGCCCCAAGTTAATTTACAATGAAACATATATATATATATATATATATATATATATATATATATATATATATTGTTTATAGGTTACCCACCCACAAAGAAAATTTGGGGGTAAAAAGCACATTGACTGAATGAAGAATGAGCTACCAACTCATTGGTTAGAGAACCGGAATCAAAGGAAGAACTGGGTGGTTTGCTATCCAGAAGTGTACATAGCACTTATTCAGAGGTAAATATCAACAAGGGGAAATACAGAATTCAACCCTTATGCGCAGACAGGCCACAGTATTGAACTACTCGAATCATCTATTTTTCAGGAATGAAACACTTGATAGCACTATTTGACCTATAGGAAGAGTGCCATTACCTATCAACGTACAGAAATTGAACAAAGGAAGACATGTTTTCACAAGTAAGATATAGCAAGCTATATATGCAATTTCTGTCACAATTACTGGTATAGGGGACCTCACACACGAGAATAAGACAGACTATGTGGCAACGATTGACCCTGTAGGATGGGGTCACCATGAGACTCCAGAGGAGCTAACACGGGCATTAATATACAAGGGAACCCCTGGGGTTCTATATACCACATTTCTACGAGGGGTAGAGATAGAGCAAGGAAAGTCAAAAACACCAGTACGGATTGGGTAACTCAAAACACATAAGGCCACCATCTGCTTAATTTTGCTATATGAAAAGAATGATAAGTTGCCCATTTCTTCAACTCACACACTTTTATCTCACTTTTCAAATTCTTTCTCACATATGAAAATCTGAATAATATTCGAACAATGTCAAGTAATCAAAATATTGTCTGTTTTGTTATGTTAAGAGCATTTATGATAACTTGGTTTTAGATCAGGATTATTCAAAAAAACAAACGCATAGGGTTTCGGAATTTGTAAAGGATGAAATGTGTTTGAATGCAGTGGTCTGTCAAATGTGAACAGATACAGACTCAGGAAGTACTAATATTGTGTGAAATGATCTGTAATAGACTAGGCATTCTTTGCATAGCCCAGAGGAAGCCATATGATTGGCGAAACAAGGGGTACGTGCGCCAAATGGTAGTTGTTGGCTAGTTTATAAGATTGCATGTAACACATGGTTAAAAGTGAACAAAGTTGCATGTAGTAAACTGAATATGAACCAATATTCTCAGACAGTACCAATTTAATTAAAATAGCTTAATTGTGAAACATAGCTGTTGGACTTATTTCTGACTCTGACACTGGGTGCCCTATTGTGGGGGGGGCAACTGATTTTCCTAATACTAAAAGGGTTTGTCAGATCATCTGTCATAGTAAATTCTACCACCCTGTGTCAAAAACCTACTTCTGCCCCTCACACAACAACTAAAAAGGTAACTAACAGAAAGTTATTTCTTTAAGAAGGGCTCCCTTCTCCTGCTTCTTGGATTGGGTTCCACAAAATGTTCCTTCAAAACCAAATATACAAGGTGGGAATGACCCCCTTCCCCGGGCTTACAGGTTACAGTCTTTTCACAATGTTTTCTACAGGAGAATGGCTCCCTTCTCCTGGTTTGGCTCTGTACAATTTCCAATAGAACCAGGGGGAACAACTCCCATCCCCTGGTATGGCTTGGTACAATTCACAACAAGGCCAGAGGGAATAACCCCCTTCCCCTGTCTTCTTTACATGAACTCTCAGTTCAGGACCAAGAGAATAACTACCTTCTCTTGTTCTGCTTTAGCATAGTTCCACACAAGGCCTGGGGGAATGACTCCATTCCCCTGACATCTATCGCAACTTCTGCTTTGGTAACAGGAGAATTACTCCCTTCTCCTAGTATAGCTTGATGCAGTTCCCTCTTACTGCTTCCAGCTTGATAGTCACTTTGTCTCTGTGGCTTGTTTTCAACAGTGCCCCAAATCTTGGTAGGATCCCAGATCCTTCTCCGAGTTCTAGTGGTCACTGCTTTACCACTGTGATGAGAAATGAATCGCTTGTGAGTTTCGCTCATTCGCCTTGGGGTCCCAGATCCTTCTCTTGTAACTAGTGGACTCATCTCCACAACTATAGTGAGGAAGTATTCTTCTGTGCTTTCGTTCACTTCTGTTGGAGTCCCAGACCCTTCCCTGGTGGCCAGTGGGCTTCTCTTAACCACTTTTATTGTAAACAGAGTCCCAGATCCTTTCTCTGGTGGCCAGTGGGCTTCTCTTAACCACTGTTATTGTGGACAGGGTCCCAGACCCTTCCCTGGTGGTCAGTGGGCTTCTCTTCCCCACTGGTATAAGGAGGAAGAGGTTGGAGGCACTCTTGGCCCTTCAGGAGTCTGTCACCGTTATGCCTTGTACAGAACCAGGTAAGGATTGCTTGCACGCCTCCGGCCTGCGTCCCCTCCGCATCTCCCGCACCACCTTTAACCTACTTTTGGGATTCAGTACGTCCCCGTGGCTTCGGGGATGGCGGTCCTTCTTCTCGGCTGACTTGCCTTTCCCCGTCTCCAGCTCTGCAGCGTCACCAGCTGCTGGGCTGGCCGACTCTTCTGGTCCTTAGCATTGTGCACAGGTCGACTCCTACGGAACCTTGTGAGGATGCACGTGACCGACCGCCGGTGTACTCGGTCCTCCTTCTCCTTGGGTCTGCAACCAGATTTTGGATTTCCCACACCGAACGCTCTCTGCGTCTGTTGCTACTCCCTGCAGGCGCTGCAGTTGAGCTGAGCACTGGAGTTGACGACTTTGAAAGTCCATTGTCAGTTTTTATACAATGTAGCCTGTACATGAGCGGCGGGCTGTCAAAGTCTCTTGTTACTTCTTATATGTTGAGCTCTATGCCTCTTCAGGGCCACCTCGTCTTAGTACCTGTATTGGGAGCAGACTTTGGGCCTCATCGCGAGTTGGGCACTAGCCCTTCAATGAGCGATAACGCTATAACTGCCTCATTTAAGGGCTGGCCCTATTATGAGTTGGGCAGAAAGTTTGGAGTTTTACCTCCAGCTTTCTGCTGGAGGTTAAAATTCTGCTTTCTGCCTGTTTTTGGCGCTATTACCACTGGCGCAATTACCGCTGGGAGTAATAGCGCCCCTCAACCCCATTCTGTCCATTGGGTCCTATGCACCCAAGGGAGGATGGGCAATGACCGCCCAACCGCTACTCGTTATCTGGCACTAATAGCGACGGACCGAGCAGCGGTAGCGCTATTTGCGCAGGGATGCCTCCAGACATGTGATGACTCCCTCTATGTTTTCTGTGTTCTTTCTTGTCTTGGTGTTTGAGGCCATTTGTTTCTCTTGCATCACAGTAATATATGACGCTACTTTCAACAAGAAGTTTGGGGAAGGAAGCATGGGCTAGAGAATGTGTAGGTGTTTGATCATTCCCTAGACTAATCCCAAGATGGTTGTCCTTGTACCCAAGAACGGAGTACCCCCGCCCATGAGGTCCTCCTGCATTAAACCACCCCTAAGGGGACTATTGGGTAGCAACCGCACCTCCCTAGCCTCATGAGAAGGGACTCCCCTTGGGAGACGTGACGACACCTTATGAATCATCACACCCCTGATAACAGAAAGGAGAAGGACCCTATAAACACGATAATTCTAAAACTTTCTGATAAACTGGCTGAAGAGGGCACTAGCAATGATGTACGTCAAGATAATTGTTTTAAAGGTAAAAAGAGCAAAACTAATAAACCTTCCAGAGCTGCTCTACAGATGGATTTGGTGTCTGGCATCAAACAGCTTGACATTCATGATTATTTCCAAGCTAAGCCCCCTCCTCTTAATATGGGTTCCATTAGGAGGACTAATTAAAGTCCTGTAGATGATTCTGATTCGCAGGAGGGCTTGAGCTTATTATTTGATTCCAATGAGAAAAGCATGGCTGGCACCCCAGTAGTGGTAAGTTCCCAAAATAATCGAGGTGGAATTGACCGTTGTCAATTTCGCTGCAATTTGACTTCTGTAAAACAACCCAAAAATGATTATACAACCCATATTCAACCCCCTCTACCCCCCTGCCCCCCCACTTACCTTTTTGCTGACACCCCTGCAACCACAGAAGCCGAAAATACTGAACATGGGGAGCGGTGGACACTGGTATTTTTGGTATTGTATGAATGTACTGGCCGAATTCAGTCAAATGTACCATTCGTACAAAACAATTATCCAATACTAGATAGATGGGAAGCCAACTTGGAAGGGGTGCCATGCGGAGGCTTTTACAAATGAAAAGGATACAAAAGGAAGGGCTCTGAGACTACAAAGCCTGGTTCCCTCCCCATCACAATATACATAGGGTTGCTATTTTGAACTTATTTCACCTCAAACCGCACCTGCGTATGATCGACACAGATGATATTGCAACTGTTGATCAACTAGAGGAAATGAATTAGGCCACAGCCTTCCTTTATTTCTGCTCGGAACCTGTATTGTCATCTGTACTGTCAAATGGGTCTGCATTCATTAAATTGGGTTATGAATGCACTGAAATAAAAATAAATGCTAACATTCTGGATTCTGAAATTGTATCTATGTATCCCCAGCTCGAGATCAGATCTCTATTGAGGGGCCAGAGGATGGAAAAAGAACTGCAAAATTGCAAACATTAATATGGCTGGATTTTCCGCCTTGCACGGCTACCCACTATTCTACAAACTCAAGCTGACAAGCGACCCTAGCCATCAGCCCTCGCTCTTGTCCTGCAACACTAGGGGCCATGTCCATTATAGGGCTGAGGAAGGATCATGGTCCTCATTAAATGATTTTGTACTAGTGGCACTATAAGAAACTCTGTTGTGAGGGAAGAAATAGCATGCAGGTTCATGCAATCTATGGAAACAAGGGGAGAACTAAAAGGGGAGGGGGGCTCCTTATCGGTGTGAGAAATGACTTTAGGATACACAAACTTTCCGTATATTCAGTATATTTACAAGTGGGATTATTAATGGAAGGATGGCTGGGATCCCAGAGCGAACTCCTAATTATTAACTTGTATGGCCCTCCTGGTCTGGTTAAACATGAGGAAATCAAGACTAGTTTGGCACTTCTCTCCGAAATGTACTACACAAGAAAGTCCCGTCATCATCTTTGGTGACTTTAATGCCAAACTCCCCCCACTGAATCCATTGCTAACCCTCGATGACTCTGATGCCGATTTGAACATTCCATCAGCTTGCCTTAAGCAGTGATCTAGTGATAACAAACGAAGTGGCAACATGTCTTTAGTAGTCAGGGATTCATTATGCTAAATTGCAGATGCAAAGGGGATATCCCAGGAAAATATACCAGAGTTGCCTCTGTGAGTGCCTCCGCACTGAATTATTGCTTTGTTCAAGCTAGCTTTTTCGCCTCATTTTTAGAAATGAACAAGGTAAGCAACGATGAGAATGACTACTACCAGCTGATTGTTACTTGCATGGTGGAGTCTCATTAGGCACATTAAAGTTAATATGGGTGCTATTCGCATTAGTTGGAGACACCCTAAACTACATAAAGCTAATGCTCTATTCACAGAACAGGGTCTCCAGATCATTATGACCCTGCCACAGGAGTTTGCAGGCATGGGTGCAGTGAGATAGGAACTCGCACCAACCGAGGAAAACCATACTCTGCTCTGCACAGCTTACTTAGAAAATTATGAGTCTAGCTTGAAGAATGTGGTGCAATGGATATTTCCTATTAAACAAGCTGTAAGCAGCAGGCTTCTTAATCCTTATGATTACAAAAGGTCACCACAACTCTTTCGATATTGACATTAGAAATAGGAAAAGGTAACTCTGAAGGAATCGCTGTAATGCAGGATTGCGGTATGTGAAAGGGGTGGCTCTGGCTTCCCTATGCAAATTATTGAAAGCAAACTATAAGAACTGGTGTAGAGCGATCGCGAGAGCCCCGCTCTCGCGAGACCTCGCTAGCAAACACGGCTCCGCCCCCGCGCGCTACGCGCGCATTACGGGACGAGCTCAAGACGCGAGCAGAAGCGTCTCCCCGGCTCCTCCGAGCACGGGACTTTAAAGCATCGTATTCATGCAGCCTGAGGAATCCTGAACCTCAGCACAGTTGGGCCCGTTGGCTATTGTTGTTGCAGCTTCAATTCGTTATTGCACTCCAGCACAAATAAACCACTAGTGCAATTCAATTACGGCTCCTGTCTTCACTTAAGGGAGGTAATATACTACAAAAATTGGCGACGAGGATCACCACCAGAACCCGCACGGAAGCATGCAAGGAGCCACGCCACCGCCACCTTTTCTGCAAACGCCAGGTAGGCCTGCTATTCCATGGCCACAATGGCAGCCCCTGTTTATGACATACGTGGAGGCTATGGGCGGAGCAGGGTTTTCGGCGACAAGACGCAGGGCCATGTTACTCAATGCCCTAGGAGTGGAAGGGCAAAGAATATTCGAGGGCCTTACCCCGATTCCTGTAAACGATGACAATGATGATGTGTTCAAAGAGGCGGTCAGGAGAATCATTAAGAGATTCGCCAGTAAGGAGAACACAGTGCTCCACAGAATACGGTTTTACACTCGGAAACAAGAACAGTCTGAACCCGTCGATGACTATGTCACCAAATTGAGGGAATTAGCAGCCTTGTGTAACTTCGGCACCAATGCAGAGAACCGCATATGCGATATGTTGGTCGTACACACTAACAGTCGTAAGGTCCAAGATAAATTTATCCTCGAAAAGGAGCTACAGTTAGAGAAAGCCGTCGAGATCGCCAGGGCGGTGGAAGAAACGGCGGGAAGAAGAAAGGAATTTGCAGGGGCCCAGGGTCCCGCGGAAATTCAAGCGGTGGGCTTCCACATAAGAAAAGAAAAGTCGACAGCGGACACGAGAGAGGTGAGAGGAAACAAGAAAGAACCACTCAAGTGCCACAGGTGCACCAGCACGAAGCACTTGGCGTTTGACCGGGAGTGCCCAGCCAGAGACAAGGAGTGCTCCATCTGCAAACGCATCGGGCACTTCTCCCTAGTGTGTCGATGGAGAAACAAGAAAGTCACCAGCCTCACCACAGATCGAACAGTGGTAAGAGAATCCTCCTCAGAAGATGAAGGAAGACCCACAGTCATTATGGTGAACAGCACAAGGGCCAGGAGAGAGAAGCCCCATTGCCTAATCAAAATCGATGGAAAAGAGACAAGGGTCATGGCAGACTCCGGGTCAGATCTCACCATTTTACCCCTGCGAACATACAAAGAAATGGTGGGAAAGGAGAAAGTGCAAGTTCTCACCACGCGACACAAGCCCACTGTGTTTGGAGGGACGTCAGTTGAACTGTTCGGTTACATCAATGGAAAAGTCGAATTCAAAGGGAGAGAAACCACCACCCGAGTCTATTTCAGTCACGAAGGTCCAGCGGTTTTGGGCTGGGACGACCAAGACAAGTTAAAAATCAAACTAGACCCCAGTACAGAAGATCAGGTCCTGTCTGTCGGTGCAAGGAACGGGTTAATTGTCAAGAGCGATTATCCAACACTTTTCTCGGAGGAGCCGGGGCACATCAAAAATTTTCTTCACAAAATTGTGCTCAAAAGAAATGCGGTCCCAGTCAAACACCGGGTGAGACCAGTACCAGCCACAGCAAGAGACACTCTAAAACAACTGCTGGACAAAATGAAAACGGAAGGGGTAATAGAAGAAATTGAAGCATCCGAATGGCTGAGCCCAGTCGTCCTCATAAAGAAACCCCAATCGCAAGAATTAAGGGTGTGCATAGACCTGCGCAGTTTAAACCTAGAAGTCATTACGGACAACTACCCGCTCCCGAGCATTAATGAACTCATTTTACTAATGAAAAAAGCCAAAATATTCTCTAAACTGGACATGAGAAATGCATACCACCAATTACAGCTGCACAAAGAATCAAAACCCCTTACGGCATTCATCACTCCTTTTGGTACATACCAATTCACCAAAATGCCTTTCGGGCTGTCGTCAGCTGCATCTGCCTTCCAACGCATGATGGATGTCCTGCTACGGAATGTTAAAAACGTGGTATATTTCCAGGATGACATCCTGGTATATGCTAGAGATGAACAGATGCACAATGCCACGCTCAAATTAGTTCTCAACAAGTTACAAGAAGCAGGAGTGCGCCTACGCCACGATAAATGTTCATTCGGGGTGAAAGAAGTCGAATACTTAGGGTACAAGATATCGGAAAAAGGGATCAGTCCCAAACAGAACCTCCTGCAGGCCATCACCAAAGCTCCGGAACCCACCACTAAAGAAGAGGTGAGGTCATTTTTAGGATTGGCCGAATACTATGCGAAATTCATACCCAGGTTTTCAGAAATCACCACCCCTCTCCGAGATCTGCTCAAGAAAGGGTCGGAATTCACGTGGCGAGAGCCCCAGAAGAGGGCGACGGAAACCATAAAACAGCACATAGTGAAAGCCCCATGTCTTCAACCTTTTAACCCAGAGTGGGAAACAGTAATCACAACAGACGCCAGTGCGTACGGACTAGGGGCAGTGCTAACGCAGAAGAGAGGTGACACCGAACATGTAGTGGCCTTTGCCTCAAAGGCACTGTCAGAGGCGGAACAGAACTATTCCACCATTGAAAAAGAAATGCTCGCATGCGCATGGGCAGTCGAACATTTCCGAACATACGTGTGGGGGACAAAGTTTAAGCTGGTGACAGATCACAAGCCGCTCATCCACATGCTCAGTCCAGGAGGCACCAAGGCATCCACGCCCAGACTAGCCCGCATCGCAGCTAAACTACAGGAGTACACATTTGAAATCCAGCACATCTCAGGCTGGAAAAACTCACAAGCCGACTGCATGTCGAGGCTGCCTGAGGGCAAAGAGGAGGCTACCACGTTCCTACGTGGGGAATGCATAGTTGCATCTATCACAGACATAACGGCACCAGAGTACCTGGAACTCAGCGAAAGGCATTGGGAAGAAGAAGATGGGAAAGACCCCACCATGGCAAAGATTCGCGGATGTATCAGGGAAGGGTGGCCCGATGAAAAAACGCTGCCCGAAGGCATGAGACCATATTGGAAAGTGCAAGATGAGTTGTCGGAAACAGAGGGGATAATCTTAAAGACTGACCAAATCATTCCCCCAACAGGAATGAGACGCACTATCCTCTGTAGGGCCCATGCGGGACATTTGGGGAACACGATGACACGTCGCAGGGTGAGAGAAGCCTACTGGTGGCCGTCTATGGATCGAGAAATTCGTGCTATGATAGAACGCTGCCACGAATGCCTGAATAGCGACAAAAGACTGAAGGTTCGCCAGGCACCCCTCATACCCACAGAGATACCAGAAGCAGTATGGTCCAAAGTGGGCATCGACTTCATAGGGCCCCTGGAGGCGATGGCGACTGAACACAGATACGGCATAGTACTTGTCGACTATTTATCCAAGTGGGTGGAAGCAGAGTTTGTACCAAACATAACTACTGAGACAGTCATAGAAGTACTCACAGAATTTTTTCAAAGGGAAGGCCTCCCCAAAGAGGTCGTCACGGACAATGGTGTACAACTAGTTTCCAAAGACATGGAAGAATTTTTAAAAAAGAACCACATTAAACAAAAGAAAGCGGCCCTATATCACCCCCAAGCCAATGGACTCGTCGAGAGGGCAAATAGATTCATAAAGGGCGCCATCCAACTGGCCACGGCTTCCGGCATGGACCCGCTCAAAACCACCAAAGAAGCCATAGCGGCCCACAGGCTCACGCCAAACGGAATTACATGAATATCCCCGTTCAAAATGTTGAGAGGGAGGAGTGCTGCATCTACGCTCATCCCACCATGGCTGTCGAAAGTAAGGGAAGATGAAGCAGTGAACATGGCTGAAGTAGTATGGCGCATTGAGAAAAACAAGTCACGCATGAAATCGTGGAGCGACGAAAGAAGGCGGACGAAGCAAGCGCCCAACATAGGAAAAGGGGACTTGGTGAAAATAAAACTACCAAGAAAAGATCAAACCACAGGATCCCGGTATAGTCAGCCCATAAAAGTAACTCACAAAGGGACCAATCATGTCCGTACAGAAGACGGGCGCGCATGGAACTTTGAAAGAGTAGCATTATACCAGAGGAGGCAAGAAAAGGCGAGAACCCCAGAGACACCACGTGTAGAAGCCGAAAAGGACTATGGGGGAAACGACGAACGAGGACCCGAAGGAAACGACGGAGAAAGAGAAGAAACCGAGACACAACCAGAAGAACCATATCCAAACCCAGAACCTGAGCAGCAGGGACCTTGCCCTGGAACCGGTGAGAGACCCAGAAGGGAACACAGAAGACCGGTGAGATACAATGACTATGTATTACAATGAACTCGTTCTGCTTTGAAAAAGGGAGGTGTGTAGAGCGATCGCGAGAGCCCCACTCTCGCGAGACCTCGCTAGCAAACACGGCTCCGCACCCGCGCGCTACACGCGCATTACGGGACGAGCTCAAGACGCGAGCAGAAGCGTCTCCCCGGCTCCTCCGAGCACGGGACTTTAAAGCATCGTATTCATGCAGCCTGAGGAATCCTGAACCTCAGCACAGTTGGGCCCGTTGGCTATTGTTGTTGCAGCTTCAATTCGTTATTGCACTCCAGCACAAATAAACCACTAGTGCAATTCAATTACGGCTCCTGTCTTCACTTAAGGGAGGTAATATACTACAACTGGCTGCGCATGCATTTGCGCAACCAAAAAATACAAAGTTGGCAGAATTTAACAGAAATATGCAATACGAAAGATTTGCGGTCATTCTGGCTGCTGGCGAATGGTAAACATTCCTGGCCTCGCCTCCTCAAAGGGGCGTTGAGAGAGGCACGGGAACCTTTAATTACACTATTGGGAAAGAGACAAAAAAACATTTCTGGGGTAGGTAGGTTGACTGTTAAAAGTCCTATAGCCTTAGCGAAGAGGATATCGGAAGCATCATCAAAGGTATGAAAGATTCTAGAGCCCCGGGATCTGATGGAATATGCAATGCCTTAATTAAAAAGATTCCCTGGGTATGAGGGAAGGTTGTGCATTTCTTATTCCTTACTATAAGTCTTACTCGGAATGTCCCGGAGGGCTGGATCAAAAGAATGACTGTCCCTGTTTACAAACGTGGACCTAGCGATGATCTGAAAAGCTATCGAATTCTGGCCATGCTGAATGCCCCAGCAAAGTTTTGTTTGCTAGAACTTAACTGAGTGAATCAGCAGAAAAATAATGCCACTAAACCAAACAGGCTTTAGGAAATCTTCATTGACTATTGACATCATATTGGCAATCATTTATATCATTGAGCGTGCTTGACGTCATTATGGGCAGCCTGTTTGTGACCTTTGTTAACTTCAGCGTGGCATTTAGCACTGTAAATCAAGGTAAACTCTGGTATAAATTACAGGAGTGGGTATCCGTCTGGCACTCCTTCAAATAATAATAGAACTATACCGAAATACCTTAGTAAGTGCTAGATTGGGCTGATTTGGAGTATTGACTGATCCATTATCTACCTATAACAGGTTAAAACAGGGTTGTATATTGGCACTGTTTAATCTTTATATGGCTAATCTGACAACATACATAGCTTCTGTTCACAAGTACCATCCAAAATGAGGAACCAAACAACTACAGTCAATGGGTTATGCAGATGACCTAATTCTCCTGGATCGAACACCTAAGGGCCTACAAGAACAGATAAACAGGCTAACCAACTATGCTAACCAATATGATCTTAGAATTAATATTAAGAAAAACAAAATCATGCCCTTTTGTCTTTTTTTACCTGGGACAAAATGCCAGAATAACAATGACGCCTGGAGGCTGCTAGGGCTGCCGGTTGAGAGGGCATTGAAATATAATTATCTTGGGGTACTCGGAAGCTGTTTTGCTGTGGATTGTGTTGACTGTGCAGCGGGAAAGGCTCTCTCTGTGTTCAGAGCCGCGCCGTTTAGTGCTTGGTGCCCAGTGTCTCAGAGCCTGGTGAAATCATTCACGCGGCACGAAAGAGGAGGCAGCGTACAGGAGTAGCTGTAGCTGTCGGATCATCTGTTTGTTTTGTAATCAGAAGCCCGGGAGGAGACCATACCTTCCAGGAAGAGGAAGGACTTAAGCCATGCCCCCAGCCCTCGCAGCGACAAGCCTGTGCGCGAAAAGGGTGAACGCGTACTCAGAAGCTGTTTTGCTGTTGTGCTGGGTTGCTGGGCTGTAGCTGCAACAGACTCAGGGATCAAGCAGGCTGCTGAACAATCAGAAGGAGAACAGTAAGCCCTTGTGTACATCACAACTATAACAACAATCGTGGTGAGCGGGAGACTGCGGGAGTTAACTCCTTTGGTCCCGCTTCCCTGAAAGAACAGACTAGACCGAAATAAAAGCACTACAAGATTCACCTTGCCTACAGCATCACACTATAGAGACTCGGCACATTTATGGTATCCTTGTATTGAACTGCCAGATTGTGGGCCAGTGGGGGATAGAGTGGTGGCTTGTCTAAAACCCTGACGCGAGCAGTAATTGACTTGGGGAATTTAGACAAGCGTACGTTGAGAAGAACTTATTGTGGGCAGCTCGTTCTTGACCCCCGTTTAGGGCACATTTTTAAACCTCTAAACTGGGTTTCTATCGGGACACTGGTAATGAAACTGCGCAGCATGAAAGAAATGGAGGGAGAAGGGGATGGGTTATATCTAGGTAAGAACTATGGAACAGATATATCCACTAACCCATAAACTTCGGAAAACATACATTCAAATACCCCTGAGCAAATTCAGGTCCAAATACATCCAGAAGAAATACCCAAAACATTGGCGGACAGTCACAAAGAGAAAAATCTGAGTACTATATTAACAAACAAGTGGAAACGGGGACTAGAGCACACAGTAACAACAAAAAGATTCCAACAAAAAATAGAAAATCACTTTGGTAAAAAAACACACAAAAGTCACAGTGACGCTGAAGGAGAATCACTCATCCTATGGGAAAATCCAAGATGATCCCAAACTCCGTCCTCAAGCACAGAAATTCTCTTATCACCAGCAAAATTGGGGAATGGTATCTCCATATTAAACGGGGAGGAAGGAGAAGTGTCACCTTCGCATCTAAGTATTTGGTTCCCTAAAAATATAAACCAGAACTCAGAAGAGCGGAAAGATTCAGCTCAATGTGAAGAATCTACGGAAAAGACCGAACATAACACTGAAACATTAAAAGCATTAAACTTTGTTTTAAACTCATTAGTATCGGTCTTCGAAATGCTCAAAATGGAGGTGCAGTCACAAACTGGCACACTCCTGGAAGTGACAAAAGAGGTGGCATCGTGTGATTCGTCTTTGGTTGGGCTAGTGGCTGCAATTAATATTAATATGACCTTACCGCTTCGAGACCTCAGTCTGGAAGTGGTAAAACAAGGGCTTGATATTTCCTCTATACAGCATAATCGGAAGAAAAAAAATGAAATGGAAGAACAGAACAAGCTACTGGGAGAAGTTCTCCATCTTTTGAAAGGAAACCCAACGTCGGATCTAACAGAGGGAAAAGAAGAAATATTCAGGAGCATTCATTTGATGACACACCACTTTCAGAATCTGTGCTGGAGGAATTCAGAAGGCTAACCAATGCAGTAGAAGGAGAAATGGAAACTATTGAGGCGATTTCAATGATTTATTCAGAAATGATTACTGGAAAACAAACGGAGACAGTCTCAGATTGGCAGCATCCCTGCGCCCGGACTTCAAGAAGCAGGAGAAATATGAGAAAACGTCTAGCTGGAAGGGAAAGGTCAAAAATAGTACATCCCAAAACAAAGAAGAATCGAAAGAAGGGGGGGAAAAACAATAAAAGTACCAAAAATGCAGCGGAAAAGGTAACTTGTCAGCTAAGCCCAAAAACCTCTGGAAATGTTGAGGCAACAGAAAATCTAGTAAGCAATTCTCTCAAGACTTAAGTGGATCCTTTGGGAAGAACATAAAAGCTAAGGAGAAGAGAACCCAGAAAAAAATCAAAGAGAATATCGAAAAAGGTCATAATGGGCAACTGTGAGAAACCAGAAGAAACTGTTGCAATCACAAAAGTAAGCATTGGCCTCCAAACTGACACTAAATTAGGAGCGAGTAACAAGCTAAGAACCAACACAGAGGAGACCATCCCCAAAAGTCAAACAAGCACAGAAGATCTACAAACTATGAAAGCATTAAAAAGAGTTCATCAAAAGGACATCGCACCAAAAGCAATAAAATGGGCACTGATCTTTTTACGAAAAGATCCACAGTCCTCGAGAAAGAGTAACAGTCCTAGTGATGCTCCGATAGTACACAGCAACTCCAGTATAAAAATAGCACCAATTTTCGCAACAGCAAGCCAGAAGATCAGTAAAAAAGATTGAGTTCTTTTAAAAACTCTGATTACTGACATAACTTTGAACTCTGCAAAATTGAAAGCAACAAAAGCAGATAATGTCCAAAATGGTGAAGGGAAGTGGGTTATATTAAACGACCAAAGGAGTCAAGAGGTTGTTTGCTTGGCAATACAGACATCATCAAAGGTTTCTGAACGCTCGAGTCAAAGTATTCTTAAAGATTACACTATCCCAAGGGTTTGACTGAGATTGTGCTCCAACACTGGGCATCACAAATCGCTGAGTCGCGCAGTGATACTGGGCATTATAAAGAAAGTAAAAAACCTACATTCTTTTTCATCAGAAGATATTGAAAGTGTTATATTTCCGATGTCACAGGACTCCTTTTTGGTCAAACTAGTAGGTAAATGCAAAAAATGCTATGCTGAAAGAATCCAGGGAGTTAGAATCTTATGGGCTAGAAGTCTCATTTAATGATTCAGAAAGTAGTACTATTGTTACCCATTGTAACTCTCCCATTCAAAATAATATGGGAGGGAGAGTGTCAAATGAGTTGAAATCGAAAACGGGGGGAAAGGGGGGAGTAGAGAGGTGGAATTAAGTCCACAGGAAAACACCCTTTCACTCCTTCCGGAGATTCTCTCTCAAGTGCTGCAGAAACTAGGGTTAGGTACGCAGCAACTTTAGAAAGGAAGATTTAAATGTGATTAGTTGGAACTCGCGGGGCTCTAGTACTATAAGGGCAAAAGACATGCGGGCACATTTGTTTAACCAGGGAGACGTTGTCTTATTACAAGAAACCTGGTTAGTGAACCCATTAAACATGGAAGGGTACACGGTACTATGCCTGCCGGCATCACAAAAAGCACAAGGGAGACCATCAGGAGGTTTGCTCATAGCTTTAAAAAATCAAATATTTAAAAATATAGCCCCAATTTGGAAAAACACATTAGGTATTCAAGCATGTAGAGCAGAAATACATCAAAAAGGACAACCCTCAATTTGGGTACTGATTAATATCTATTGGAACCCTGCCAGTTCAAAGCTAAATATATTCTTAGAAAATGTGGGCTTCCTACTGGAAGCAGTGAAATTGGATTGGGTCTGTAGTAATATAATCTTGGCCGGAGACCTTAACACAAATTGCTTACAGTGACAAAGTAATGATTTAAAACATTGTGCAGCTGCGAAGCTAAGAAGGGGAGAAATGTGGCTGGACTTCATGGAACGCTGGGATCTCAAAATGGTAAATAGTTCAACAGGGGGAGACCAAGGAACACATACAACATGGCATAGAGGGAAATCGGCTTCCACACTAGACTATATTTTTGTTTCCCAGAGACTGTACACATTACCCTCAGTTCTTGCCTTAAAACAAGATGGGGGCAGTGGCCACAGTAGATTGGAGTTATCGTTCTCTAATATTCTTGGACTTGTGTCAGATGGAGAAAACCAGAAATTGGAGGTTAAAAAAGGTAAAATCAGGGTAGTGAAATATAAATGTGGAGGTGTAAAACTCAACGAGCGGTTAAAAAAGATCCCGGAGTACCTCCGGAAATCAGAATGTGACCCCCAGAGATTTACCAAATTTCTGTGGGCCACTTTAGCACCTAAAGATCTAGTAGGGAGAGCGAAACAAAAGCATCTCCATGCATTTGACGAAGTAACCCAGAGGGAGTATAGGAAAGCCCTGCGAGAAATTAAGACAGCAGGGCATCTAGCAGAGATATATAAAGTAGAAATAAAGAGAGAGAAAGCCAACTATAGATCTTGGTCATTCTTACAAAAGGAAGCCCGGATGCAAAAAGACGGGGAGCATGTACTTAAAACTCTTAGAGAAAATAACACCAAAAGTTTCTGGGAAACACTAAGTCAATTTGAGGGGGGAACAGGTAACTCTCTCTGTAATCTAGTCTCTGAAGAAGGCTGGATTGAGTATTTAACAGAGACCATAGCACTTGTCAATTTGTGATAAACCCAGATATACCCTGGCAACTTAACTTTGATGAGAAGGAAATTTGTGAGATCATAACAAACTCTTTGACCTCCAAAGCATTCGGACTGAACGGCCTGATTTACCAGATACTTCGGAATGAACTGGAATTATGGTCAAAACTATTGTCTCGTCTTTTCAGGGAAATCCTTAGGAAACGGGCAGTTCCAATTTCTTGGAAAACGGCGTTGGTTATACCCTTTTAAAAAAGCAGGGATCGTTGAGAACCAGCAAATTATAAACCAATAGCTCTGCTCAACATAGAAAGTAAAATATTAATGAAACTCCTGCTAAATTAAATTTCAAAATGGGTAGAAGAGTTTGATATCTTATCACGTTTCCAAACAGGGTTCCGAAAGGGCATGTCGACATCAATAAATGGTCTGATCCTAAACCTGTTGAATGAACAGACAGAGAAAAAGAAATCACTCCCATTGTATGGAGCAAGGATCGATTTATCTAAAGCTTTTGATCAAGTGGAAAGAGCATTACTCTGGCAAAAATTGCGAGGGTGGGGCATGCCAGAAACATTATTGTCTATACTGGTGGAATTACATAGAGATACAAACCTGAGAGTTTGTCTAGATGTAGTGGACCACCTCTCAAAACTAATAAAATTAAATAGGGGGTTAGACAAGGGTGTTTAGGAGCACCCCTTTTTTCAATTTGTTTTTGGCAGACATGGGACCTTTTTTGGAATCGTCTGCGTTGGCCAGCCCCATTTTGAATGGGAGAAAGATCTGTTGGCTGGCCTACGCAGACGACATAGTACTTCTCGACAGAACACCAATCGGTCTTCAGCGTCTGCTTATGATATTGAATGAGTATGTTGGGATCAATAGACTAACAATTAATCCTGCCAAGTCAAATATTCTTATTTTTAAACATCCCCAGAAAAAAGTTAAGCATATTAGCTGGAAACTGGGCGGAGAAAATATTAAAATTGTAGAAACTGTAAAATATCTGGGCTATAATGTACATGCCTATCCAGCCTTATATAAGGCAGAAACCGAGGCCATGAACAAAATATCACAAGCTGCGTCACAAATGATCAAACTGAACTACAAGTTTTGCAAATGTTCCATTCTTCTGCTAGTTAGGTACTATCTAGCTAAAGTAGTCCCAGTGATATTATCGGGTTTCTGGTCAATAAACTGGGAAATCTTTGAAGGGCGGCTGTGGAAAAAAGTCCTGGGACTCCCGAGTTGTACACCTATTGGGAGTTTGAGATTTGAGTTAGGCATAAAATCTCTAAAATGTATGGTGGATTGGAAATTGATTTCGCTTTTTCGAGAGATAATTACAGGAAGGGAGTCTACTCTCTATGGTGACCTTAGGTGTCAAAGGTTGGGGGTAAATCAGCAATTCTATCAGTATTGGGGTGAAAAGTAATCAAAGCTCTCGCAAAAATTGACCTCGATGAGGAAACTCTGGTCTCAAATCCACTTAAAATCCAAAGAAACTGGAGCTTTTAGACTGGATTGAAACAGTAGAGAAGGTTAGATTGGTCCCAGTTCCAAATCCATTCATTAGGGTGGAAAAAGAACTTGGATGCCTTTCGATTTATTTAATGAAATTCCCGCATAGGAAACTGCATACAAACTTCCTCAGAATGAGGCCAAACTTGGTCCATTGCGGGGAGGTGTTGTAAAAGCGCAATCAAGGGGACAAGGCAAAGAAATGATGTCCGATTTGCACAAATCCAGCCAAACAAACATTAAGACATTTATTAATGGACTGTGAAGGATCATGGAACTATCGTTCAAGACTTTTCAGGAACTTTGTACGTCGAGAGGAGGACATTATTTCAGACTTTTTGTGGGACAGACTCATCTCAGGTACAAATGTCGCATTATCATCGGCCGCAGTCCAGGTGTTAATCAACTGTGAAATTAATATATAGGATTATATGTTCTCGACACAACAGTTCTTCACTAATGCTGACCTTTTAGAAGCATGATGAGAAAACAAAGATCAACAGTATAAATGCCTTAATAAATCAAAATAAGTAGCTGGGTAAAAATGAGGACGAAATGCATGAAATGAGAAATTTAAATTGAAACTGTTTATACACAAAAACGTTTATCTGTTTGTTTTTCTTTTCTTTTTTAAAGGCTCACTGAGTCAGAAACAAATAAATAAAACATTTAAAAAAGAAAACAAATTATCTTGGGGTAATCATTGATCACCAACTTAAATGAATCTTCAGTGGGGAAAAATGAGAGTAGAAGTGCATCAGCAAGTGGGGGCAATCAGATTATTAGGGGCAGAGCATGGTGGATATTCAGTGTCTTCCCTGATTACCATATATATATATATATATAAAACGAAAATAACCTGAGCAATTCTGTACGGGATAGACTCGGGGGTTATTGGTCAATTGAAGGACCTTAAGAAACTGGAGAGCAATAGTGACCTTTCCTCAACACCTCCCAGTTGAATGTCTCCTGGGTGAATTGTTATTCAGAAAAACATATTATTTTAATTGATCAAAGTATGAAAATAAATTCACATATAGAAGAACATACATGAAAGGCAGACAGCAAAAAGGAAAGTAAATGGGCTTAAAAAAATTAAAATCAGCCCAAAAAAAACACAACAGGACAAACATCCCAAATGGACATTCTCCTCATGCACACACCATTCATAAACCCCCTACTAAACAACCAAACAGTTCAATGGCAATATTCACAAGCAATGAAAGAATTAACCAACAAACTTAAATGGCCAAAATCATACAAGATGGCTTCAACTTGTCATATTTCCATCTTTTGACCAGAAAAACAAATCTTCTACAGCATCCAACCGGTTGAATAATTTGTCACGTCTTCATCAAGGGATTATTTCTAAACACAAAGGAACCACAAAAGTGAATGGATGACTATCTGCCCCCCAACCCAAATTACTTTAAATACAAACCAATGAGATGAAGCTAAAAAGTATTAGTGTGCTTCCAATTAAAATCAATGAATAGTTTAATTCACAGGAACAGTCCCTAAGAAACATGGTTAAACAGTGTGGTGGTGACCCCCTCAAATGTGTCTAAACAGGACAGCAAGAGCCCTACACACAAGACAACCTAACAACCCCTTGCAAGTGAGCATAGCTCCTTCAGTGCCAGAAGTAGCCACATCCAAAAAGAAATATATTACCTGAAGGACATTGAATGTATGTACACAGTGCCAATATGCAAGCACGTGAACCTAAAGGGAACAATAGTGTTTGTCAATAAAAAGCAAGCACATAGCAAAATCCAAGGGACAACCTATGGTGCAAAGCTGCTTACCAGCACTGTGATCTCCCTGTGGCACAGTCAAGATTTTGGTGAACTCCAATAAATGAAGTTACCGAAGCAGCATGGATTACTTGCAGATGGGGTACCTAAGGCAAGCCAAAAATATATGAAATTAGTGGCTGCTCTTGCTGACAGAATAATATAATAGTATAATGTTACTGAGTGGATTGTGATAGAAATTATCCAAGCCCTCACCTCCGAAATTGACTACGCAAGATGAACACCTTCAGACATGCGTCCTTTGTCCCAACGTGGCTGGTGCATCTGTGTATCACAGCTGCCTTGACCGTAATCAACTGGCAATTACTATGTAGTCTGTAACACCCAGAACACTTGGCTAACTAGCGCGTGGTTCCCGCAAGCCCAATGGTTAATAATGTAATCATGGGAGGCCGGGTCATTTGATGGAAATGGCAAAGGGGCGGAGGAGGGATGTGGGGAGACTTGATTGGCCAGTGGCCATCATGAGGGTTGTAGCGCCTATGTTGGTTAAATATACAGGGTCTACTACTAAGGTATAGCAGTATGTGTACCAATTAGATTGTATTTTATTAGCCCCATTTTTTACTGTCAAAATCACCTCAATAATATGAGGGCACACAACCCAGGCAAAGTCTGTGGACGGCTAATTCACAGAGAATTAATTTAAGGATGGAACACACCTGACCTAAGAACTGTGCAGGTACAGCGATCCACGAGAGACGGAATATGCATCCCCTCCTGCTACTTCCTGGAAGAGCCTGAGTGGCTGGCAGCCATCTTGGAATTGTGTTTGTGACTGTGAGAGGTATGCTGGGCAGTCCACTGGTCAGAGAATGGATTAAAACACACTGGAAACATATGCACGAATTTACAGAAATAGAAATGATCTACGTGTTCAAATAGGCAGGCTGCCATTCCTCCAAAATATTAAGGCCTTGCTCAATTGTTTTTAGATTGACAATCCAAAGCGGTTCCTTGTATGCTAGTTTTCTCTCACGCATTTCATTATTCCTCCCACGTACCTTCTCCACAAAGAAGCAAACCAATCCATCAACTGTATGGCCCTGTTTCATGTAATGTGGAGTTAATGGAGCTGTTAAGGTCCCTGTTCTAATTTTGGAGTGGTGTTCATTGATTATAAAATGAACCGCTCATGTAGTTTTTCCAATGTGGATTTTGACACAAGGACAAACGATGGCATAAAATGTGAGAAATTATTGTGGAAACCGGTTGGATGATGTAGAAGATTATTTATCTGGCCAAAAGATGGAAATAGGACAAGTTGAAGCCATCTTTTGTGATTTTGCCCATTTAAGTTTGTTGTTCAAATGTTTTAATTGCTTGCAAATATTCTCATTGAACTGTTTGGTTGTTTGGTAGTGGGTTTATGAATGATGTGTGCATGAGGAAAGTGTTGTGACGGGTATCCCGTCATAAATAACCATGCTGACTCTTGTGAAAAATCCAAGGGTGTTTATTTAAAAACGTAATAGTCAGAATGGCTGCTTCTGTCCTTGATTCTTTGGGGTCTAAGGGACTGGGATGATTGGTGCTAGGGCCGTACCTTTCCTCTCTAAACTTCCCCGGGCCTACGACCCACCTCCCAGCCCCAGACGTCCCTAGCAGGCTATTAGTCACTACAGATCGGTAACACCTATCTGTTCTTCTATGATTATAGGTGTTTCCCCTAAGACACTGGCTACCTGTCTCCCTATGAAACTTCTAACTTTCCTTCTCCTATCGTTGGTAAGTCTCTCCAGAAATAGGGAATGGTGCCTTCTTTCACCCTGCGTCACCACCTCTCACACCTGACCCTTTTGCTGTACTGATCCCAACATCTGTTCTCCTCTCACTACGTCACTGTCCCTCCAATCTCTCACTCTGCCTTTCCACCTCCACCTTTCGATCTTACTTCCTTTCCCACTCATATTCTTTACTACCACATGTACTTCCAACTAAACCTCTACCTCGGTTGATTCTTTTCCCTCCTTCCTCTCACTTTACTCTCCCGCCCCTTGTAATTATTTCTATCTCAATCAATGCCAATAGCTACTCCTATTCTCCCACTCACTGTCGCTCTTCCGACTGTCCCTCAACTGCTGTTCCTATTTCCTTACTACACTACCTCTCAACTACCTTTACTGCTCCAAGACACCGCTCTCACTGTTACGGAACCTGGGGATGTGGTGCCCCGCTCACCCTCTACTGGTCCCTGTTCGACCCTCAGGGATTCTCGGAGCTATGGTGCCCTGTACAGCCTTTTCGGTACTACAAAACCCAGGGATATGGTGCCCTTCTCACCCCTGTACTACCGTCTACCACTTATATTCTTCCCTCGCTACCTTTGGTCCCAACAACTACTACTTCTACTGCCTCCACTCCTGCTGCTATCCCACTACTCCTACTCTGCCTCTACTGCTCGCACTCCTCTCTCTCACACGAACACTCTACAGACCTCCTCCTTGACAATAACTTCTCCACTCCTTCCGCTCTCGCCTCCTCTGGTCTCTCGTGCATCCTCGACCACCTCCTGTCCTCACCCAACTAACCCACACAAAAACATTCACAAAGGTTTACTTAAATACCCCACCCCCTCCCAGGATTGCCCTGTCCAATCACTTACCTGGCTCCAAGTGGTGTGACGGGGGATGGCCAGGAGAGGGCTTAAAAGGGCTAGTAAGCCCTGCCCCTTTTCCAACATGGACCTTGCTGGGGTCCCGGGACACTGGAACATAAAATCATAATTATAATCCCTGGTGGTGTAGTGGATAAAGGCCTCTGTGGGGCCTTTACTCCATGGAAATCCCCAATCCCTGGTAGTATAGTGGTGCAAGGCCTTCATGGGGCCTGTTAAAATTCCCTGATTCCCTGGTGGGCTAGTGTTGGCTCCCTTTTGGCTGCAGATTCCAGCAGACAGAGGGCCTCATCACGGGTTGGGCGGTAACGCCGGCGCGCCAAACCCCCGGCGATATCAGCGCCGGATCACGGGTTTGGGGGAACAGTTATTGCCCATTTCCCATTGGGCCCATTCGGGAATTCCTCATTCCCCATTGGGCCCAATGGGGAAAATTCGCGCTATTACCGCCGGCGATAAACACGTCGAATATCAGCAAATTTTCCACGAATTTGCCCCCAGCTCAGAGGGGAAATCCGCCAAGGTCATGATCTGGCAGACCCTTAAATGCGGCGGTAATAGGGTTACTGCCAGACTCGTGATGAGGCCCAGAGTCTGCTGGAGCCTGCCAGTGTTGTGAATGACGCGGCACCCCTTGCTGCTGTGTCGACCCTTGCTGCGTGCTGCAGCCAGTGTTGTGCCGTTCGCGGCACCCCTAGGTAAAGATGCTATCGCTGCATCTCATCCTCCGGCGTCTTGCAGCTCCACATCTGCTGGGGCTGCTGCTTTGGCCGCAGCGTCCATTTGGGATGTTTGTCCTGTTGTGTTTTTTTTGGGCTGGTTTTAATTTTGTTAAGCACATTTACATTCATTTTGGTGTCGGCCTTAGATGTATGTTGTTCATCTATATGTGAATTTATTTTCATACATTAATTAAAATAATGTGTTTTTCTAAATCTCTCAGGATCACTTTCTGAAAGCATATATTGTTCTCTGTTTCCAGGGCAGTAGGGAACACTGCTTTCTGTTACACCCTGGGGGAATTGGTCATTTGTTCTATTAGAACACTTAGCCTGTCGTTTTATAGGAAATTGCCCACTTCCTGTAACAAATTCCTTTTCAATAGCCAGTTAGAACATGTGACTAAGAAGGATGGGGAGCCAAAGCAAACCACGTGTTTACTTATTCTGAAGGAGGGGTCTAACTGGTGCTATCATTTAATTTAAATCTCGATCCATTGAGGATCTCAGCGCCTAAATTCAGAAGACTCATGGAAAATGAAATAGTAGCACTGGGAACAAAACTGGTATAACCTTGCCATTTAAACACTAATTAGGGATTAGATCACACATAGGCCCACCATTTCATTCTCCTATGTACGTAAAGGAGTTTCCCAGCTTACTTTTACCACAGATTACGTGTGAGCTGAGAGCGAGTGTTTCCCTAAAGAGAGAGCTTCGACATTCTACATTGTGTGATGCATTAGCTGTGGAAATTGCTAAACATTTGATATGCATGTGTAATGTACTGACAAACCGGCGAAAGAAACATTTGATAGCGGTGGGAGCTTGGAATGTTTTTTCCTTGCGAGGACAGGTTATGGAAAAGTTATGTGGAGGGAAATAACATTGTGTAACCCGCATTTTCTGTGACTTTCAGTATTGCGCATGGGCTATGTGGCACGTTGTGTTCGACTGGCATGTTTGTTCATTGTCCTTTCTCTATGTTCGTTTCATTTTTGCTGCTCGGGTTTTGGTGCGCAGTGTTGCCAGCAGAGAGACATGGTAGGCTCCACCAGCAGGGGGAGCGGGGCTGACTCTGAGGTGATTTGACCTCATGACCGGCGAGCCCCCCTGCTGGCAGAGAAAAGTGGAAAGTCCCCGGGGATCTTAAGAGCGTCAGGGCCGCCTGCCGACCGTAGGCCTTTCCATACTGGCATTCCTCTACCCCCACCCGGGGTCGAGAGTGCGTGACGGTGTACTATATCCGAAAGAGAACTCGGGAGGTGCTTCACCCGGCCCGCCACCCCTAGAGTGAGAAAGAGCGGAGATGAGTTTAGCGCTGCGTCTTTGCAGTCAGGTAGAAAAGGGGAAAGAGAGAAAAAAGGACACCATTCCCTGTGTGTGCCGGCTTGTGGTAACACGTAGGCGGTGGAGGATCATTAGGAAACTATTATTATCCGCGCCTGTCCTGGTGGCGCTGAGAGGCTGTTCTCCGTCAGTCGCTCCGCTGGGGTGTGGGGATTATTTAACTTGCCTTATAACGAGGTGGGTTTTATCCGACTCAGGGTACTCTATGTGTAAGGCACCATGGTGCCCATAGGGGGTTTGTTCACCCTTGTAGTTGAAAGGTCCTACTTATTTTCCAGAGGCCCGCCTTGGTCCGCGGGTTAGGTTTGGTACAGTTCCATCTCTCACGGTTTTATCCGTACTGGGGGTGCTTGCCTAGTTCAAATTAGAGGTGGATTACGGCCCGGTAGCCAGACTCGGTGATTGCTGTGTTGTACGTCCCTGTGGCATTCTGTCTCCCAGCAGTGAGGAGACACTGGTCAGATCTATTTAAGTATTTATTTACCAAATGTGAATGCACTGGTTCTCAAGTGAACCCACTGGTCTATATACATATTTATTTACCAAATGTGAATGTGTTAACTCTCAAGGAGATCCCACAGATCTATTTATTTATTTATCAAATGTGAATGCACTGGTTCTCAAGTGAACTCACTTGGTCTATTTAGGTATTTATTTACCAAACGTGAATGCATTTATCCTCAAGGTGATCCCACTGGACCTACTTCAATATTATTATAGCTAATGTGAAAGTGTTGACACTGAAAGGGATGAAAGGAGAACTGTAAAGTATTGTTTTCTTTCAAGTACTAGCAGATAGCTCCTCTTTTAGGAGCACCGTATTGTTGGGATTAGCCTTCCTTCCTCTGGTTTCACGCTGAATGCTGTATGTATGGGGTGATGTCAATTGTGGAATGTATGAGGTAAGCTTGGAGTGTTTGTGTATGAATGGGTTCTAACCCAGGCAGTTGAGCTATGTGAGCCAGGCTGGTGGGAGCCAGTGGGTTTCCTTCATGATTTCCTCCTAATCTTCTTCTGGACTTGATGAGAACTGATTGTAACTGAAGAACTGAATAAAGCATCTATGAAGTATACCTGCCACTGTATCCTTTTTATATCTTGATGACTGACAAGTAGTCATAACACATATGTAATATTACACAAGTGTACAGAGGATTTATTTGACAGATTTCTATTACATAAAAAGAAGCGGTCCATGCTTATTATAAGAAATGAGGCTGTGTCTGTTTATTAAACCAGGGGCACCAGTTTAGCTGTCAGTCATCTGGGCTGATCGACATGGGACTCTCAAGAGGGTCCATCCAAAGTCCCCCTGGGTTTTCATTGTTTTGCACATATGTGCAGTAAGGTGTTGTACTCCTATGCTCAGGTCTCCTACAGGTTGCGGCTCAATCATTCCTACAGATGAACAGGGGAGAAACACCTTACACTTTTGGAGGCACTGCTGAGATCCCGGGGGGGCTTTACCAACAAGAACTTGATCAAAATCTTAGTGGATGTTTACACATAGTCAACATGGCGCATGAATATGTGCTACACTGGATACAAGCTGAAGGGCTTAGCCCTGAGGCATGTTTCATCATAGGTGAGGTCCTGTTACACATTACAACAGATGAAGTATTAGCCACGACTGGTCCCTTAGAATCCGTCACTGGTAAAGTGAAAAGTGCGGGCCGCATACCTAGGCCACATACCAAATGTTACATGCTATGTTATGGTGGAGTTTCTCTTACAGGTAAAACATTGCCCTGGGAGATTCAAGGCAGGGAACCATTGTTTACCTGATACTTGGCCCGGAATACCTCTCCGCCCAAAAGCTACGACCCCCACCAAGGATGCCATTGTCATTACTGCTGCAGTGGCTGAAGCAGTTAGAGTAACTATGGAGCATCAAACACTGTCACCTTGGATTAGTGAACATGGGGCCTACACCCGCTTGCGCCCCTTTTCAGGCAAAAAACCTGTGCCCAAAGGAGAAGAGGGTTATGATGTATGGGCTGACTTCGCTCACCTTATGCTACATGACTGGAAAGTGTCAGATCAAGAAAAGAGGAGACGAGTGATAGAGGCATTGCGAGCACCTGCACTACTGACGGTACAGTCCCTGCGCACACTGAGTCCTGATCCGACTTCCCTACAAGTGATGGGCGCACTGGAAGGAGCATTTGGCACTACTGAAACCAGGGAAGATTTTATGAGGTTTCATGCCACCTCACTGAAGCAGGGAGAGAAATTATCTGAGTTCCTAGTGAGGAATGAACACATTTTGCATCTGGCACATCATAGAGGAGTAGAGATTTCCCAATTGCACCAGTGTCGTTTGAAGCAGATACTTAAGAGGAGCCGAAGATGTTGCCATACCCATTCTCCAGCGGAGGCTATGTGAAAAACTGGACATACTCCCTCGTATGAAGATCTACTAAGGTCAATAAGGGCTTTGGAAAAAGAAACTGGCAATGTCAATGTACAGAGTCACCCTGTTCAAAGCAATATCCCAGCACCCAACCATGCCCTTATTCAGCAGAAACAGATTGAGGAGATGCAACAACTGGTAAGAAAGCTACAGACCTAACTGCTACCCAGGGAAAATCTGAATGCAAATCAACAGCGAGGCAGAGACTTTTTTCCCTCTTCACGTGAAGGAAAACACCAGGTATTTAGACAAGCCCAAGAGCTTCGAGAATGTTTTACCCAATCATCTGCACCTTTACCACCACGGCGATTTTGCCATCGAGGTGGGGATGACAGCCACTCAACTCGTCTGTGTGACCAAGACTATGCCCGAGTAGCTGCTCAATTCACTGCATTGAAACCAACTCCAGCCCGAGCATTGTTGAGAAATGCCTAGGAGGTTGTATTGGAGGAGCAGCTAGAACCTCGAACCCCGGAGTAAGCTCCACTGTCAATAACTCACGTACAACCCTAAGGACATGAAATCCTGAATTCCTAACTACCAAGCACCAAATTAAGGCTCAGGAGGGTCCCACAGCTGACCATCTCCAACTAGTCCAGGAGCTCTGCAACTCTAAGAGAATGTCACTAGCAACCTGCAACAGACTGCAAACACATGCTCGTCTTCCCAGAGGCATCCCTGGGCCACCCATGACCATCCCAGTTGAACTTGAAGGGCGAAGGATTACAGCACTACTGGACCGTGTCTCCCAGGTCACTATTGTCCATTAGCGCTACTATCGGCAGCATGTCACACCTGCCCTTAGAACCGCTGGAGAGGCAAAATCTGATGGGAGTCAGAGATGCCGCCTGCCGATATCTGGGGTACATCTGCGTGAAGATCCAATTAAATCAAAAAATGGCTGGAGTAAGCACCACTTTGACCACCCTGGCATTAGTGTGCACCAACATGAACCTGTATCCGGAGGTACCCCTGCTCATGGTCACCAACTCTGCCCTGTTTGGTACGCTAGCCCGGATGTGTATGGCGATGGCGGGTCCACAGTTTGCACATTCTCTTACGATGCACCCAGCTTGCCAACAGGTCTACCTTAAGAAAAGCCTGGAGAAACCAGCGCAACCCGACAGGGCCGTGGGAGAGGTGACCACCACTATCCAGTCAACTTAACATACTGCCAGGTCAGACAATAATGGTGCCTGGCCGTGTACACCTCCTAATTCAAAACCGTTACAGGAGATAGGTGATGGAGGCTCCTGAGGTGAAGAACTGCCTGGAGGCCTGATGGTCCAACGCACGCTTATCAATGATATCGGCCCAGGAGTGACCCACATTAGAGTCCCTATCACTAATGTCACTGATAAAACTATGCATCTACCTGGAGGCCTGACAATCGCACAGTTCCACATTGCTGACTAAGTGGCACATATGGCTGGAACCCAAACACATATCCTCCCTTGGATGTGGACAAGATAATCTTTGGGGAATCCCCGTTGTCGGAACGCAAAATAAATAATCTATGAGACCAACTGGGCCTGAGGGCAGATGTGTTTTCAACTAGTGACTGGGACTTGGGTGAAGCTAAGGGAGTGCAGCACCACATCCGTCTGAACCATGTCACCCCCTTTAGAGAAAAATCGCAATTGCTGGCACCTACAGATGTGGAGGACGTCTGGCGTCATCTTGAAGAATTGCTGCAGGCAGGTATAATCCAGGAGTCGAGAAGCCCCTATGCATCCCCCATAGTGGTGGTGCGAAAGAAGAACCAGGATGTGCTGCTGTGCATGGACTGCCAGCGGCTAAACAGCAGAACCGTGCTAGACCAACATACCACCCCCCGAGTGGATGAGGCCCTGGAATGTCTGGTTGGGAGCCAGTGGTTTTCAGTCTTGGATCTCCGGAGTGGGTATGTTACCTGAGCATAAGGAAAAGAGAGATTTTATCTGCCCATTAGGATTCTACCAGTTTACCCGAATGCCACAGGGATATCGGGAGCGCTTGCCACATTTCAACGCTTAATGGAACGAACAGTGGGGGACATGAACTTACTTCAGGTGCTGGTTTACCTAGACAATGTGATAGTGTTTGGGAGGACCTTGGAAGAACATCACCAAAGGTTACTGAAGGTGATGAATCGTCTCCACCAGCAGGGGCTGAAAGTATTGCTCGAAAAATGCCCGTTTTGACGCACCAGTGTAAAGTATATTGGCTATGTGGTGTCTGCTGAAGGAGTGAGTGTGGATCCCGCCAAGATGGAGGCCCTCAAGACTTGGCCCTGCTCGCAGAACTTGCAGAAACTGAGAAGTTTCCTGGGGTTCTGCAACTATTACGGAACTGACCAAGAGTTATCCGGCCCCACAGAAGATGGCGGTTAGTAGAGGGAATGAGTCCATGACTCAGTTTCATCCTAAAGAGAACTTTGGTCTGCGATGGAGTGAGAAGTGTGAACAAGCTTTTGTCCAGTTAAAAAAAACATACTGAAGTGGCTGAACTGGCATACGCTGATCCACACCTGCCCTATATCCTACACTTGGATACCAGCTCTGACGGGTTGGGCGCCGTACTCTATCAAGAGCAGCAGGGAACCGTCAGACCCGTGGTGTTTGCCAGCCGGCGGCTGAACCCCTCCGAATTGAACTACACCACCCCCATAAACTGGAGTTTTTGGCCCAGAAGTAGGCAGTGTCAGAAATGCTGCATGACTACCTGTATGGCGCAACTTTCACCGTGAGAACAGACAACAGCCCACTAACTTACATCCTCAAGATCGCCAAATTGGATGCTACCAGCCATCGATGGTTAGCAGCGCTGTCCGTCTACAACTTCCAGTTGGAGTATCTGTCAGGTTCTGCTGGGCAATCTGGTTTTGGTGGGTAATTTTATCAGATACTTGGTTGGACTTAACTTTCCCTTTTCAAAAAGTAGGCAGTGTCCCAGACAAAGATGGAGGTTCTATGTAAGCATCTTGATTGGCTGGAGAGGTCAGGTGGGAAGACAATGGCCATTCTAAACTGCCTTTCATTGTCAGTGAGTCCAGCCGAGAAGACATGTCTCAAGATCTCTCCTGTTCTAGGCCCAAGGAGATGTAGGAACCCAAGTAGCAGGAAAAGGAGTCGTTTGGGATTTCAGGAGAAAGGAGCAGGAGTTGAGTTTTCACCCTCAGAAGCATTCCAAGAAGTCTAAGATAAGTGACTGAACTTTATCTGTGGGTTTTCATTCAGTAGTGAACAAAGGATTAAGGGATTTGGAATTCTCTATTTTAAAGTGGTGGATGTAAAAAGTACGAACCAAATAAAAAGGATTCCTTCAGTTGTGTGAGCATCTAGCTTCAACTGCAAAAGACAATAAGAGTAAAGTTAAAGTTAACTCTGTGTAAGAGGCCAGCATCTCAATTCCTAGCGGGATGCTACAAGTGATCTCTTAAGTCTAAATAGTTCGTAAGAAAGACATACGTCAAGAAGTCCTTTGAGAGACAGTTTGCTGAGCTTTGTCCCAAAGTTGTGAGACGCTGTTTATAGTTGCGCGCATGCGCGGTAATCAGCAGCAAAGTCTTCGTTGTGTAATTGTAGCTGTGCGTGTGCAAAGGATAGCCCGTTTCAAACCTGAAAATAGCACGCGTGCGCGTGGCCAGGCAAGTCAGGCGTCGTTTACTAGTTGCCACGTGTGCGAGGAAATGAGACAATAGCGTTCCTGACTAATGCGCGCGTGCGCGGGGCGAGGCAAGTCAGGCATTGAGTCGTCGTATTACGCATACGCGGACTGGATTTCTTTCCCTTCGGTTCTGCAGTCGGTTTGTGCGCATCTTCACCTGTGTAGCTGGAGCGGTATGTGTGTAGTATTTCATATTTCACACGTCGCGCGTTGGTAATTGAAGGGAATATTGTTTTGAACTCGAGTCTAAAATAAACGTTTTAAGGAGCCAAATTGTAATTACTCATAAACAGATGCCAATGTTTTCACAGTTTTCAGGAACACATGATACTCATTGTATACCTAGTAGGATAAAAAAAAACTGGGGATTGTGACTGTGGGTTCTTTCCACAAAGAGACTTTGTATAGAGACAATCATGCCAGCAATAGTAACTGCTAAGACTGCTTATCTGAGGAATGAACTCGTATCACACAGCCTTTTAGTGCATTAATAGGAAGTGAATTGAGTAAAGCCAGAAGTACAGAGAGCAAGTATTTATTTTCCTCTAAGCTATCTGCAGAGGAGTACCGAGTATGGTCTTTTGTAATGCACGTAGGGAGCTGGGAGGTCTTTCAGGCCATTTTTAGACAGTTTCTAAAAAGTGAAATGTTCTCTATTCCATGACTGCAGGTTCTTTGGAGAAACAGTTTGAAGCACCTTGGTGTTTTCTTATTTTGTCCCATTCCCCCTTTCACTTGGGAGTGAAACATGCAGAGCTGTAGGTAGCTCTAGTTCCGTGTGTTACACTTTTGGGGACTTGTGGAGGTTCAGCAGCCTCTGCGGACCTTGATCAAGATCACTCAGCCTGACAGTATCACCCTGGAATAAACAACGTAGATGTTGATGCACTGTCCCGAAGACCCCCCTCTGACAACAGCTCCGATGCCATCCCTATCGAGATGGCATCTGTGGCCGCAATGAAAGCCATTGTTCAACAAGGAACTTGTCAGACCGCTGAACCAACACGTTTTATCGACTACTTAGGAGGGATCGAAAAGGTCTATTGCTCCGCAACCAGTCTAATGGCTCCTGATCTGCCGCACCTGAACCAGACAGACAAAAGCAGTTGCAAGACTTGGAAATACGAGAAGTACTGCATAGCAAAGAGAACGGCGCTAAAGGGCTACTTGAAAACAGACATGCCCCATTACCAGATCTATTGCAAAGAATGGAAATCGTTAGTGACGAAAGGAGGAGTACTGTACAAGGAGAGTCGAATCCAAGCGTGCCTCATCATACCCCGGCTTGTGTTGCCGTGCTTATTACCTCCACTGGCCCTGCGCACTCTGAATGACCAACATGGACACCTGGGAAGTGAACGGACATTAAAATTGGTACAAAATCGGTTATACTGGCCTAGTCTGTGCCCTGAAGTAGAAGAGTATTACCACACCTGTGCCCGATGCATCGCCTGAAAAACCCTCAGTCATCCAGCTGCAGTACTTCCAACATCTACAGAGCTCTGGACCCATGCATTTTGTGTGGACTTCCTGAGCCTTGAAACTGACAACGGAGGGATTCAGAACATCTTAGTAGTGACCGATCACTTCACTCGATATGCCCAGGCATATCCCACCCGAGATCAGAAGGCGACTACCATAGCGAAAGTACTCTTGGACAAATTCTTTGTGCATTATGGCTGGCCTGCTCGCCTACATTCCGATCAAGGGTGAGACTTTGAATCCAAACTCATCAAAGAACTCAAGCAGATGATTGGGGTAAAGAAAACTAGAACCTCCCCTTACCACCCACAAGGGGGTGCACAAGCCGAAAGTTTCAATCGCACATTGTTGAGTATGCTGGGGACACTGTGTGCCAAAGAGAAACTGAAGTGGAGCCTACATGTGTCCACTCTAATTCACGCCTACAACTGTTCCAGGAATGACAGCTGGATTCACTTTATCAACTAATGTTTGGCCAGGATGCCTGACTACCCATAGACTTGAACTTTGGGGCCTCCTCTGATGGGACAGGGGTAGAAAACTACCGCAAGTACATGAGGGACCTTCAGGGCCAATTTTCCCAAGCTTTCCAACTAGCGCAAGCCACTGCCGAACTTAATGTGCATCAAAACAACAAAAGGTATGATGATAAGGTCTGGTTCCACAACCTGCAACCAGGTGATTGGGTGCTCATTAGGAGTTTAGGGAAGAGAGGGCGAAACAAGTTGGGAGACCGCTGAGAATCGCAGCCCTATCTGATTGAGCGACAGTTGACAGGGTTGCCCGTATTCAGACTGAGAAGGGAAGGCCCCCTGAGGAAGGTGAAGACCCTCCACAGGAATCATCTCCTGCCCATAGGGGATGGTGTGGAAATGGATCCGACTGTTGCTGAAGTTCCTTTTTCCCCCCAGCAAGAGGAGCACCAGAAGTCATCAATAGGAATCTGTCCACAAAGAAATTCTACAACCTCCAAGCCTCCAAGTCAAAAGAGAAGAGAAATGCAGAGGATAGCGAACCTCCAACCCCTGAAATGGTCCAAAGGCTTTCAGACATTTTGACCAGTCCAGAAGGAGTGGAAGGAGATGAAAGTGCCGAAGGTTTAGCCAAAGGATACTGGTATGGAAGTGAGGATACAACTCGAGGACTCGCAGATCAGTCTGGGACTAGGAGAGAGGCATTGTGTTTTGGGGACTCAACACGTTATTCCCAACACAAGAAGAAAGCCTGCAAAGGCCAGACTCTGTGACTAGAGATGGACCGCCTGCATCAATAGACCCTCCAGAAATAGCGACAGAGGATCATTCAGAAGTCATTAATGAGCTCAGGCAATCTCAACCCGAGGTCAGGCCAGTCAGAATATTGAGCTACGATGCTCCAGGAGCCCAAACTGAAATTATCAGAAGGGGACTGCCTGTTCACACCATTACATGTACAGATGCTTGTACTAATGAAGCAATGGGTTATTCTAAACAATGGTGGACTATGCCATTGCTATGGAATGACAAATGTCATATTGTATTGTATGAACTTCAGGAGCAGAGAGACCCTTAGGGACAAGGGTTTTTGAAGGGGGTGAGTGTAACCTGCATTCTCTGGGGGTTTCAGTATTGTGCATGGGCTATGTGTCACGTTTTGTTCGACTGACCTGTTTGTTTATTGTCCTTTCTCTATATTAATTTCATTTTTGCTGCACAGGTTTTGGCGCGAGGTGGGAAGGCTGCTGAGAACCGGGGAGCAAGGTGTGACTGGGGAAAAAGGATTCAAGATGGCATAACACTGTACCACATGTTTATAGATATTGAATCACCAGCTGAAACAAGTTAATTGTTGCCAGCAGAGAGACATGGTAGGCTCCACCAGCAGGGGGAGCGGGGCTGTCTCTCAGGTGATTTCACCTCATGACTGGCACAAGCCCCCCCTGCTGGCAGAGAAAAGTGGAAAGTCCCCGGGGAGCTTAAGAAGCCTGAGGGGCTCGTGAGGGAGAGAGCACCTGGAGATACAAGGAGAGAAGGGAGCTTCAGACTGACATGGAGGGCTCCCAGGCCCTTGGTTGTGTCAGGGACGACCCGCCGCCCGTAGGTCATCTGCCTTTCTAGGCCGGCATTCCTCTCTCCCCAACCCGGGGTCGAGAGAGTGTGCCGGTGTACAATATCCAAAGGAGCACTCGGCGGGGGCTTCACCCGGCCCGCCATCGCTCGAGTGAGAAAGAGCAGAGATGGGTTTAGCGCTGCGTCTTTGCAGTCAGATAGGAAAGAGTAAAGAGAGAAAAGGGGCCATCGTTCCCTGTGTGTGCCGGCTTGCGGTAACACGTGGGCGGTGGAGGATCATCAGGAAAAGTATTATTATCTGCGCCTGTCCTGGTGGTGCTGAGAGGCTGTTCTCGGTCAGTCGCTCTGTGGGGGTGTGGGGATCATTTAACTCGCCTTATAACGAGGTGGGTTTTGGCCGACTCAGAGTACTTGATTTGTAAGGCACTGTGGTGCCCGTAGGTGGTTTGTTCACCCTTGTAGTGGAAAGGTACCACTTATTTTCCAGAGGCCCACCTTGGTCCGCAGGTTACAGTTCCATCTCTCATGGCTTTATCCGCACTGGGCGGCTCGCCCACTTGGAAAACTGATAACAAGTGTGGGATCTCTCCCTATACCGAAATATTAGCTTGTGGCTTGTCCATGGCCAGAGGATTGTCAACATGAAATCCCATTCTACATTCAACCTTGGATTTAGCTTGCCAACTAAAGTGGAGGCTGTTGGTTTCGGTGGGCACCAATAGATTGAATGAGAGTGCATGTTGCTTAATATTATTTCTCACATAATAAAGTTCTGCATCAAGACCAATTAGCCTGCAAACTTCGTCCTCGCTCATGTACACACTGAGGCTGGTCCCCGGTGGAGCCCTCCCAGCCTGACCCCCAACCCCGTCCAGCAGCAGGGCGCCAACCAGCGGCAAGAGGAGCGGGCCCACTGTAGGGGCGCTAAGGAGACCCCGACCTCCCGAGCAGCACTCTGCTCACCTTGACCCCATCAGGAGAATAGAAACAGAGATGAGGAGCCCCCCGTGCCTACATACAGCAAGGTTATGTCTCACCAGTGCCCAGGGCCAGAACCCCTGGTCGTCTCAACTGATCTAACGACAAGCATCCTGGTAAACTGATTAGTAGTAATCTACCTTTTGTTGTCATTCCACCTGACTTGCCCAACCCTCCTGGAACCATCTGGCGATCTCTGCAGGCCAAACATTCCCAGTACCCTGGCTGTGCCCACGACCTAGATGATTGGTCCCTTGCTCAATCGCTGCCAGCACTAGCCACGACACACCCCTTCCTGATTGTCAATACGTGCTGCATATCATTCTACCGATGCAAGCATCGCAACGCCATTAACTGTATCCATCAAAAGCCCTTCCCTCCTTTGTTCACCCCCTGCTTGCTCCCTCTTGTTGACACGTGCCTGTAGCCATTCGCTGCATGCATATTTACCTCATCTCAACATGAGGCTGTACTGAATGTGGCATTTCATCATTGCATATGGCCCACGTGTAGCTGTATTGCTCACCAAGAGTGCACGGACAGTTATTTATCACCAGTACATTTGCAGAGCAGAGCAAATACTTTGAACGCAGGTAGACGGAACAATAACTCACAACCAGACACGCAGTTAGCGGATAATGAGCACTTATACGGCTATTTATTCATAGTTAAGCATACATAAGCAACAAGTAATAACACAGAAATAAATCACAGAAAAGATAGTGAATTAAAGAGAATACATCACTGTGGGAGTAACTGAATCCCTCATCGCGCCAGAAGCGGCTGGAAGACCCCGGTAACAGCCAGGCCGAGAGCACAACAGCCCACAGGAAGGTCGGAACAAGGCATCCCCCCTCCGACTGACGTCTTTGTGTTTTTACACCCGACCTTTCCAGAGCTCCGCATATATGCCTTCCTCAAAAAGGGGTGGCAATTTCTCAAACCTTCTGCATTGATGGGTGACCATTGGTTGCCAGCCGGGCCAAACACAGTAACCCAAAGGAGCAAAGCTCCACTCTTCAAATGCACCACAGAAAATAATTCCATAACTCATCTTCAACCTTGGCACAGGAATTACCTTCTTATCGGGTACCAGCCGGCACCTGTGAATCCCAGCTTTCCCAGCACAGTTTCCTTGACTGAGGCATACCAGGCTCAGCAACGAATAACATTGAAAACAAGTTTTTCAGCAAAGCAAGTGCAGCTTTTCACTGAGGCATGGAATAAATATCCATTATGGCTCTGAGTGCCCCCAGAATGCACTGCACATCAGCGCCATGTTTTAGCTCAAGCATCACAATCCACCCTTAGATATTTACCTTCCATAGCCCAGTGGTAGAGGAGCCGGTCTCTGAAACCGACGAAACATCAGAAGTAAGTTGGGAATACATTGAATACAACAACAACCAGTTATTATGATAGCCAAAATAATACAAATGCAAGCAAAGGCGTAACACAGTGTACCCCCAATATCAGGAATCCATGAAAATAACCAATCCCACCAATTCCCAGTATGATCTTGAGACACTTGGGAAATTAGTTCCCTCAAACCTCTAATATGACTTTCAATGGATCGTGAATGGTCACTTAGATTGAAACAACACATACCTTCAGCTGCGTTACAGCCCAAATTATGTTTCAGCAAGAGATAATCAACGGCAGCCCTGTTTTGTAAAGTTGCTTTTCTAATAACTTTTCTATCAAGGAGCAACTCTTCTAATGCTTGAGAAGTATGATTAAGTCATTTTACCACTAAACATGCTAGTTTAATTAAACATTTGTAACCCCCAGCGGCTAAACCCCAAACTCCCACTAATGAAAGGGCTAATGCTAGAACCTCAGCCTTTGATAACCAATGCACATGTGAATCACAATCTGGGGATAGACCCACAGCTTCAAAAGTTGACCTTTTGCTTCGAGACATTGTTGGGTGTAAAGGGAACATCATTAGCCCTAATCGAGTTAAGGCACATGGACCTCCGGAAATGTTAGCTGGAATGTAAGTGTATGTGATGTTGCCACATGAGAAGAGCCATCCTGTTGGAAGTTTCACATGATTTAGATGACTGGCAGCTATCACTGTATGATTGCAAGACATAGTATTATTCACACTGGTACATGTGCTTGGAACTCGTGAACACAACCGTTTCTCAAACGCAGTTTGATTTTTCTGTTTGGTTAAATTCAGCTGTTGGCATTTGCCCATTTCTATTACATTGCAGATCATAAAGTAACACACATCGCCTTGAGTTATATTGTATGTTATAATACGTGTCAGGTTTCTCCACTTGCAATCTGTTTCCTGGCAAAACCTGCAGTACTTATAGACTGAAAAGGATTGTCTGATATCGGAATCTTGAACTGCAGAATCATTGTGCATGACACCGAAAATAGGCCTCAAGATTGGAGCAGGCGTTGGCACCGCTACTAAACAGGTAGTCAGCAAAGCTTCCGCATGTTGCACGTCAGTAAGGCAAAAGTGCGTAATGCTGAGTACTTGCTGTGCCAAATATGTCCACATATTCTCCATTTGAGCAATCATTGTGGAATATCTTCGCCGTCCTAAAGATATCTCCTGCATAGCTGGCATCAACGTTGTTTGCGCTTGCACGTGATGTGTTTTTTGAATTCACAAATCAATTTCTTCGGTCTGTCTGGCTTTTCAGCATCGGCATAGGGCTGCTTTCAGACATCCTTGCTCATCATCTCGGTTTCCCATGGATCGCTGGCACAGATGTGACATTTTTCATGGCTAGCAACATGCTGTTTGACTCTCCCAAACGAAGTCCATTTAGTCCCACTATTACACCAGCCAGACACAGGATCTACAAGGCAAACCCAGAAAATAGATATCAGTGTAGAAAATCACTCTCTTAGGTAACATTTGTCTGCGGGCACATACTGCCATTTTTCTTTACCGGGTTCCATTACTAAAACTACCTGGTCTTTGCCTGATGCAATAACATCTGCGGGCACTGGTGGGCCACTTCATCTTTCAACCCACACCTTCGCACCCGGTACCATACTGTCTGAAGAGCCAAAACCACAATCCCGACGGGTAGTTAACACTGTGGGAGGCTCCCCCTTTTTAATCATGGACAACTTAACAGGAACAATAATGAACTGGGCCACTCGATCGCCCTTATGGATCGGTAACACTTGGTCACCACTATTCATCAAGATGACTTTGATCTCGCCTTGATTTTTTTTTGTTTTTTTTTAAAAACTTTATTTTTGGGTTTTACAACTTCAAACACATACATCTGCACCAACTGGGTGCAGTCATAACAAGTACAACGTGCCATCCGTTTTGCTCATAATACCACCCTCCCCCCGCCGCACATCGTATCTGTACATAGTTCATTGCTGGTTCCCCTTATCTTGGTCAGTTGTTTGGGCCCTCCTTGGTTGGGTTTCCACTTCCTCGACCGAGCATGGAACTTGAGTTTGGGAGTCTGATGACACGACGGTGTTTAACAAGTATGATGTGTAGGGGCCCCAAATGTCAGGTGGACGCGCATGCAGCGGTAGTGTCTGTATGAATTCGGTGTCCATATCTTGACAATATAGGATGTCTTTTTTCCATGCTGAAACAGCGGGGGCCATCCACGGCCCCATGCCATTGCGACCCTCCTGCGTGCCAGTACCAATAAAAGGGCTGCTAGTTTCCTCACTGCAGGTTGTAGGTTTTTGGTCAGACCAAGAAGTGCTATCAGTGGGGCAGCGGGTAACTCCTCACCCACCACCTCTGCTGTGATTTGTAGAACAGAAGACCAGAAGCGATGTACCCCGGGACAATCCCACGCTAAATGCATGAAATCTGCGACCGCGGCGCCGCACCTCAAGCATTGTGGTGACAGTTCTGGGCGGTGTCTCTGGCTTTTTTCTGGGGTGTGGTAGGTCTGGTGTATGAAGTTAAAGTGAATTTGTTTATAGCGTATATTGAATGCGACCTTCTGGGTCTGACGGAGAATGTATGTCCAATCCTCATCAGGAATTGTTGCCTGAATAGCGGTTTCCCACCTTGCCTTTGTTCGGGGGTCAGTGCTGACTGTGTCTGTTAATAGAGTTTTGTACAATAATGACACTAACCTCCCTTCGCCTTTTGCCTGAATTACGTTATGGAGTAGATCCCACGTTGCAGGTTGTTTGGGGAATGATGGGAACATACCTTGCAGTGTGTATCGTAATCTGAAGTATAGAAACGTGTCCAGGGGGGTGGTACCTCCCCTTTCTTTGGCCTTTTGCGGGGTCAGGAACATACCCTCGGGGAAGAGGTCGCCGAGAGATTGGATGCTTAGTTTGATGAGCCAATTGAGAAATACTTTTTCCGCTGTTAGGGGAATCCCCGGGATAAATTTGGCTGGTAGCAGGGGGGAGAACCTTATATTCACAGCGTACTTCTGCGCGATCTTTTTCCAGATTGCATAGGTAGATAATACCGTGTTCAACGTGTTATGTGGTACTGGGATGTGGCTGATGATGACGGCTCGCAACAAGTTGGGGGATGCAAGGGCGCGTTCCACCTGGACATGTGGACGTAGGAAGTGTGTAGTATACCAATGACTTAGGAATTGTGCCTGGGCTGCCCAGTAGTATTTCTCCATATCTGGAAGTGCGAGGCCGCCGCTTGATGTGGGTAAGGTTAATGTTTTGTGGGCAACTCGTGCTGGTTTCCCTGCCCATAGAAGTGACAGTATGAGGCTTTTGAGTTTTTGGAAAAATGCCTTTGGGAGAAGTATCGGAATGTTCGTGAATAGATAAAGGAGTTTGGGAAGTATAACCATTTTGATGAGTGAGGCCCTACCCCAGAGCGTCAGCCGGAGAGACTTCCACCTTTGGACCCGTTCTTGTAAGGAGTTAAGTGTTGCCATATGGTTGTCCTTGAATATATCGTTATAACTAAGGGACATATAAATACCTAGCTAACGGACCCTTGAGCTTTCCCACTTGAAGCCATGATCGTCTGTGAATTCAACGGTATTCGGCGTTAGTCGGAACACCACTGATTTTGAATGATTAGTTTTGAGGCCAGAGACTTGGCTAAATCTGATCACTTCGCACATTATCGGGTTAAGATTATTTTGTGGGTCACTGACAAACAGCATGACATCATCAGCATATAGGGAGACCACTAGTTTGTGGGGACCTAGTGTAAGGCCTCGATGTATTTGGTATTCTCTCAATCTGGAAGCCAGGGGCTCCATCACCAGGGCGAAGGTAAGGGCTGAGAGGGGGCATCCCTGTCTCGTACCACGCTCTAGCCTGATACTGGGGGATCTAGTATTGCCAAGACTGATGTAGGATGTCGGATTGTTATAGAGCAGTGAGACCAGCTTAAGGAAGAAATTCCCTAGCCCCATTTGTTTGAGCATTGCAAAAAGGAAGGGCCATTCGTCCAGAAGCACAGCTATTACCTGCTGTGTCGGATCCAGTGCCTCAATGACGATGAAAAGCCTTCTAATGCCATATGTCGTATTGCGTCCCGGGATGAATCCGGCTTGGTCCCCCAGCACAAGTGCTGGCATTATAGGAAGCAGCCGGTTTGCTAGGATTTTGGCCAGAATCTTGTTGTCCAGGTTAATCAGGGAAATTGGTCGATAGGATGCACATTCTTCAGGGGGTTTCCCCTCTTTGTGTAGTAGTATCACAGTGGCCTCTCGCAGGGTAGGTGGTAGAATTCCCTGCTCTGTGGCTTCTTCGTAGACCTGAAGTAGAAGCGGAGCTATGATGTTCGAGTGTGCTTTATAGAATTCTCCGGTGAGCCCGTCTGGGACGGGTGCCTTGGTGTTCGGGAGCTGTTTGATTGCCTCATGAATTTCTTCCAGCGTTATTGGGGCGTTCAGGGGTTCACGTAGCTCCTCGGCAACCCAGTACAGCTCGGTGTCGTTTAGAAAGTCTCGGAGAAACTGGGGGTCGGTGCTGCCTTTGGAGCTATATAGGTCTTGATAAAAGTTACGAAACACCTCGACAATGCTTTCTTCCGTGTAGACTCGGTTGCCATTGGCATCACGGATGTATTCCACCCGAGTGGGCTTCTTGTCGATTGTCAGCATCCGGGCCAGCAGCGCTCCTGGCTTCTGGCCCTCACCATATTGCCGGATCTGGTGTCTGTGCCCGAGGAATTTCCATTCTCGTTCCGCTTTCTCTTTGAATCTCAGTAGTTCTCTTTTCAAGTTTACAAGAACAATTTCTTTCCCAGCTAGGAGGCCCTTTACTAGCACTGCTCTCCCCTCCGTGTCTTTCTTGGATTCAATCAGACTGAAATTGGCTCCCCTGTCTATTAAGATAGCCACCCCCCTGGCGTAGGACGAGTATGAAGAGAAGTACCTATGGCATCCCCATGACCGGGCCCATTGTAACTCTGCGGAGGGAAGAAGGTGGGTCTCCTGTAGCATAGCTATGCTGACTTTGTGTCTTCTGAGGTATTGGAGGATTTTCCTGGTTTTTGTTGGTTGGTTGCCACCTCGGATGTTCCAAGTGGCAACTTTAAGCGGCGGCACTAGGTGACAGGTGGGTAGAGGGTGCTGTGCCGGGCGTGTTCGGTGGAATTCGTCTGGGGATCGAGTGTGTCCATTGTCTCAACAGGAATTTGTGATCTTGGGGTGTGGTATGAGGTTGTGGTGATTCTTGATTGAGCAGATGATGGCGGTTCCTTATTACTACTTTCCCTCTCTTGCGCGGGCAACACCCAACTGGCCCGCAGTGACCCTCCCCTGATAAACAACTGAATGAACGTGGCTGCGCTTGGGGCGCCAGTAGCCCTCCAAGAGGAATATGGCTCCCGGAGTAACAGGAGAGTGACGCTGTGTCATTGGTTTACTAGTGACTGCAGCAATTGGGTGGTTGCTCTGATTGTTGCGTTAGGTATCTTAATTTTATGGTGGGTCCCTTCTCGGCCGGTCTCTTCGTTGTGGTCTAGCATTGTTGGGTCCGGGTCTGCACCCGGCTCGGTCAAGGTAATCATTGGCTTCTTCTGGTGTGTTGAAGAACTGAGACCTCCCTTCGTGTTGGATACGGAGTTTGGCAGGGAAGAGCATGGAATATTGAATTTGGTTGTCCTGTAAACAGCGTTTAATGGCTGTGAATGTTCTTCTTTGCGCCTGTACTGCTTGAGAGAAGTCGGGGAAGAATTGGATCTGATCTCCATCAAATTGGAGGTTGCCTTTTTCTCTCGCCGCTCTGAGGATTGCATCACGGTCCTTGTAGTTTAGGAGTTTTGCTATGATGGGGCGAGGATTTGTGCCTGGAACTGGTCTGGTGTTGGGTACTCTGTGCGCTCTTTCGACGACAAACCGTTGGGATAGGACCTCGTCACCAAATAGATGTTTGCATATCTTTTCCACGTGTTCTTCCATTTTGCCCTGAAGCTGCTGTTCTCTGATCCCCACCAATCTGATGTTATTTCTCCGTGAGCGACCCTCTAAATCTTCGTTCTTGGCACACACTGCTTTCATCTGGGATTCCAGTGCCGATACCCTGGGGGATAAGGAGGCTGCCCCGTCTTCTAGGTCAGATATGCGTTGCTCGGCTGCGTCTAATCTGTCCTCATGTCTGTCTAGCCGATGTTGGAGCTGATCGACCTTTGAGGACAGCGTGTCCAGTTTGCAACTCAACCCTCCGATTCCCGCTTTTAACTCAAGTAGAATCCCCCTGATATTGAAATTCAGCGGCTCTTCATCAGCTTGGGGGGCCTCTAGTGTGGGTGATGATGGTCTGCTGTTGGGGTTGGGCATTTTTGCTGAGGAGCCAGCCTCAAAGTTCAGTTTTCTTTGGGACTTATCTGTTTTCCCCATGGCTGCTCTGGCAGAGGTCGTTACTGGGTTGGCGGCAGTGCTGCAGGAGCGCTTGTGCGTGGTCACCGGTGTTCTGAGACTTGTGTTGGGCACCTCCAATGTGGTTGTGGATTGTGTGGCCTCTCACCACTGGTGGCTTATGGATCTTCCTGGTGTGCTTTGGCGCTTGATTGTTGCCATGCGGCGTGTGCTCGCAGTCGTTCAAGGGGCTCAGAGTTATAAGCACCGCGCGTACACTGGTGGCTGATTCGAGCCTTTGTCAAGTGAACTAGGGACGCAGGCTGACCAGCGCCAGGCTGACTGGGGCTGGAGCTAGCTCTCGCGTATGCATTGAGGTTAATAGACTTGCGGACCAGTACTCTTTACGGACGTGTTTATTTGTTTTGGCCCCTTTCCTGTTGGCGGTAAAGCTGGCTAGGTGGAACAGTGGATCAGCGATCTGCCCCACCTGCCGCACGGCGTGGATCTGTCTGAATGTGATCTACGGAGGTAGAAGGCAATAGTGAGGGCAATGGAGGTTTGAGCTGTAGTTCGTTATGCCCCGGTTTGTAGCAGGGTAGGCCGCGGGGATTGCCGCCACACTGGTCTGGGGCGCTTCGTAGACTGGGCCCCAGCGGACGGGGGTGACTTATTTTGCCGCCGCAGGACTCACGCGGTGGCTGTAGATCTCGATCGAGGGCCCACAAACACTCGCCCAAGTGAGGGGGGCCGGTCGGGGCTCAAGATGCCCACCAGTGCCCGCGGCTCGATCGCGTCGTGGGGCTGTGGCGGACCCGGGACGCTCCTACCTTAGCTTTATCGGGAGCGGATCCGGGGTCTCCATACCGATGCTCCGCCTCTTCGGTATGCCCCTCCACCGACCTCCAGACCGCCCGCGCCCCCAGGGCAATGTCGGGTCTCGTTCGGCTACACTTCGCTATCGCCACCAGTCGCTTCCTCTGGGAGGCGCGTAGTACGCGCTCGCTGCTCGGCCGCCTCCCCGTGCCACGAGCACTGGGGCCGCCGTCGGCTGGGTCGCAGTGGATCTAGGGCTGCGTTTTGAGGTCTTCTGTGCCGAGACGAGTTTCCCACATGTTCTGGGCAGCACGCAGCAGGCGAGAACGGTGTCACAGCAAGGGATTTTGACAGGATTTATAGGGAGCCACACGGAGCTCTCTAGGAAGCCGCCATCTTGGACGGCTCTCTAGCGCCCTGATCTCGCCTTGATAATCATCGTCAATGACCCCTCCCAGCTCTTGAACTCCCTTCAATGCTAGGCCAGATCTAGGGGCAATCCATCCCATATGCTCTGGAGGAATTTGTACCCCAATCCCTGTTTCAATCACAACAATCCCTCTCGGGTCTAATCTAATTTCTTCATGAGAATGCAAGTCTACCCCTGCTGACTCTGGAGTCGCCTGATAGGGAGCTAAACAACCTGGGTTAATTTCCCAGTACAATAGGGTCTCTCTAACTGAGTTGGGTTGAATATGTAAAGGAGTCATTAGTCGCAATAATGGAGTTTCATGATTATTCACAGGCCTATTGTTTAGCACTTGCATTGATCGCATCCAACACACGATCACGCCAGCCTGCTAAACTGTCATCTCCAGATTTGCGCAGCTGTTCTTTCAACAAACCATTGATCCTTTCAATTAATCCTGAAGCTGCGGGGTGGTAGGGCACGTGGTAGAGCCAATCTGCAAAGGCACCCCGTAATGCAACGTGATCTGATCCAACAACTTAATGGTGTTCAGTTGTGTGGCACGTTTGCACGGCAAAACCATCATATATCCAGAGTATGAATCCACAATGGTGCATGCATACTGACAGCCTTTACTGATTGGCATAGGGCCGATGTAATCAATCTGCCAAATTTGACCTGGTAATTTTCCTCTTCGCAACGTACCCTGGACAATCTGAGGGATAGGCCTATTCTGTTGGTGTTGGCACATTGAACATAGCAAAATTATTGTTTTCACTACCTCTAAAGGAATACTGATTCCTCGAGCTTGTGCCCACCTGGTAGTACCCTTTTCTCCAAGGTGCCCACATTTCTGGTGCGCCCATTGGCCAAACTCTCCAAATCGTCTTCCTGAGCCTCCGCATCCACAGATGAAATCTTGGTGTGTGTCACGACCCTCGCCCAGAACCCCCTCTGGCAAACCCATTGGCCAGGTGGAGTCAGGACTCGGGCCTCTAGAGCCTGGCATCCTCTTCAAAAGCTCTCATGGGGCCAGTCCTGGCGCCTGTGGCACCAGGCTCATACACCATGAAAAAACAATGTGCTTGGGAACTACTTTATTGTATTGTCAGCCAACATGGAGGCATCCACATAGCTTGGTTCTTAAGAACCAAGCTATGCAGTCTAGTGTTTTGGGTGTGGCAGCCTAGGGACTACTTTGACTGGACTATTTTGTTGGGCCTATTTAAACCACACCCGAGCAAGACAACACTCTTCGCGTTACTTTGCAGCTTGCAACGTGACGCTCACTGTGTCCAGTTATTCCCTCGAACCTCAGAGAAGCAGAACCTGCAAGGAGACAAAAGGAACATCATTAGCAGCAGCATCTTACCTGCAGTCTTCATCTTTAAACACTCGCAGCTACTGAGAACAGCTTCCTCGAATCTGCACGCCTCTCGGACAGAACGACCTGAAAGAGAAAGATAGAGGCAACATTAAAGAAAGCAGTAGAGACATTTACAAATTACGAACTGCTCAAAAGGCTTACCTGGCTAGTTGCCTCTCGGCTGGCACCACTCCAGACATTCCACTCACGTTGAAGAACACCGTGACCTACAAGGGAGGAAAACACAGGTTAGCAAAGGCAAGACTTTGCAGCGCTGCGTATAGCGCTTACCGCATCATAGCACTCTTAATGCCCCATCATTTACCAGCGGGGCTCAACCAAGCCAGTTCGCCGCGCTGAAGCTCTGCATACCTAAGGGAGAAAAAAGAGACATTTTAAACAAAGAAAGGCATGCAGAATAGCAACAAAACTAAAGAACAGCAATAAGACCTACCTGAACAATATCAAACGGGCCGGCGTCAGTGAAGTAACTGGACCGCACTTGCCCATGAAAGACAACGCACCCCTGCAAAGAAGGCAGGACGGAGAGCAGCCTAATTCTACCACAAGGTGAGGAGAGGGCGCCAGAGGGACTGAAATCATATGGGGGTGGAGGGAGGATACTTACCCCAGTCGGTCAGTCTTGAACAGTCCTCCTGTATTTTCAGGCAGAACCTTCCCCGCAGACCACATCAGGGCAAAGCTGAGAAGCATACCAGCAAGTAACCCGGCTGGGTGGCGTCCCTGGGGATACAAGGTGAGCGTAACAGAACGAGAAGCCTACCATAACAAATCCACCTGGGCGCCAAGGAGACATCAGAAATGGACCAATTGGCCCAATTATTAGGAGAGCTCGAGCTGAGGTTCATTCTGCCCGACAAGAGACTAATGCTCTCTGGAGAGACCTAATAGTGACCAAAGAACGCACTGAAGAGATTAGCAGGCAATACTTGCAATCACAGGCAGGACAGACACCTCTACCTGGAAGCAATCCAATGATGCAAAACCCCGCCATACCACCCACTCCAGTACAGATCACGTTACCTGGAACAGTGCCCCTGGCACCACCAGAAAGGTTCTCAGGCGACCCACGGAAGTATGCGGCATTCATCAATCAGTGCCGCCTTCATTTTCTTTGTAGGCCTGGAGCATTTCCAAACGACCAAGCTCGGGTAGCTTTTGTCTTATCATACCTGAGTGGTAGTGCAGCAGATTGGTCGGTGCTGTTGGTAACCCATGACGATCCTCTATCACATGACTTTGGGGGGTTCCAGAGAGAAATGGAAAAACATTTTGCTCGCCATACCCAGAAACAAGCAGTAGACAATGAACTCTTGTCCCTCCGACAGGGGAATCAGGACTTGTTAACTTACATTGCTACCTTCAACAGACTGGTTGCCGAAGCTAGGTGGCCAGAAAACAAAAGAACCACGTTATTTCATCGAGGCTTACGAGGCGAATTAAAGGACGTCTTAGCCCAGGTGGTTGATCCACCCAGAGACTGTGCAGAATTCATGAATCTGGTTTGCAGCTAGACCACCGGTTGCAGAACCGAAAGGCAGACCGGTCTAAGACGGACCATCGGACTGTGTATGTTCGACCAAGGGAATACACACCCCGTGTACCTGAAAATGCTGTAGAACCGATGGAGATTGGTGGGATACGGCCTCCATTAACAAAACAACAGCGGGACAAAAGAAGACAACAGCTTGTTTGTATTGTGGGAAACCACAACATTTCCTGAAGGACTGTCCAGTAAAACCCCCAAGAAGAATAGTCGGGGCCACAGAGAAGGATGAAGCTAAGGAATCGGTAAATTACCAAGTTCGACAAACGTAGAGGTCAGTTTGTCAAGTGAGAAGAAAGAGTTGCTGACCTCGCACTTTGCAATACCAGTGATCTTAATTAACCACCAACAGTCAACAAGAATGCATGCCGTTGAAGCATACATCGATAGCGGAACAGTTGGAAATTATATTGATCAAGAACTGGCAGCAGAGATGGGGCTTCCTTTGTGTTCTAAGCCAACTATGGACAAGGTAACCACCGTGGATGGGACAGAAATCGCTTCCGGACCAGTAACCCAGTGCACAGCCAAGGTAACCGTGCTGTGCAAGGACGGACATCGGGAGTCTATTTCATTCGATCTCATCAAGGCACCTCAGTTCAGGCTAATACTAGGGATGCCATGGTTGGTTGCTCACAACCCTTTGATAGACTGGCAGGCCCGAAAATTAACCTTCCATGGTGGCTGCTCCCCTGCCTGCTATTTCCAAGAGAAGAAACCCGATGTCTGTATCCCCAAGACTCCCGGAGCGACAGTATCAACCCTGGGAGCAACTAATACCTTGCCAAGTGAATACCATGATTTCCAGGATGTTTTCCGAAAGGACGAAGCCAATACCTTGCCGCCGCACAGGCCCTATGACTGTCAGATCGACCTTGTTCCTGGTGCATGAATCCCTTGCGGCAGGATCTACGCTCTCATAGAACCAGAAAACCTTCATTTGAAATCCTATTTAGACCAGTACCTTGCAAACGGATTTATCCATCCTTCGAAGTCCCCCGCAGCCAGTCCTTTGTTCTTCTTACCGAAAAAGGAAGGAGACTTGAGAACCTGTATTGACTACCGCGCATTGAACCAGATCATCGTGAAGAACCCTACCCCTTGCCACTTATCCCTGAGATGCTAGACCAAGTTAAAGATGCCCAGATGTATACCAAATTGGACCTTCAAGGAGCGTACCACCTGGTCCTGGTCAGAAAAGGAGATGAATGGAAAACTGCCTTCCGTACTAAGTACGGCTTGTTTGAATATAAAGTCATGCCCTTCGGGTTATGCAACGCTCCTGCGGCATTCCAGTATTTCATGAATGACGTCTTAAGGGAGTTAATTGATGTGTGCGCCTTAGTGTACATAGACGACATCTTAGTATACTCAGCCATGGAACAAGATCATGTCAGGCACGTTCGTTCAGTCCTCACCAAGCTCCGTCAACATCGCTTGTTTGCAAAGCTTGAAAAATGCTTTTTTCACGTCACCGAAGTAGAATTTCTTGGTTTTATCCTTACTCCAGGAGGCATCAGAATGGACGTGCACAAGGTAGATGCCATTCTGAAATGGCCTTCACCGACGTCTCTGAAAGGGATACAAAGCATGCTGGGCTTTGTGAACTTCTACCGCGGGTTCATCCCAGACTTCTTTCAGGTTGTGCACCCAATCACAGTACTATTACGAAAAAACAATAAAATGTTTGCTTGGACCGAGGAAGCAGAAGAAGCCTTTCAGGAACTTAAACAAAGGTTTACCTCCGCTCCAATCCTGCGACATCCTCGTCCAGACCTCCCTTATATCGTTGAAACTGATGCGTCCAGTCTTGCAATGGGGGCTGTCCTTTCACAGAGAGACCCGGAAACCGGCCAGCTACATCCTGTGGCCTTCTGGTCGAAAAAGTTCTCACCTCCAGAGATTAATTATGCCATCACAGACAAGGAACTCCTGGCTATCAAATCCGCCTTTAAATCCTGGAGGCACTACCTTCTGGGGGCCAGACACACCATTACAGTCATCACAGACCACCGAAACCTGCAATATCTTAAAACAGCCAAGCCCCAGTCTGCGCGCCAATTACAGTGGGCCCTTTTCTTTCGCCGAATATGATTATGTAATCACATTTCGACCAGGAGTCAGAAACGGAAAGGCGGATGCCTTATCTCGCATGGGCATAGATGAAATAGTATATACAACTCCAGACCCAGTACCTATTATACCTGAAGACAAACTCTTGGGTATCACGACAGCCTTAACACAACCAGAACTACGAAAAGAAATCCAACGGACAATGAATCCTGATGCCTACCTCGCATGGCAATCTCAAGGAGAACAATATACCATCAAGGACCATCTACCCTTTTTTAGGGATCGCCTTTATGTACCCAAGAAGGAATTACAACAGCATATTATTTCAAACTATCACGATTCACTGATCGAAGGGCATCCTGGGATCGCCAAAACCCTAGCTAAGGTGAAAGAGAACTTTTGGTGGCCTACCTGGCGTAAGGACATCATTCAGTATATTCAGTCCTGCGGTGTCTGCGCACAAAATAAATCACAAACAAAAACCATCTGGTCTCCTACAACCATTGGACATTCCTCCAGTTCCATGGCACACTCTTTCCCTTGACTTCATCACTGATCTACCTCCAAGCCAAATGTTCAACACCATCCTGGTAGTTGTGGATTTATTCTCAAAGATGGCCCATTTTATTCCTCTCAAAGGCCTCCCAGACACAGCCACTTTAGCAAAAGTGTTCCTGGAGGACGTGGTTAAGCTACATGGCTTCCCTTCGGTTCTGGTCTCTGATCAAGGCAGCCAGTTTGTTTCAAACTTCTGGAAAAAATGTTGTGCAATGGCGCTGATAGACGTTCGGCTATCTACCACTCACCTTCCCCAAACGGACGGCCAAACCGAGAGAACCAATCAGACACTCGAGCAATATTTACGGTGCATGCTGCACCATGAACAAAGGAATTGGAAAGACCTACTATGGATAGCCGAATATGCATATAACAATTCTTTGCATTCAAGCACGGGAAAAAACGCCCTTCTATACCCTTTATAGCAGACATCCACGTACCTCTGAACTAGACCTTCCAGCCAGCTTGGAAATGCCAGCGGTAAACACTCTACACACGACGATTCCTCAGGCTTTCAAAATGACAAAGGAACACCTTATTCATGCCAAAGAAAAACAAGAGATTCACCGACCAACACCGGAAAAAGGCCCCTGATTATCAAGTAGGAGACAAAGTTTGGTTAGCCGCTAAATTCGTACCCATCAAGGGAACCCGGACCTTTCATCCCAGATTCTTAGGACCCTATACCATTAATGCAATTATCAACCCAGCAGCCGTGAAACTGGATTTACCACCTAATCTACACATCCACCTGGTATTCCATGTGTCCCTCCTGAAACCAATGCAACCCGGCACACAGACTGGGACACCACCTAACCCCATACTTGTTGACGGAGAACCAGAATTCGAAGTCAAATATATCTTGTACTCTAAATACTCTAGGACCAAGCTATATTATCTCGTCGATTCGAAAGGATTTGGACCACAAGATAGATCCTGGGAGCCAAGTGAGAATATCCACGCACGTCTAATCAGGAAATTCCATCGGAACTTCCCAACCAAACCTGGGCCAGACAGAAGGAACACCATGGGAGGGGCCTTAGGGGGGGAGTGCTGTCACGACCCTCGCCCAAAGCCCCCTCTGGCATACCCATTGGCCAGGTGGAGTCAGGACTCGGGCCTCTAGAGCCTGGCATCCTCTTCAAAAGCCTTCATGGGGCCAGTCCTGGCGCCTATGGCGCCAGGCTCACACACCATGAAAAAACAATGTACTTGGGAACTACTTTATTGTATTGTCAGCCAACATGGAGGCATCCACATAGCTTGGTTCCTAAGAACCAAGCTATTCGGTCTAGTGTTTTGGGTGTGGCAGCCTAGGGACTACTTTACCTGGACTATTTTGTTGGGGCTATTTAAACCACACCTGAGCAAGACAACACGCTTCGTGTTACTTTGCAGCTTGCAACGTGACGCTCACCGTGTCCAGCTATTCCCTCAAACCTCGGAGAAGCAGAACTTGCAAGGAGACAAAAGGAACATCATAAGCAGCAGCATAATACCTGCAGTCTTCATCTTTAAACACTCGCAGCTACTGAGAACAGCTTCCTCGAATCTGCACGCCTCCCGGACAGAACAACCTGAAAGAGGAAGATAGAGGCAACATTAAAGAAAGCAGTAGAGACATTTACAAATTACGAACTGCTCAAAAGGCTTACCTGGCTGGTCGCCTCTCAGCTGGCACCACTCCAGACATTCCACTCGCGCTGAAGAACACCGCGACCTACAAGGGAGGAAAACACATGTTAGCAAATGCAAGACTTTGCAGCGCTGTGTATAGCGCTTACCACATCATAGCGCTCTTAATGCGCCATCATTTACCAGCGAGGATCAACAAAGCCAGTTCGCCGCGCTGAAGCTCCGCATACCTAAGGGAGAAAAAAGACATTTTAAACAAAGAAAGGCATGCAGGATAGCAACAAAACTAAAGAACAGCAATAAGACCTACCTGAACAATATCAAACGGGCCGGCGTCAGTGAAGTAACTGGACCGCACTCACCCATGAAAGACACCGCGTCGGAGAGCACACCTAATTCTACCACAAGGTGAGGAGAGGGCGCCAGAGGGACTGAAATCATACGGGGGTGGAGGGAGGATACTTACCCCAGTCGGTCAGTCTTAAACACAGTCCGCCTGTATTTTCAGGCAGAATCTTCCCCGCTGACCACATCAGGGCAAAGCTGAGAAGCATACCAGCGAGTAACCCGGCTAGGTGGCGTCCCTGTGGATACCAGGTGAGCGTAACAGTGTGTTCATCCGCAAAAGAATTAAACCAACGTTCTAATTAATCTGTAGCACAATGCGCATCCACATGATACACAGTGACTTCACTTTGTGATAACATTTCCGCAATATCTTGCCACAGTTCTTTTCCCCACAACTCTTTTGAATGAATCATCCACCCATTCTTTTGCCAGGTTGGCAGCCACACCGCCAATCCATTCGTCACCGACCATGAATCTGTGTACAAATGACATCGACCAGGGTTCTCTTGTTTCAATGCTTGGTAAACTGCATAAAGGTCTGCAAACTGACTGCTCCTCCCTTTCCCTGACGTTGTTAAAATCTTTTTAGTCTTGGGATTGTATGACACCGCTTTCCAGTATTGCTCAGTTCCCACATATCGGGCCGAGCCATCTGTAAACCAGGCATGCTCTGTCTGCTCTACGGTCAGATCGCCATAAGGTACTCCCCATTTCACAGGAGACTCGCGTTTCTCAGACACTTCCGGTGGTATGTAATCTGAGGGTGGTATGTTGGCTACTTGCTCATGTAATTTTGCAACCTCACCCTTCCCTGATTTAACTCTGTCTTGAATGTACCATCCATTTGATTATGCTGGCTCCTTGCCATAGCGTGTCCTACTCTGTGAGTTTTAGGAGAGCTCAGCACCCATTGCATAATCGGGATTTCAGGCCTCATCAACACATCATGCCCCACTATCATTTGCGCAGTATCGACCAGGACCCAATAACATGCCAGCAACTGCTTCTCGAACGGAGTGTATGAGTTACCAGCATCGGGCAACTTACGACTCCAGAACCCCAATGGCACACGTTTCCTGTCCTGTTTCTGCCACACACTTCAGTTAGCGTAATTGTCTTGCACAGACACATTCAACTCCACTTCGCCTTCCTTCAACGTCCATAAATCAAGCACCTGCTGCATGGTGTCTTTCGCCAAATCGAATGCTTTTTGCTGCTCCTCCCCCCACTGAAACTCATATTTCTTTCATGTCACTTTGTAGAGGGGAGCCAGTATCTGCCCTAAATGAGGAATGTGCTGTCTCCAAAACCCAAACAGCCCTATGAATTGCTGAGCTTGCTTTTTGTTCATTGGAGTGTTGAACTCAAGAATTTTCTGTCGGGCCTTTGGCACCATCTCTCAATGCCATTATGCCACTGAATCCCTAGGAATATCACGGTCTCAGCTGGCCCTTGAATTTTGTTCGGGTTAATCTCCCACTCTTCCTTCTTCAATCCTTACATAATGACTTCTAACTGGTTTTGCACACTGTGCTCATCCTTGCCCTGAATCAAAATATCATCATTGTAGTGAGAAATGTGTATGTCAGGTTTACACGGTATCTTGTCTAAGTGCTCTGTCACCAGCCGGTGACAGAAAGTCGGGCTATGTATGTACCCCATAGGTAACCTTGTGAAGGTGCACTGACGCCCGCTCCTAGAAAATGCAAACTACTCTTGGCACTCTTCAGCAATTGGCACAGAGAAAAATGAATTGGCTAAATCTACCACTGCATACCAGGTCCCCTCAAACTTTTGGACATTCTCAATCAAGGTAATGGCATCTGGGACTGCGAGCACCAAGGGAGGAGTGTGTTTATTTAACTCGTGGTAATCCAACGTCATCCTCCAAGACCCATCCCCTTTTTTGACAGGCCAGAGTGGGTTGTTCCACGCGGTAGTAATAGGGCGTAACACACCCGCCTCTACGTACTCTTTGATGGTGTCTGAAATGTCCTTGTGCCCCCCGGGAATGCGGGATTGCTTCATCGCTACCCGTTTGGTTGCCATAGGCAGCTGCACTGGGGGCATCTTCAATTTACCTACGGTAATGGGTGTGCAGGTCAATGCACTCACCCCAAACTGATATGTTTTACCTCCAAGTCCCAAAGTGAATCCTTTTAGAATGTCAAAGCCCATTATGTATTCCGGTATTGGGACCATCAACACTTGGTATTTCTGCCTAGTCAAATTGCCTATTTTCATATCCACTTCTGTTTGTACTGCGGGGGTCTCTTCACCACTAGCCCTGTAATGGTAAAGTGTCTGCCTTTGAATCGTGTTGGATTTCCATGAATCCGAGAGGCCTCTGCCCGGTGTCTATCAATGCTCGCACCCCTTGCGTATTTCCCGGCCCCCAAAAAATCTTAACACTAACATGGGGCCGCCTATCATCTTTTATGTGAGCGGACGCTGCCGGAGCTTGGCCGTAACCCTGGTCAAATTTTGAATGAGTGTAACCTGACTCTGCCTCTAACATTGCACTCACCACCTTCCTCATATCAGCATATGTTGGCAGGTACAGGGAAGGAGTCCCCATAGACCCTTCTTCCTGTTCTTCCTCAGGAGAGGCAGAAGGTGAGGTGTCCCTCTGTGGCTTAGTCACCACCTGTTTCTTAACCTGTTTATAGCGCTCTTTGGCTGCAAGCCCTCTCTTTTTGTATAGTTCATACATTACCCTGGTTTCAATGCCATCAATTGCTTCTCGTGGCACACCATCCTTTAACAAAGCCAAAAACATGTCCTTTCTGGACACTTGGGAGTCTCTACTATCCTGCCTCCTGCCTTCATTTCTTCTCTCACTACACCCCTCTCGCTCCCGTAGATTGTCATCACTCTTGTCCCACTCCCCTAAATCTGCCAATTGCCGGATGGCATCCACTACTGCATCAGTGGTTTTGCCCGTCATACCTACGAGCAAAGTCATAATGACACTTTTGTATGCGGGCGGAGCAGTTCTGATCACCATATTCCTGGTTGAAACTGAGAGCGGCATGACCCCCATGTGTCCTGGTGCATCTACATGAATTGCCTCCTTCATAGCATGCTCTTTGACCTTTTGAATCGCCTCTTTCAAAGTGTACCACTTATTTTCCTCGCTAGGCCAATCTGTGGTAATAGAATACAGTTACATGCCTGGGCTACTAGGTGCATCAAAGACACCTGTGAATCTTGCCCATTTTCATCAGGGGGCGGCCCTGCCCTTAAGACCTCTTGTACATTGGTGTCAGTTGACAAAGGCAAAAAGCGTGGCGAGTCTGTGGACTCTACCAACAACCCTACGGCGCCCCATCTAGCAATCTCACCATCCATGTCAGTAAAGGTTCCCCTGACTTTTGCCTCAAACGAGTAATGATTTCTCCAACCTCCTGCTGGGTGTAATCTTCCAGCGTGGTTAAATCCACAACCCTGCCTGCAGGATTCTGCTGGTGGGTCCAGCACGCCGTCTCCTAACTGGCTTCACTGCCACTGTCTTTTGCTTCAGTTCTGCATTGTAATCTGACTCATTTGCCGAGCAACTCTCTGGGCTTGTTGAGTCAAAAATGTCTCCATCCCACTTATCAGGGTCCCAATCCACACCTGCAGTAGCGATTACAGTTGCCACTTTCCTTTAGTTGACCCCCCTCGCCTCTTTTTATACTTGTACAGAGCTATCCTAACTGCGCCCCGCTCTGCCACAGCCTGATATTTATCAGCCTTGTCTTTAAAAAGTGTCATCTGAATTTCCTGCATCAACGCTATCTGCTGCTTGGCAGCCAACTCTTTTTCTAATTGCAAAATATGCTCTTTCATTTCTACATTTTTTTGATGTATTTTCCTATAGGCATGCAGGAGGACCCACCCCCGCCTGCCCAACGCGGCGCATTCCTTTCCCCTCTCTACTGAAATCTGTTGTAAACAAAACATTACTTCTGACGGAGCAGCTTCTCCCAAACTACTGTCTCATGTTTCACTCAACCAAGCTCCACACGCCCACACCTGGGCTAACTTAGCCCACCCTGGAATCATAACCTTGGAACATTCACCGGCAGCAGGAACACCCTTTTTCCTGAACAAACTATTCATCATTACAGTAATTTGCGAAACCTCTTTTTATTTTTCTTCTTTCCAGTCTGCAGTCACTCGCGCAAGCACGCACACACAAAAAAAAACAGATTAACACAGTCCAACACTCACTGCCAAATGAAAACAAACTTTCGCTTGCAATGTAAGCAAAGCCTATCTGCGTTCCTCGTCGCCAAAAATGTATTGCTCGCCAAGAGTGCACGGACAGTTATTTATCACCAGTACATTTGCTGAGCAGAGCAAATACTTTGAACGCAGGTAGACAGAACAATAACTCACAACCAGACACGCAGTTAGCGGATAATGAGCACTTATACGGCTATTTGTTCATAGTTAAGCATACATAAGCAACAAGTAATAACACAGAAATAAATCACAGAAAAGATAGTGAATTAAAGAGAATACATCACCATGGGAGTAACTGAATCCCTCATCTCGCCAGAAGCGCCTGGAAGACCCCGGTAACAGCCAGGCCGAGAGCACAACAGCCCACAGGAAGGTTGGAACAAGGCGCCCCCCCTCCAACTGAGGTCTTTGTGTTTTTTCCACCTGACCTTTCCAGAGCTCCGCATATATGCCCTCCTCAAAAAGGGGTGTCAATTTCTCAAACCTTCTGGCATAAGCGCTTGCGCATTGATGAGTGACCGTTGGTTGCCGGCTGGGCCAACCAACAGTAAACTCAAGTAGCAAAGCTTCCCTCTTCTAAAGCACCACGGAAAACAGTTCCATAACTCATCTTCAACCTTGGCACGGGAATTACCTTCTTATCGGGTACCAGCCGGCACCTGTGAATGCCAGCTTTCCCAGCACAGTGTCCTTGACCGAGGCCTGCATACCAGGCTCAGCAACAAATAACATTGAAAACATGTTTTTCAGCAAAGCAAGTGCAGCTTTTCACTGAGGCATGGAATAAATATCCATTATGGCTCTGAGTGCCCCAGAATGCACTGTGCATCAGCAACATATTTTAGCATCACAATAGTCCATCATTTAAGTGCCTCCACTTGATTGCCGCATTTGATAGTTGCATTTAACCCATGTATAGCCCACATCTGAGTGCCCCCATTTGATTGTTGCATTTGATAGTTGCTTTTAACCCATGTGTAGCCCACCATTTGATTACCTCCATTTGATTGTTGCATTTAACCCATGTGTAGCCCACCATTTGAGTGCCTCCAGTTGATTGCTTCCATTTGATAGTCGCTTTTGATAGTTGTATGTAATTGAAGTGTATCCTGCACAGCCCATTCACTATGCCTTTATAGGCTGCCTATCCATGCCTACGTTTGCACATTGCTTGCCAGACCAACCTGTATCTTGCCGCACTCTCTTGGCTACCGTACTGACCCGTTGATTAAGTTGACAGCTCCCGGTCTTCCTCTACTTCACTCTACCACTGACTTAGCCTCTAAAAATGTAGTGTACTCTTGGTACTCATCCACACTATTTATCCTCATTTACTAGAACATTAAAGTACACACACCTGTCTACCTTACATCTCGCCACGTACTTACTGCTCACCCTTCAGGCCGTAACCTCATCCCTATCACCACCCGGCACCATGTCTCGCCCTCTCCCTCTCCATCAACCGGTACAACAACACCTCACGAACTACCTCTCGCTCTCCTCATGACAGGGCCCAATCCTTATCTAAATGAGCCGGCCCTCTGGTTACTACATTTCGCCACCAAACCTACTCCTAATCAACCATGCCCCACTCTCACTAGAAACTCTAGGCTCGGCTCGCGCCTGCGCCACCCACCACCCTGCCAATCTACAACAGTCAACAACATAGCTACGCCCGTCAGACCCCATACTGTGCCCGAAACAGGTATATTGAATCCTGCTGTGAGTTCTCCCTCCTCTCTAACCCAGGCACACACCGCTGCCAAAAGACCCCCACTGTCTCACCGCATCATATCGACCTCACCAAACCTATCCAGTCAACCATGTGCCAGCTCAGTTAGAAACCAAAGATTAGCCTCCAGATGTCATAACTGGTCATACCACCTTAACAACCCATCTATCGACAAAATCTACAATTCTAGCAATAACAAAGCTACTGCCCCATCGGCTCCTAAAATCGACTCCGCCCTTCTTGCTCACAATACCTACACTGCCTCAAAACTCAAAGGCGCACTCATCAATGCAGGTTCCGTCCCTGTACATGCCCTAGATATTGCTGATCTCATCGTCACAATTACGGAAACTTGGCTGCATGCGGCCTCCGGCCCTGCCCTGACCTTGGCCATCCCTGACAACTACTCCATTATCAGGTGTGACAGGGACACCAATCAAACTAAGGGGGGAGGTTTAGCCTTTATATTTAAGAGCTCGCTCAATCTCAGAGCTGTCAACAGCCTGCGGCTGGCATCAGCGGAAGTACTCTCTATTAAACTCCCTATCTCACCTAATCACACTGCCACAGTGCATATCATCTACAGGCCCCCTGGCCCTACCTCCTCATTCGTGGAGGACATCTCATCTATCCTAGCTACTAGCACCAAGCCCAATTCCCAAATCATTATACTGGGGGACCTCAATTTAGGTTACCTGGACACGCACGATGCCAAAGCCATTGACTTAGCAAGTGCTCTGGCCAACTTCGGCCTTACCGAACATATTAGTGAGCCTACCCATATCAAGGGTCGCACTCTTGACTGGGTCGCAGACATGAACTGTGCGCTTAACGTAACATCTGTGTCCCCTTGCGCTTGGTCTGATCATCACAAAATATTATTCTCCATTAACTCTAGCCTACCTACAGATTAACCCAACCTTGCACCTCCCACCTACACACGCAACAAGAAGGATATTACGGCTGAGAAACTACTCCCACTTATCCTCCCTCTACTGAACACAGCGTCTTCCACTTGCTCGGACCCCACAGTTCTAGTAGATACCTACAACCGCGCCATGTTAAAAGCTCTCGACACCATTGCCCCCCTCAAATTGCGCAAACAAAAACCTCGCCTCCACCTTAATTCCTGGTTCACCCAGCACTTACGTGACCTGCGTAAAGAAAAAAGAAAAGCTGAGGCTCATTGGAAAAGCTCACCTTCTCTAGTTAACAACAATATCCTCACCACAGCCTCCCTTACCTACAAAGAAGCCATCCTAGCTGCAAAAAAAGAAGTGTACAACAAAAGGATCATACAAGCCCAATCAAATACCAAGGAACTCTTCAAGATCCTCAAGGAACTAGAGTCTCCAGTTGCCCTGCTTGATACGTGCACCCCTGACACTGAGTGGTGCTCCAACATTCAAACGGCACTGCTAGACAAAATTGCCTTGCTCCAAGCCAAAATTAATACTAAAAAAAGCTACCTTTCTGATTCAAGGGGTAACCCCCGTCTTACAAAAAACCCTCACCTAAACACTCCTTCAAACCTATTAGCTTCACACCCCTTACCATTAAGGAAGTCGAAAATATTATCTTGAAGCTCAAGCCTTCCAATTACCAAGGTGACGCCTGCCCTGCAACAGTCATAAAGGAAGCTGCACATGATCTCGCCCCATTCATTATTTCATTAATGCCTCCTTCAAATTGGCACTGTACCTGATGTGTGGGTCATCCCATTAATCAAAAAACCTAATCTCGATCCCAGTAACCCCTCCAACTACAGGCCCATCACCATGGTGCCATACCTACTTAAAATTGTGGATTGAGCGGCCTATATCTAAATCCAGGATTACCTCGAAACCAACAATCTACTAGGGCTTCAACAACCCGGTTTCCGTCCCAGACACGGCATGGAGACAGCCTTAATTGATCTGAAAACCCAAATCGAGGACCTGAAAGACAAGGGCAAACAGGCGCTCCTGCTCCTCCTTGATCTTTCAGCAGCCTTTGATTTGGTCGATCATAAAATCCTCTGCCACCACTGCAAGATTGCTGCTCACTTCTTGGACACAGCCACATCCTGGATCAGCTCTTTCCTGGCAAATAGAACCATGAGGGCCTTCTATTCCTTAGCCGCAGCCAATCAAGCACACGTCCCGTGCGGAGTCCCACAAGGATCCTGTGTATCTCCCACACTTTACAATGTGTTTACTAAACTGCTCTTTGATATACTTGACTATCTGGGTGTCTCCTACACTGATTATGTGGACGACACCCAGATACTCATCCCTATCACTGGCGACTATGTAACCAATGCCAAAGCACTCAATGCAGTCTACACTGTCATCCAGGCCTGGATGGTACATCATGGGCTCTGCCTTAACGATGAAAAAACAGAGTTACTCATTCTAGGCTCTCACTCCAAACTAACTAAACTTGACCCCAAATACAAATCCTTTATTATTGACGGGAATGACATCAAAGTCTCCAACGTCACTAAAACACTTGGAATCTACTTAGACTCTACTCTGTCCCTCAATAGACAAACCAATGCAGTAGTTTCAGCGTCATCTTATAGCTGTAAACTGATCACAGCGTGCTGCCCCTTTTTGACAACGGGCAACTGCCTGATCCTCCCCAGAACCCTCATCATGTCTAAAATTGACTATTGCAACGCTCTCCACTTAGGGACCAGTCAAAGAAACCTTGATAAACTCCAGGTCACTCAGAACAACGCCATCAGGGCAGCTCTCAACGTACCCAGGCGTTCTCACATCTCCAACACTAGACGCAAGTTGCATTGGCTTCCCATCACTCATCGCATATCTCTCAAAGCTCTCGTTCTAACCCACAAAGCCCAGAACTATGCAGCCCCTGCCTACTTATCCACACGCTTTACTCAACATACAGCAACCAGACCCCCGAGATCTGCTTAGGCGCACACATTGTCTATTCCCAGCTTCAAGCTACAGACAGCCAGAGGCTGGAGTTTTCCAGTCCTCGCGGCTAAGCTCTGGAACACCCTACCCAATGCTCTTAGAAATATTCCATAAATCCACTTCTTCAAAACTAAAACCAAACTGTGGCTACATGAACGGGATGCCCTGGCCACCTCTCTATAATCCATACAGCTGTTATTCCTCTCACCTGCGAACTGGCTGTTCGCTGCTTACAGATTGCTTTACTGTATACCTAGATCCTATCCGCTCTTCTCTATTCAATGTTCTTAAATGTTTGTGTATATGTGTAAATTGTATCTATTGCTGTAACCTGTAACTGCCTTTCTAAAAATGTGCCCAGATGCCCCGGGGCAAGGTGCGCACTACAAATAAAATAAATACAAATAGAGGTGGATTACGGCGTGGTAGCCGGACTGGGTGATTGTTGATTGTTGTGTTAAGTGTTGTACATCCCTGTGACATTCGGTCTGCCAGCAGTGAGTAGACGCTGGTCAGATCTATTTAAGTATTTATTTACCAAATAAGAATGCATTTATCCTCAAGGTGATCCCACTGGACGTACTTCAATATTATTATAGCTAATATGAAAGTGTTGACACCGAAAGGGATGAAAGGAGAACTTTAAAGTATTGTTTTCTTTCAAGTACTAGGAGAGAGCTCCTCTGTTAGGAGCAACCTATGTAATATTACACAAGTGTACAGAGGATTGATTTGACAGATTTCTATTACATAAACAGAAGTAGTCCACGCTTATTATAAGAAATGAGGCTGTGTCTGTTTATTAAACCAGGGGCACCACTTTAGCTGTCAGTCATCTGAGCTGGTCGACATGGGACTCTCAAGAGGGACCATCTAAAGTCCCCTTGGGTTTTCATGGTTTTGCACATGTCTGCATTAAGGTGTTGCACTCCTATGCTCAGGTCTCCTATTGGTTGGGGCTCAATCATTCCTAAAGATAAAAAGGGGAGAAACACCTTACACTTGCATTATTTTATCACTAGACTAAATTTTGGATAGTGGTTAAGGAATTATTAAAATCTGCCACTGGGGGGAGTAGAACTGACAGAAGATGTTAAGTCGTAAACCCGATTTGTTATTTGTTTTTTATCTTTTCTATTATTATATTTATTGGAATTGTGAACTCTTGTAAGTATAGAAAGTCATGTTTTTGACTCTGTTCTATAACAATAAATACAAGTTAAAAAAACGATATGCAAGTGATACTCAAACCCCACCACCACCCCCCCGCCCCCTGTGGATTTCTAAGCTCCGTTGAATTCACCTGTGCTGCAGAGGGAAAAAATGTATACTCAACAGAGCTAAAAAAAATACCTTCTGATAGCTGTGCTGAATATATTTGTTTTCACTCACAGCACACATGAATTCCCACCCTGCTTTTTACTTTGGGCTAGAAGGTGTCGCTTGCCACCTATAAGCCGAAACTATTGCATTGGAGTACAGATGGGGAGAAATGGTATTTGAGGAAGGACAGTGCTGTTTGGTAATTTGCCCACCCATTGACTGCCCATGGCTGTTGTGTGCAGGCCCGTACCTCGGGCTGCACCGCACACGCACTCGCTCACACGCATCCACACAAGGAGACACGGGACACGCGTGTGTGCCTTACGGCGTCCCCGCGGCAACTGCCCGCACGGATGTTCTTTATTCTTGATGCGCATGCGCGGCCCGGAACGAGGCTCCCGCATGCGCCGTTCATGCTTGCAACATCACATCCCTTTTTTTCTTCAACCAAAAATAATTTAACATCAACCAGAATTAACCATATACCTGGTAAACATAAACATATAACCCAACGTGGTTCGGCCGGCTGCTGTACCCTCGGCTCAGTCTCCCGAGTCCAGAACATAGTCCTTGAGGCAAGCCAGCAGTCTGCGGTTTCCCCGCACAGGGTACCGAGGGGTGCTGTGCTGAGTCGAGCCGGGACCATCTGCATGTGGAATGTCCTCCCTCTGAGCGTCCTCCGCCTGAGCTTCGGGGGCCGCTTCGGATGAGGTGCTCTCGTCCGGTTCACTGTCCCTCATTGATGTGTCCACTTTTCTGAAAAAGGACCTGTTGCGGGTGACAGTCCTCCGGCTGCATGCTGCCGTGACCATGGTTCCTTTCACGTGCGTGACTTTCTACGGGTGAGGTTCGTAAGGTAGTGATAGTTTGCCTTCCGGGTGACAATTCCGCATCAGCACGGAATCACCTACAGCCACTTCCTTGTCTTGGAGACCTCTCCTCTCACTCTCTCTCTGATTGCGGGCTGCCCGCTCCTCCCTCACTTTATCATTGTCAATGACCCCGGGTATTCTTCCTTCTACCTCCGGTATCATGCCGCGAGGGCAGCGCCCGAATAGCGCTTCAGCAGGAGCTACGCCCGTCGATTGGTGCGGCGTGGTCCGATACTCTCGCAGGAATTCCACAACCTTCTTTGGGAGGTCCTCTCCTCCGCTTGCGGATATTCTCAGCACCTTGTTAAGCGTGCGCATGAGCCTTTCAGCTTCCCCGTTCACACGCGGCCACAACAGGGATACTCTCCGGTGATGGATGCCCCTCGCTTTGAGATACTGTGCGAACTGGCTGCCCGTGAATGGGGGACCATTGTCTGAGCATAGTATTTTGGGGAAGCCATGGGTCGCAAACATTTTGTCCAGGGCCCTAGTGGTGTACTTGGTGGTGGTGGACTCTACGATCTCCACCTCGGGATATCTGGACCATTGGTCTACCACCGCTAAAAAGTACATGCCCCGACCCGTCGATCCAAAATCTGCATGGACGGTTCCCCAGGGCTTTTCGCTCCGTTCCATTGAGCTGATCAGTGGAGCTTTATCCCCGGGATTCGCCACCTGACACGGCAGACACCTTTTTATGAACAGCTTGACCATTCCCTCGAGTTCAGGGAACCACACCTTGGGTCGAAGACGGGCTTTGGTCTTGGCCACCCCTTGGTGCCCTATGTGAGCTAATTCCAACACACGATTTCTCAGGGCGTGCGGGATCACAATTTGCCTCCCCCTCAACAGTAGTCCGTCGTCGGAAATGGATAGTTCATCCCTCACCCTCCACAGCGCCTGAAGGTCTTTCTGGGCGTCAGCCTGCCGCCTTGCATTGTTCTGAAGCACCTCTCCCAGTCGCCGCTTCTAACCGCCGTTTTGATGATGTGGAACACCTCATCTTTGGACGATTCTGTCGCTATGGTGAGCCTGGACAGCGCCACCAGTAATGCACCTTCCACGACCTGACAGAGCAGCCCCCTACAAGCAGACACCTCCTTGGTCTTTTCCCGGCTCTCTGAGTTTGGGTGTCGCGACAGATTGTCCGCTGGATTATTGGTCCCTGGTCTGTACACCAGTCGAACCCCATATTCCATAAGGGCTAGCCTCCATCGTTCGATTCTGGGTGGAGGTTTTGATGACACCCCCGCCAGGATGGGCAGCAGGGGTTTATGATCAGTTACGACTACGACCGGCTTGCCGAGGATGTAGAGATGAAAATGGCGACAGCCCCACAGTATGGCCAAGGCCTCTCTTTCTATTTGCGAGTAGCAGTGTTCTGTGTCTGTGAGCGCCTTGCTCGCATACGCAATGGGTCGCATGTCCCCTCTCTTGTCCGCTTGCATCAGCACAGCACCTACGCCCTGGCGTCAACAACGATCTCGGACTCGGCGGTGGGGTCGAAGTACGCCATGGTGTCTCCGTCGGACAGGGCATTTTTGATGACTTGAAATGCCTCTTGTTCTTTTCTTTCCCACACCCAGACAGCATCGTTCTTGGTCAGCGCTCTGAGGGGTTCCGACAGGGAAGCCAAACCCTTAATGAAGCGCCCACAGTAGTTCACCATCCCCAAGAAACTCCTTACCTCTGTTGGGGACTGGGGTGCTGCGGCCTCCCGAATGTCCTTGATCTTTGCAGAATCGGGCGACAGCCGCTGGCATGAAAGATGAAGCCAAAGAACCCAATTCTGTCTTTGAAAAATTCACATTTTTCACGGTGTAGGGTAAGCCCCAAATCCTCTAGCCTCTTCAGCGTGCACTCCAGTCTCTTCATGTGTTCCGCCTCTGAGTCTGCAAACATCAAGATGTCATTGCTCATATTCAAAACACCTTTCAGTCCTGCGAACGCCCCCCTGATGGTGTTCTGAAAAACTTCTGCAGCAGATGAAATGCCAAAGCTCAGGCGCTTGAACTGATAGAGGCCATCATGCGTTGTAAAAGTCGTGATATAACGTGAGCCCGGGTGGAGCTCGAGCTGATAATAGCCCGCCCTCAAATCTAACTTCGAAAAAACTCTCGCCCCCTTGCAGTTCTCCTATGTCATCGAGATTGGGTGTAATGTGTCTCTCCCTTTTGATAGCTGCATTTGGGATGCGCATATCGACGCAGATGCACACCGCTCCCGGCTGTTTTGGCTTGGGGGCCACCACTATCGGTGAGACCCAGGGCGCTGGGCCTTCCACCCGTTTGATGATGTCCATTCGGACCAGTGAGCGGAGTTCTTCCTCAACCTGCTCCCGGAGATGGAACGGGATCCTCCGATGTTTGAGAGCCGTGGGCCTGATGGTGTCCTCGATGTGTAGACGCACAGGAGGAGCTCTCAACTTTCCCACTCCTTCGAAAATACCTGAGGATCTGGCTAGTAGCTGCTCAATGTCTACTTGATAGACTGCAAATGCAAAATGCACAAGGTCCAGTGCCTCCGACGCTGCACAGCTAAGCAGGGAGTGGGGGCTCACGTCGGTGACGAAAAATTGTGCTTTTATGGACTTGCCGCCCTTTGAAACGGGCACCACAAAGACACCCTTGATGGGGAGTGGTGTGTCGCCGCCGAACGTGAAGATCTTCGCCCTCGAGACATCCAGCGGTGGTGGTCCCGGGATCGACTGGTAGTGATCGGAGGCCAGCACACATACTGAGGCTCCTGTGTCGATCATCACTTGTGTAGGGACCCCCTGGATGTCCACTATGCATTTGGGCTGCCTCTTTTTCCGTTCCCCTGTGGCTATGCTCGAAATGAAGAACACCTCGTCCTCCTCTTCTTCCTCCTCGGCCATGTTCAGCCTCTGCATATCCTGTTCCACTGTCGCAATGCTCTTTTGCCCCCTCGACCCACTGCCAAACAACCTGGCCGGACCCCTTTTAGTAGGCACCGGCGCAGGAGCGCGGCACATCCGGGCATAGTGTCCGAGTCCGTTGCATCTGCCACAGGATCTGGATTTGGCGGGACATTCCTCGGAGTGCGGCAAATCGTACCCACAATACTGACAAATGGGTGCCACTCCATGCGTCGGGCTTGCTTCTTGGCGTTTCTGACTCCACTTACTCTTTGATGCAGACTGCCTCCCTACCGGAAACGCCTCTTCTGACCTGCTGGGACACACTGCCGCGTCCATTGTGGCAGCCCTCGACTCGGCCAGTTCATATATTCTTCCGCTGTCCAGGATCTGTGTCAGAGTCCACCCTGGCTCCCTTAACACCTGTCTGCGGAGTTTGCCTGAGCCACAGCCTTGGATGACTTGGTTCCTAATCATGGACTCCTCGTTGTCCCATCTGCACGTCGTGGCCATTTGTCTTAGGCGGGCGCAGAATTGATCAAGCAACTCTTCTTCCCGCTGTTTTTCACTGTTGAACAGGAATCTCTCATAGTCCACGTTGGACAGCGGAATAAAATAATTCCTTAAGGCAGTCTTAACCGCATCATAGGTAACTACTTGCAGGTTAAGGGACTCATAAATGCGTAGGACGTCCATACCCGCGGAGTATAGTAGAGTTGCCCTTTTTGCGTCGTCATTGGTTTCTCCTGTTGCGGTGAAGTACATGTCCAATTTTCTTATCCACAGAAACCATTTTGGGCCCAATTTTGAGGGTGGACCTGACGTGTCGAATTCTTGCATGGGTAACGGCGATCCCTGTTGTCTCCTCCTTACCGCCACCGGCGCTGTCCCTGCATCTTCGTCACTCTCTGCCATATTCACAGGTCGCACTAGCACCTCCTTAGGGTTTGGAAGCCACAAACCTGACTTGTGCAGACAGTCGACGTATCTCAGGCCGCCGCGTGGTGTGGATCAACATGGCCGCGAATCCGTCCAGTTACCACCGCTTGAGGGACAGTCGTCTTGGATGTTGATGACTGTCAAGATTCCAAAAATTAGTTCACTGTGGTTTCTGTGGAACGTGAGCAGCGCACGAGCACCTTTTCAGGCCGCTACTGCCCTGTGTCCTGCGTAGAAGCTGATCCGCTTTGCTTGCGCTGGGTTCGGGGGATGCTCCATTCGCATCCCGCTTCGTCGCCAGATGTTGTGTGCAGGCCCGTACCTCGGGCTGCACCACACGCGCACTCGCTCACACGCATCCACACAAGGAGACACGGGACACGCGTGTGTGCCTTACGGCGTCCCCGCGGCAACTGCCCGCACAGACGTTCTTTATTCTTGATGCGCATGTGCGGCCCGGAACGAGGCTCCCGCATGCGTCCGTTCATGCTTGCAACATCACAATGGCCATGCTAATCCCTATGGCCGTTCCCACCAGGTTCCTACCCCTCCCCGCCCAAAACACTTCCTTCCTGTCCTCCTGGGAACTCTTTGTTCCTGCATTTATCAAAATTTCACATCAAAGTTTGCTTTAAAAAAAACACTGGTAGGCACTTCGAGTGCAAATATTCTGCGAGTGAATGACTTAATTGGAATTGTAAAAATGTCCTATCCAGGAGTGCCTTCTGCCACTCGATTTAAAAGCACTCTGCATGTCCTTCAATTAAGCCCTGTTAAAAACAATCATTGCTAAGCCAACAGTTCTGGCTTGTGTACAAGAATTAAGCATTTGCCAGGCACAGCTATTAGGTGCCCAGGTACTTGCCCCTGCTCACATCAATGGGCAGTTAATACTAATCCGGCTGTGACTGACAAGTACCTTTGCCATGCCTACACAAAAGCCCAAACAGTTTCCACATCCAATGCTTGTTACTTGTTTCTTAACATTACACCGCGCTATTGAAATTGAGGGGGAAACGGGCACGGTGCATGAAAACGGTGTAAACGACCCTTATTCCCGCCTCTGCATTGAGAGAACTGTTAACGACGGGTAGAAAACCGATCAAAAAAACGAGCACAGACGGAGTGCTTGGAGAAAACCGCCATCCCCTCCTGCGCAAGGGTGCCGTGGAAATTTAGCTCTCAGTCTGTGTCGCTCGTGAGAGCAGGCCACGTGGTGGGACTGTAGTAGTGAGATCCAGGCCCATGATAGCCTGCAACTACTCCTGAAGCCCTCTGGGATCTATATCTATATCTGCCGTGTGTATCCACGATAAAACTGGAGATGGGGTGGGGGGGCTAAACTACAATAAACTAAATTCCACTCACCAGTTTCACAATCTCTTCCCCGCTCGGTTCCTGGGTTATTGTTTATTGTGTAAATCTAGAGCTTGCGTGGCACCTTCTAGATCTTTCTGACTTCCAGGAGGCCTTCTGCTGCGTGAAGTGCGCGAGGCTTGGGTCTGGCCTGCGCAGAAGAGTGGAACTTTGCTGCTGCCAGCAACGGGTGCTTCGCCGAAACCGATTCCTGACGACCCTTTTCTTATTGGCTACATATTATATGAAAGTGTCGTTTCGTTCCACGACTGAAGGACATTTTCAGTTTTTTACATGGGTTTCAGAATCAGGACCTCTGTGTGAGCAAGGATCATGCATGTAGGTATTGACCTCGGTCACGGAGGCAAAGCGGGAAGGTTCAAATCATTCGTTGTCCCTGAAATAAAATAGCATAGTTCATCTAATACTTATGTTCTAACTTAGTTTAGTAAGCTATCCCATATTAAGATAGGAAAGGCAGGAGGATTGTTGAGTGAGGCTACTGTTGTGTAGAGAAACCTCTGTGGTCTATCGCCCCTTTAAGGGGTTGGGTCCCTCCCCCATGTATTGCCCTTTTAAGATGGGCCATGATGTCGTCATGGCCCAAACAAATAAAAGGGAGTCCGGCAGGCACGTGTGGGACATGGCTGCGGACACCATGACAGAGTAACTGGTGTGTGTCCTTTATTGTGGCCTGCAGGCCCGCCCTGAAGACACAGGGCCTGCAGGCCACGTTGCCGTGGGGTTCCCTGAACAGCATGCACGGCAGGATCGCATGAAGTGGCACGGCCAGTCGTGCCACTCACTGAGGCTCTGGAGCCTACCCAGTGCTGGTGTCCCATAGCACTGTATGGTGTGGCTGGTGCGATGTGCATGGCCAGCCCCCACCCTTGCAACCTCTGAGGCCCCGAGCCTCCTGATGCTGGTGTCCCATAGCATCCATCGGGGGAGCTGGTACAATGTCCCATGGCCAGCTCCGCCCCCTAACAGCTACCAGCTGGCGAGCAGAGGGAGTAGCCTCTGGGCAAAACATTTATTTTTTGTTAGGTAGCAATGTTGCTGCCTGTCTTAGAAGCGAAGTCACCTCGGCTAGAAGGAGGAGGTAATGCCCCAATCAGTGGTTTGCCTCACCAGACTGACAACATCTCGTGTGACACGTATTTGTATGTACTTTATCACATTCCAGCAAGTCAAGGAAAATGTCACATAGGAGAGATGGCAGAGCAGATTTAATAGTAAACCTAGATATATAGCTGATACTATCTACAGATAAACCGCAATCTTGCCTTCTACATGATGTCCTTCCATAGCCCCCTTGCCCTATCCTTACACCCAGAAAACCAGCTGCGCTCTGCTATCCATTGGATTTGCTTCAACTGGAGGCATCAGGCGTCTTCCGCCCAACCCATTGAAGTATCACATAAGCCCCTACATGGTCACATTTTGGATAACCTGGGAGGGAGATTTTATCATGGAAAGGGGGAGAACTTGAGTTAGGCATATTTTAGAAGGGAGAAAGTAAACAATATTAAACATTTTTACAGAAAAACAGGCAGTGTTGCACCTAACTCTGTAGGGTAGCATGTATGCAAACCTCATACTAAAAACGAAAATGCCACTATAATACCATTGAACACATGGCATTACCATGCATAAACATTCTGAAAATCTGGCAGCTCTGCCACACATTTGCAATGTTGCCAATTACTCCCAACTGCTCAATCTTCATGGTGTTGACAATTATCTGCCTGGTAGCGGTTATATGTGATTTAATTCTTCCTAAAATACCGAAATCACAAAACAGTGGTGAAATAAAAGGTGTACCTTTCACAGTGTCCCTATGTAAACAATGGGCTAAGCAATTTCATCGTTGAAAAAATAAATAGCGCAACCATGAGTAAGGAAGGATCATAAATCATGTTAACCAGTGCTAATGTATTTCACAGCACATAACACAACCATTTGCAAGAGGCATCCACAAATGTTATGAAATAATTAATACCATAATTTAAAGCCCAGTGAGAAAGAGGAATTGTCAAATGGAACAGTACTGAAACTAATATACCATTTCACATTGCAAAGCATTGCATTTAACATAAAATACTGATATAATAACATAGGCATGCGTTTCAATACAGTTGCACTGGTTTTAAAAATATAGAAAACATGGTTAGATTTTGAAAATAGGCCAAAAAAAAGGGTAAACTTACCGAAGAATGAGTCCAGAAGTTCCAACAAAAACCGAAATTGAAAAAAGGCCATCCAAGAAGAAATTCACACATCCAAGATTGAGAAGGGGAAAAATACCCATCCAAACCAAGTCGAACCAAGGTACAAAGAATCCCCAAAGTAAAAACAAACAAGAAAGTGATCAATGTAAACAAAAGATCCATCCAGGGGCCATAAATCCATCCATCCAGAGACAGTGAAAAGTTGAACAATCCATCCAAAAAAGAGTAATCCCTAACCCAATACATCCCAAAAGAAGGAACATTCTGATTTTGCATACTAAGATTATCGAAAGTCAAGATTCTATTAAAGACACAGAGGCGAAGGATTATGCTTTTTCTCTTTACTTTTAAACTCAAGCAGCATTGAAAACTATTACAACCATATACAAATTTCACACAATAAAAACTACATTTCCCAGGAAAAGTCTTTTTGTGTAGTCAATTTTTTGATATGATAACAAAAACATGTGACATTTCTAACCAATCCTGTCACTCATAGTCTCATATCTTCCTTTCCATTCTTCTGTCCTTCCTCTTTCTTTGTCTGTCTTAAACTTCAAATCCTGCGCCCCAACCAGTAGACGTTGCATTATGCCAGGGCACTCTCTTTCCTGCTCATGATCCTGTTGTCTTCACCTGTTCCTTTTGTGTAATCAAAACAACAAGCTGAGGCTAGCTACAATGGGGTGGGCAATCGTTACGATACAGCAATTTTCCACAACATAGTATATCATCAGCATTATATTTATTTAAAAAAATGGTATATAATGATTGACTGGGTGGGATAATCCTTTGCCTTTGTGCCTTTAATAGAATTGTGACTTTCTATGTCAGTATGGAAAATCAGTATTCTATGTCAAGACCGGATGCTCAGATTATGCTTCTTCAAAACGTACTCCCCACCCACGTAGACATCTGCTTTATTGGTCTAAAGTAAAATAGTTTGAACGTTGACTCCCTTCACCAGTATGCTGCCTTTAGAATGTCCTATCTAGGGGGGCGTGGCCTGGAGCCAATGGCATTCGGAGGCTAATCCGCCGAGCTCCGGCCGAGACGCCGTTTCCAGATCCTCTACCCCGGCTCGAGCGAAGCTGCATCAACAATAAAAGACCTCGGAGGTGGGGGAAGCGGATCCCGACAAGCCCAGCTCGCTTAATCGGAGAATCGGACCCCTGAGACGACACCAGCGGCCCCGAACTGCACTCCCCCCCCGCCTCGCAAGAAATCAAGATGGCGCCGCGCTCCACGTAACGAAGCCGCGGAGCAGCGCCAGCGCCGGCGGTCACTGCCCGAGTACGAGGCAGAGAACCAAGGACTAAGGAACCCAAGAGCGGAGGCAGCCTGAGGCTCACACCAGTTTCCGGAGCCACATCGGGCGGCCCCTCTGCTCTGCGACTGCAGTTCCAGCGGAGCCGCTCAACCACATCTATCCCGTGATACGCGGACGCCGCCAGCGCCGCGAACAGCCTGAAGAGGGATCGCACGGTCCCCGGGCCCACGCCCGACTCCTACGAGGCGGCTGACTCGGCGGCGGGACCACGGGGGAGCAGCACCTGCGGCACATCTCCCCCCCGAAACCCCTGGGTGTCCCGGGTGCCAGGAGGCGGAAACACCAGAGCTACGGAGGAACCAGCGCGGCAGGACAGCCCCCGCAGCACCCACGAGAGGTAATCACCCACAGCCCCCTTGGCACTTGGGGTCACATACAAGGGTGCCAGGGGCCACAGACACCTGACGAGTTGCCTCTACAACCCCCCAATACCACCACCATCATCACCCAGTGCCTTATAGTCATCAGTAGCCCTCAAGATAGGGGGACAGGCAACGGCCCCTAAGTAACAGAAGCCACTCATTTGGATCCACACAACGGGGATTGGGAGCCCACGCAAACCCAAGGACAGGCACACCTAATCACTCCTACCATCTACACTGAACTCACAGCCCGCAACAACCCTCTGAACACCAACCAAGCCCTGGCAGTAGGGAATCGAATTTTCACCCCAACACAGAGCCCCAGTCACAACACTAGAGCCGCTCTAAAATGGCCGCCAGGAATAAATCCAAAGCATCCACCATGGACTCCTATGTTGCTGCCAAGCCGAAAACACCCACCCAGGCTAGACCCAGTGCCGAAAACACCCAAACCAAAGAGGGCGAACCCATAGACAATCACTCTCAAATACTGGAAGCCATTGCCTCATTGAGGACCCATATAGACTCCAAAATAGATGAATTCAAAATTGACATTCAACTCATCCCCCAGGATGCACGCAACCTGACGGAGAGAGTGACGATTATTGAGAACTCAGCAGAAGAAACGGCCGGGGCAACTGCATCACTACGCTCTGAAGTTGCCGATCTGAAACGGAAAGTTCACGCTCTCGAGGAAAGGGCAGAGGAGGCTGAAGGTCGAGCCAGACGGGGCAACATCAGGATCCTGGGGGTTCCCGAGGGAAGTGAAGGCCCAAACACCACAAGCTACGTAGAATCCCTACTATTGCAAGAGATTGGAGCCGGTAAGATGACACAGGGATTCGTGGTCGAGAGGGCCCACAGATAACTCCAAAAACGCCCCCCCCCGGCTCGCATCCCCGACCAATAATTGCCAAGATACTAAACTTCCAAGATAGGGAAACCATCTTAAGACACTCCAGGGAAGAAGGTCCCATCGAAAGGGGAGACTCTAAGATAACCATATACCCGGACTACACCCAGAAAGTCCAAAGAGAGAGAAATTCTTTTGTTCCGATCAAAGCAAGACTCCGCCAGCTAGATCTGAAATACAGGCTGCTCTACCCCTCACGCCTGAAAGTTATACATAAAGGACGAGCGATATTTCTCGAAAACCCTGAGGCCGCCAACATGTGGCTCGAAGAAAACAACCTTGCCGACGGCAAGGACACTTCACATAACAAAGACTGAGCTCCTCAGATTACCTGAACAGGACACACACGGCGCAACGATAGCCCAGCAACAATCGAACCCGGATATCAGAAGGTAATCCAGTTACAGCATGCCACATGGAAACGACCCTCGTTCGGCCTCCCCGCCGGGCCCCAGCCCAACCCCCAGCGAACAACCCTCCCGGGTCAGGCCAACACCAGACCCAACTCGCGCCCGAAGCCCGGATGGGCCCAGACGGCTCGAGAGCGCCTGAGCACCACGACACGAAAGTAGTCGCTGGGCGCACCAGTTTGAGTTATGTTGTTTGTTCCAACAGTTACACAGTCTTCAAACCTACACTGCCGAAGAAACATAAGCCGGGTGCAAGAAGTACAATGAGAAGTACAAATTTAGATCGCCTCTGTCTCCGACCCCCTGAATAAGGACCGTTGTCACTCCAGGCCCCAAGGATGGAGCCCCCTCCCAACCCCGAAACACTGATCCAATGGCGTCACAACTCAACGTGATGACGTGGAATGTGAGGGGGATGGGCTCGTATCTCAGACGGAACCGCATACAATCCTTCCTCCGAAGGAAGAAAGTCTCAATTGCGCTCCTACAAGAGACACACCTCACGGAAGATGCCATGGCCAAACTAGCGGACCGGTGGGATGGGACGCTGAAGGGATCCCCCTACTCCAAATACGCAAGGGGTGTGCTCACATGGGTAAACCCGAATGTCCCCTTTCAGCTACAAGGATACGAGACTGATAAAGAAGGCCGCTTTGTGATTATGTGGGGCACCATCGAACAAATCCCGATATGCCTAGCTAACTCATACTTTCCACCCCACCGGATACCATTGCACCTCGGAATGATCAGTGCAAAGCTGGCTCAACACCGAGACAGAACCTTCATATGGGGTGGCGACTTCAACTGTGTTGTGGATGTTACCATGGAGAGATCAGGACCTCCTCCCCAAACAAAAAACCCTGCATCGTGCGCCATGCAAGAGGCACTATCGCAGCTTCACCTATTGGACATATGGAGAGAACAACACCCCTCGGAAAAGGTCTACTCCTACTACTCAGCTCCACACAGAGTCTACACAAGAATTGATTACCTCTTCGTTGATAGGGAACAAATGCAATTGGTGGAGTCTTCCAAATATTTGGGCAGATCGGTCTCCGACCATTCACCACTGATCATGCAATGGCAGCTCAAAGGACCCAGACCCCCCATCCCTATGTGGAGGATGCCTGTTGCGGCCCTCGAAGACTCAGAGTTCAGAGAGGACCTCGCCGAAAAACTTGAAGAATACGTTGACACCAATAAGGGCTCAGTATCCACCTGGAACACACTGTGGGAGGCCTTGAAGGTGGTGGCAAGGGGTGAAATAATATCGAAAGCTGGCGGTACTCGCAGGCAACTAAAGGCGTCCCTAGATGCACACGAACTGGAGATAGCACGCCTGGAATCTTCCTCCAACACCACTCCAGCAATTGAGATGCAACTGAAAGAGCTCCGCGAAAACTGCCAATCCTCCTGGGACAGATTAGAGAAATTCGACTACGCAACGTACACCACCAGATCCCACAAAGAATCAGATAAACCTGGTAGGTTATTGGCTTGGCTATGCAGGAAAGAACATCCTAAGCAACTCCCCACCGAGATACTAGACGAAGAAGGGACATCTCACAAGACGCAGACGGGAATTAACAAAACATTCGCCAGATTCTACTCCAGGTTGTACACTCACGACAAACAAATTCCCAGAGAGGAAATCATTGATACACTGGAAGAGATAGACCTCCCCAAGATCACCAACGAACAGAGAGATGAACTAGAGAAGGAGATCATGGCCTAGGACGTGAAGGCAGCAATTAGATCGCTTGCCACCGGCAAGACCCCCGGAAGTGACGGCCTCCCACCTGAGTTCTATAAGACATACGAATCCACTCTCACTCCAATCCTGCACGAAGTATATCAAGAGGCCTACACAGACGGGATCCTACCCAACACCATGAGGGAGACAATAATCATTCCCATGCTCAAGCCACATAAAACACCCACTGATTGCGACTCCTATCACCCTCTGGCCATGCTAAATTATGACATCAAGATCCTCACCACCATATTAGCTGGTAGACTCGCCAGAGTGCTGGGTTCCATAATCCACGAAGACCAAAACGGGTTTGTTCCCGGTCGCAACACCACAGCTAACCTGAGAAGGCTTCAACACATCATGGCAGAGACTCATGAAAGGGATGAAGACCTAGCGGTACTCTCACTTGACGCCATCAAAGCCTTCGACTCCATCTACTGGGAGTGGCTTATCGAGGTACTCAGAGGATTTGGGTTTGGCGAGGGCTTCATCAGATGGATCACGGTTCTATATAACTCTCCAACCGCAAGAGTGAAGACAGGTAGAACGGTGTCAGAACCCTGGCAGATACAGAGGGGCACTAGACAGGGATGCCCTCTCTCGCCTATGCTATATATACTTGGCCTGGAACCGATTGCCATATATTTCAGGCAACAATTTTTTGATGCTGGTATCAAGGTCGGCAATACCTACAACGTAATTTCCCTCTACGCTGATGACATCCTACTGTACCTAAATGACCCCAAGGTCAATGCACCGACCACACTGGAGGTACTGGACAATTACTCGAAATATTCTGGAATACAATTTAGCAGACACAAATCCTCAGCATTCCCACTGGCTGGCTTGAGAGGCCTAGCAGAGAACGATCTCCCGGCTATAGGAATAAAATGGCAACTCGACAAGTTCAGGTACCTAGGAATTAAAGTGGGCCACACTCCGATGCTCACACATGAACACAACACGGAAGCTGCCATACCAAGCCTTCGCAGATCCATGAAATTCTGGTCTAAGCTCCCGCTCGCAATGGTTGGTAGAGCGGCGATTGTCAAGATGATAATTCTCCCCCGGTTCCTGTATTTCTTCATGAATATATGCTTCTACATAAGACCACCCTTCTTCAAGAAACTAGAAGCGCTCATAAGAGACTTCATGTGGGGCCCCAACAGGCACAAACTGTCCCTGGCCACACTATCTCTCCCACACAAGGAGGGAGGAATAAAACTACCGGACCTTCAGCTATATTACCTTGCGGCGCAGCTTAGCCACATCACGAAGTGGCTCTCAGATGAACCATCCGCTGAACTGGGACTCCTGAGTCAATTCTCCACCAAATTAACACCCAAGGAAACCCTATGGAGCCCCCTACTACATACCCCCGACCCTCCCTTGGTCATCGGTCTTGGCAGGCAGATATGGGCCAGAACCTGTTACATCAGGCAAGTGAAACACCCGTACTCCCCAGACAACCCCATCCTGGGGGATGTTTGCAAATCAGAATCTGACCTATCCACAGCAAGAAGATGGGAAATGGCGGGCATTTACACATGGGGAGATATGTTTGAGGAGGGCGAATTCAGAGAACTCGAGTCACTACAGACCAAAGAAGGGCTTTCAAGTGGCCAGTTTCTCTGGTACCAACGCATCAAACAAACCAGCAAAAAAAACTGGAAAGGCTGGCCAGAAGAGCCCGCTCCAGACCCGCTACTACAGGAAATGCACGACCTTGGGGACGGATGGAGACCGATCTCCAGGCTCTACAACAGACTCACTGACAAACCCAACCCCAAGGGAGAGGCACTGAAGGCGAAATGGGAAGCAGACATCGGAACCACGCTCACAGACAAGGAATGGGAAAGAGCATTAATATACCCCAAAAAAGTGTCCAGGAACTCCAGATTCGGCCAGATCCAGCTGAACGTCCTTTATCGAACGTACATGACTCCACACAGGGTGGCTTCCTTCAACAGTCAAGCTTCCCCGGCATGCCCAAGGTGCGGGAACGATAGAGTGGACCTGATCCACATGTTCTGGACATGCACCAAAGCGATGGAACTGTGGTCCAAAATCAAATAGACCTGCAAAGATGTAGGTATGGAAAGATACAAGTGGACACCGGGAGAATGCTTACTGGGCACCCACCCCAGACCAGCTAAATACAAACACCTTGTAAAAATGATGGACATTTCATGCATTTTAGCAAAGAGAACCATAGCCATGGCATGGAAGAAACCAGCCGGTCCCAGACACGAACACTGGTTGAAGGAGATGTAGAGATGGACAGCAGCTGAAACCAGAGCCTGGCAAGATGGAACCAACTCCACCGGAGACATGGCGAGTGGCACCCTAGACTCCTGGAAGGCCCTACTGAGAGACACATCCTTCAGCGCAGACCATAAACCCCCTTGACAATCCCCAACAACATGTCACAACTGAATGCTTGATACTACAGAAGACTCCACCGGTTCCCCGAGACATGCGATTCCTCTTTACTCACATTCACCCGAGAGACATGCACCGCACCTCATGGAGACTGTCTTTTTTATGTTCTTGTTTTATTTATTTTTGTTTTTTTCTCCTTTTTTTTTTTTCTTTTACTTGTTATTGTATACAGTTTATATGTTTGCACTTGTATGCGCTTAATACAAAACACCTATAAATTATGTTTAAAAAAAAAAAAATAGAATGTCCAATCTAGCTCCTGAGTTATTTGCTTTTGACGCCATAGCTCCTCCAATGGAATGTGCCCCGTAAGTTCCAATGTCAATGCCTGCCTGTATCATACACCATTTAATCCATCTGGCTAGGGTCGCCCCCACTACGGCCTTGAAAGGTTTCCTTAGTGAGATCAATAATTGAGTTTCCCTGGTTGCTCTAAGTACACCTGTTAGTTCTTCGTAGGCTTTAAGACACCAGACCAGACATAATTTGGGTTGGTCCGCAAAAGCTGAGTAGGTAACTATTCTGATACCTGTCTTAGTTCTCTTGTTAATGTAAAATGTGACCCCTGGAGGGCTAAAGGACCTCCTGCCTATTTCCATTGCGTTTACATCAGACACTCTTTTGCAAGATATGAGGCATAGCAGTGTAGTGAGCTTTTCCGGTATTGCTTTCCTTGTCAAATGTTCATTGTCCGGCCAGTTAAACAAATGCAGGACCGATTTCACGGTCTGTGAATATTTGGGTAAAAGTGGTCTTAAAAGCCTCACTCCTCTGAGGAGTCTACATACAAGTGGGTGTTCCCCTACCGCCACATTTTCTATCTTGGGGTGATCCGCAGATATGGCTGATCTACATGTGTTTACTATTCTGTAAGTCTTACCCTGTGCTGCCAAAGCTGCTAGAAAATTCACTGAGTTGCATCAGCTCTAGTGGGATGTATATATCGTTCCACACACCATTTTTTCCACCGTGCCTAGGCCAATCTGTAGGCCTTCCTGATACCCGGTGCCTAAGCTTCCTCAATGAATTTCTCAGCATTTCCCGCAAGTCCTACCTTCGGCCAGACTGTCCAGAAATCGCCACACAATCAGTCTCAAGTCCCATTTCTCGTTCAGCGGATGACTCTCCCCCACTGGATTCCGTATCAGTTCCTTGAACCAGTGGTTTGTCAACTGACAATTCGAGAAGGTCTGGGAACCATACCTGAATCTTCCAGTCTGGCGTTACTTTTATTATATTCGCCTGCTGCCTCCTGACCTGCGCTACCGTTCTCGGAATCATTGCGAATGAGGGAAAAGCATAATCCTTGTCTGGCCCACAATGCGTCTGTTGCCTCTGCTGCTGGATCTGGCCTCCAGCTGAAGAAGCGACTCAGTTGAGCGTTCAGCCTGGATCCAAAAAGATCCGTCCTGCATGGTCCCCTCATTTCCATTAGTGATAAAAACACTGTCCTGTCTAGCTGACAATCGCAGGCATCTCTGAGATATCTTGAATGCCAGTTTTGCTACCTCGTTCTGCAGACCCGGGAGATATTCTGCTGTAATGCTCATCTTGTTCTCTAGGCACATGTGCCAGAAATCCTTTGCCAGCACCGCCAGCATCCTGGAATTTGTCCCGGCCAGCCTATTTATGTAGCATACTTCGGAGACATTGTCCATTTTCAGTAATACGCAACAGTTCACCTTGTCCTGGGTCCAGCAGCTTACTGCGAAGGACTCCGCCATCAGTTCCAGACAGTTGATGTGGAACTCTAGTTCCTTCCCTGACTACCTGCACCCATTGTCATCTCTCTGCAACGGGCCCCCCAGCCCCAACGGCTGGCATCTGACTCTATGATGAGGTCCCGGGAAGAGCCAAATATCGCTTTCCCATTCAGGCCTCCATGTGCCTGAACCACCACCATACTTCTGTTCTCGCCTCCCAGGAGATAAGGATTTTCTGTTCGTATGATAACCCCTTTCGCAAGTGTTGGATCTTCAGGTATTGTAGAGCTCTGTAGTGTAGTGGCCTAAGAAAGATCACCTGAATGGATGATGCTAGTCTCCCTGCTAATCTGGCTAGCTCTCTGAGCGATAACTCTTCTCTCGCTAATATTGAGCTGATCTCTTTCTTGGTCATGTTCACTTTGGCTATAGGTAGGCTGAGCGTGGCTGTTCTCATGTCTATCACAAATCCTAGAAACTCTCTTGTCTGTACTGGTTCCAAAGCAATTTATGAGAAACCCCAGATTCTGCAACAGATGAATTGTTACCTCAGTTTGTTGCTCCATCCTCAACCTGTCCTGTCCTGTCCGACAAAAATCGTCTAGGTACACTATCAGTCTGATGCTCTGTTCTCTCAGGTGACTCACCACTGTCCTCATCAGTTTCGTAAATGCCTGAGAAGCTGATGCTAGACCGAATGGGAGGCATGTGAATTCCCACTTCTGACCTCCCCACCAGACTCGGAGGAACCTGATGTTCCTTCGCTATTGGGATCGTCAAGTAGGCATCTTTGAAGGCTATCCTGACCAGCCAATCCTCTGCCTGTAACACATCTCTCAAGAGATGGATGCATTCCATTTTGAAATGTCTGTATATCATGAATGCGTTCAAACTTATCAAGTTTATCACTGGTCTCTGTTTCTTTTTGCCCTTTACCAAGAACATATTGCTTACAAACCCGTTTGATGAATCGGATACTAGTGCAATGGCACCCTTCTTCTCCAGATCTATTATTTCCTTGTCTAATAACATTTTGTCATCCTCGCTGAACGTTAAGGGTTTCGGGTATTCTACCTGTACTGGCTCTTGCCACAATTCCAGCTGGAAACCCTGCACCGTCTTTTCTACCCATGTATCTCCTGATAACTCTCGCCAGCTTTCTAAGAACTGTGCAGTCCTCCCCCCTATTGCTGGGGTCCCTGTATCTACTGGTTGATTCTGTAATGTTGTGATCAGTCTCATCTGTGTTTGCCTGTTGCCCTCTGTTATTGCCTCTTCAGCCTCTGCCTCTACCCCTTCCTCTCGACTGAAAGAAGGGTTTGGGTCTGCGCTCTTCTTGATTTCTCCAGTCAATTCTGCTATTGTAGTTGGGCCTGTATGAGGAGTAGTGGCTGGCCAAGCGGCCCCTTCCTCTGCCAGCCCTTCTGAAAACCTTATGCCCAAAGACTCTCTTTAATTATGCCTCTGCCTTGTTTATTGCGGCATAAGTATTTGCGAGCTTCGCCATCTTCTTGATAAATGCATCCCCAAAGAGTCTGCCTTTACTGCTGGATGTTGATTCTGCTGTGGCCAGCTCGCTCATTTTGGGGTCTATTTTAACGAGGATGGACTTCCGTCTTTCTGTTGTTAGGGTGTTGTTAGCATTGCCAAGCAGGCATATTGCCCTCTGCGCCCATCCCGCTAGGATCTCCGGGTTTACCTTCTGTTCTGGCTGTCTTGGCTCTTCTGCCATCTACCAGATTTTTGTTATTGGGCTTAGGACATCCAAGAGTTTATCCTGGCATGTTCGCCTGGATCTATCTATGCCCTTCTTGATGTCCCTACCGTAACACTCCAAGAAGGATAACATCTTCTCTATTTCTGGCGCTTTTGCCATACCCTACGGCACTTGGGGCCTGGGGCATTCCGCCCAGAGCTTGCTCCTGGCCTCTTTCGACAGGGGGTTACAAATCCTCCTTTTTATATAATTTGCAATCTTGGCGGCGGGCTCCCTCTCTGCCGACCTGGGATGGACAGGAGACTCTGGTTTTGAATACCCCGCCCATCTCTTCATCCTGCCTTTGTCTTTTCATTTTCCTGGCAGCCTTACGCTTGTTAGGAGGGCTCAGGATAATATGACTCGCTCTTCCGAGCTTTCTTCGGACGTCTCGTCCCACTCTTCCTCGTCCAAGTCTTCTGAAATGGACTCCTCATCCGTGTACACCTTGCCTCACCTCACCCAGGACCTCACTCTTTTCTCATCCAAACGCCTTCTGTGTGGTGTGCCCAGGGTATGTGGCTGCTGCGGCCCCTTCAGGCTTTCTTTCTTTCCCCTTGCCCCTCTCGGTATCTATCTGGGGCTTCTCCTCTCAGGGTCTCCATCCCTTGGGAGAAAGTAATTAGGTCTTCCACCAAGCTACTCCCCTGGGACAGTGCACCCAATCCTGTCCCCAGTACCAGTGGGCTTGAGGGGGGTAACCCCCCCCCCCCGAATTTTTTAAAAAACAGTGGCAATGTCTTTTTCAAATGCGACCTTCAGAAAACAGAAAACAGGAAAATGACATAGAACCGAAAAATCCATCAATTTTAACCCGAAGAAAGTGCCGGAAACAATGAAGTAAATGAGCAAAAGCGTCTAGTGGTTAAGCTAAGTACCTGCATTGATTTTATTCGGTACGAGGACCTTCAGTGGTGGACACTGGCAACTACAGTTAGTTTCGGATTAAATACAATTAAAAGAACACTTACATTTGAGATTATGATTATATATTTTTTGGCGATGAAAATGTTTTTAAATGTTAAAATGTTCAGTATTATTTCACCACAGAATTTGTCATCTCTATTTTTTAATGCAGCATTATGACTGGTTACCCATGCGAGCAATCCCAAAGTAGAGCTTTTCAATTGAATTGAGGTACCAGGGTGCTCCCGGGAGCCAATTTCTGTAGGCCCTATGCCCAATGATTTGTCGCGGGATGGTTCCTCAGTCAGGATTAGTCACCTGATAGAGAGTGGACCCTTGCCTGGTGGATCTTCTCAGCATGTCTTTGATTTGTTGAAGTCCAGAGAATGGCCTCTTTCTGTCACTATAGAGTAGCATTTGCAGCTTATGAGTTTATCGAGGGGCGCAAGGCAAGAGGGCATGGTGCTAATCACCCAAACGCAGAACTGCCAATTGCCAGACATGTATTGTTTGACACTTAAGTATTTGAATGCACTTTCCCGCATTCCATAATCCAAAGCAAAATCCCACACATAGGAGAGGTGTCCAAGCAAGCGCATAAGAATGCCTTGATGAAATGCAGATGAAAACTGCTGTTCACCAGTAACTTCTCCTTCTCCAAGATGCCCCTTTTTTCGTCCTTATCTGCAACATGGGGAAGGAACCCCTTATATCTACGCAGCAAACCCTGCAGTCCAGCTGCTCTCTGCCACATTCTGTTCAACTTTTGGCATTACCTTGTGTACTCCCCAGGCCCCATCAAAATGCCACAAAAATATGGAAATATCGCACCACACAAGTGCATTGCCAACGGTAGCGCATTCTTTTGCTGACAACAGTTTGTTCAAGTAGTTTTCTCAGAAGAAATTACTTCGAAAAAACGAATTGAAATATATAGGGCTGGAGTGTGTTGGGGTAGGGGTTATAGTATAGGGAATCGGGGATTGAGGGGAACTCCTAAACCCCCCCCCCACCACCAATGACTCGGAAGAAAATGACTTTAAAAAAAATAGTTTCGGCAAAGGGACATAGAACCTTGCAAACATGTAAATGACACACATAAACAAACTATAAACTTGGCAGCTCTGCACACCATCTATGTCGCAAATGCAACTATACACTGACCCACTCTGCATCAGCACTTAACCAAAAGTCCTGTGACTTTGCATTCTTATTGGCGGTAGCATCTTCACAAAAGAAGCGATTCGAGTGAAACCTAACCTTCTCCCGCCTCGTGAAACCTAACCTTCTCCCGCCTCGTGAAACCTAACCTTCTCCCGCCTCATAAAAAACAAAGGCAGCCTGGATTGGCAAGTAGACTCGGACGTTTGTTTAGCAACTTTAGCATCCGTTCAACCTAAACAAGGTGGTCAGAGTGGCTTAAAAAAGACACCACAGAAAGATGCCGTCCCTTAATCCAGGAAGGCAACTTCACTACAGCTGATACGAAGCGCACCCGATTCTATCTATTGATGTATTAGCAACGCAAATACAGCAGATTCACAGCAGGTACCGAACATTATAATATTTAGGAATTGCCTTTAGGTACGAGATCAGCCCCAAAGGTGTGAAAACAAATGCCTTTCTGTAGTTCTACATCAGAAGAGATGGGAATCCAAAAAGTGATGATTGGTTAGTAATGAGGGATTCAACAATAGAAATAAAATTAAGTTGTCATGATTGGATTCAGATCAAAAAGCTAATTATTGAGTACAAAATGTTTCAAGAACACAGTCTTCAATTTAAAATGGAATGAGTTACATTATTATTTAAGTTTTCAGAGCACTTGTATCATTATATTTCCATGCGTTTCCACTTCACTCGTCTTTGCTCTTTGGAACTAATTGGTCTTACTCCCCCTTTTTCCCCCTCCCCTCCCCTCCCCTCCTTGTACTTCCACTATTGGGCAATTCAGTAGCCCATATCTGTGGATAATGCCAACATTAAGTGGCCCATAAATGAATATAAACCTTTCATGCACAGAGGCTGCTCTCTCAACAGTCTTACACACTCAAGGGGGTTCTACAAAACCGGGACGATTTCTAAGGTTCACTTTTGTGCTTTCTCTTTCCCTAGAGGACGGAGTTTGCGCTAGATCCGCACCCGCTGACTTAGCTCCCTCTGGGCACATTGGAACTAGGAGGTCCTACATGCTTTGTACGTGTAGGACATGAATGTTTTAACTATCCAGCACTAGGTTTGTTATTCTAGGAACGCCTCATGGATTTGGGGGATTAAAACCTTACAGAGAAATTCCTACGTGGAGCTACCCCCTATTGATATAACTCAGAAGAGACATGCCCTAATGTAAACAGTCTCTCATTGTACCTGTACTGGTACGGTTTGGTATGGTTTGTAGATAAGGGACATATCTCTCACCATCCCTTTTAGATAGGTGGTAGAGCACTGTTTTTCCTACGGAGAGCTTGCCTTGACAGGGTCAGGGTGTGCTTCTGACAAGGCACAGTTTTTATCCGTGTGTCTCAATAACAGTAGTTGGGTGAGGACCACTCACCAGGGATACATACTCCTGTGCCTGTTCTTTTGTGATACACAAAGTGCAAAGTGATGCCATAAGGATAAGATACTATGATGCACAGAAACTATATAAGAATACTATGAAGATGTAACTGAAGAAACAAAGTAAACAAATATACAAGTAAGAGGAAACATATATACAAAGAAGAGAAGTAACCAGATGAGATATAAATGTATATACGCAGAAACGCAAGGTAGATGAGTCACATAGAGTAGAACTTGCTTCAGTAGAAAATATAACACTGGTAAAGCGGCCATGTGGAAAAGATGGACGTCGGCTGTGAATAAAAGTAAGTGAGAAGCTTGAAGGAAAAATATCAGGGTTGCAGAGCTGAAAGACGCTGGAAATTGGATCTGCACACCAACAAAGGACGGTTGTTGGCTAGAAATCAAGGATACCATAGCAAGAAGCAATTGCAGGGTAAAAAGGGAGTTAACGAGGATAAGCAATATACGCAGGAAATATTTCTCTTAGATTAAGTAAATGAGCGAACATATGTGAATGCCAAGTATTGAAAAATTAAAGATGAAGAAAGCATATGTGAGACGGAGCAACCAAGTCTCCAGAGGACAAAGAGGGTAATAACACGTGACATAATTGAATGAAATAGCGCTAAATAGAAAGGCGAGATATACAAAATTGTGGTCTCTTCATACATGGTGCAAGACCAGAAAAAAAGGCCTATTCATAAGCCCCAGACGAAGATAACAATATACCTTAACTCCCCTTAAAGATCTGAGGAAGGAAACTTTCAACAAGGTCAAAGTACAAAGAAGAAGCCTTGGCCGAAGGCTTAGCTGAGGAGAGATGGTAGACTAATTGGGCGAGTGGGCAGTAGTCCAATGCTGTTCTCTGCACCTGGGTTTCATTTTGCTCACGTGCTGCAGACGAGCCAAATGTCCAAGGTTGGGAGAGAATGCCAACAAATCATGCCTATGCAATGGTGAGCATACATTATTGCAGGGGCCAATCCGCTCTTGTTATACTTCTATAATGTGTAATATACATAGTTAAAGGTTGTTCAAGATATGCCTGCCTAATGCGGGGCAGCCAATCATGTTATTAACACCTACATGAACTATAAGTAGATATGTTCCCCTAACCAATCCCTCTGTCCGAGATGTTTTATTATTTGCCACGTAGGATGACGTCATTACTGATGCACATTAAAGGATAAAGCCTTTGTGTAACCGAAATGTAACAAAGTGTGTGGACTACGATTTGTTGTTCGCAAGGTTTCTCTACTTTATTAAGCTGATAATAAAGTAGTATTTTGCCATATTCTTTGAGTCTGTCCAGTTATCTGGCTCCAAGATCATTTATTATGGTTATCCCATCCTGCGCATAAGAATGCCCAAAGGTGCTACTGGACATTTTGGTAGCGGTGCGGATGGTACAGATCCAGACCCTCGGATGCTTGACATCTTCCACCATTGACCAGAAGACCACAGAGTTTGCTGTGAAAAGTGGTATTAAAACACGTGCGACCTGAGGCGGCTGGTAGGTGCCCCTTTGAAGAAATTCCTGCCTGGTCCCCGCAGGCGGCCCGTGAACTGAAGGCAAAGTGGTTGATTGGGGAAGGGTCGATACCGACAGGCTTGAACTGAATAACGGATGTAAGTAGAAGCATCAAAATGTGGCAAATAAAAGGGGATTGGCTGTATTGCATATATATATATATATATATATATATATATATATATATATATATATATATATATATATACACAGAGAGATAGAGAGGGGGGCATAACATGATTTATTAGAGAAAATGAGATACCTCATTACCTCTCCTCAAGGAGGGAGAAGGGACCGTACCAAACTCCGGAACATTGTAAATGAGTAAATTGAGATGAGATACGTCTTTCAGCAGAATAAGACAAGACAATCGTAGAAAAAGTGTGCACACATATTTTGCCGTTTGAAAAAATATCAGTGTAATAAATATATTGACGTGTTTTGTATTAATGGTGATAAAATAGGTTGAAAGCTTAAACACTATAAGAACGATAGAAATTTTGACAAAGTTATTAGATCCTAGAAAAGCAAGCGACTGGTGCCAATCAAACCTAGGAGAGTAGTATTTGAGAAAAAATAGAATAAAATAAGATTCTTAAATGATCAAAAATAATAACAGGATAGTACGAATAAAGACAAATTATAAACAAAGATAAAATGGATATTATTGGATAGGCTTGGAAATTGAAGAAATTGGATTTTGGAAATAGGCTGTGATTGATGGTGCAGGCCTAAAGTAGTAGTTGTTGTGTGATAAAATAATAAATGAAAAAACCTAGTAAGTATTGACAGTTAAAAATGACTTGTCATTATGGGGGACACTCCCCTTCTATATCTATGCAGGACATTACCAAGATACACACCTAAGATTAGAAAGTATCACGCTGAGTAAGTAAAAGGCATGACTAATAACTAATAAAACCCTCATGCCGTTGCCTCAAGTAGGCTCATTATCAAAAACAGTGCTGCGACACATGACAACATACTTGCATGCTACATATTGAAAGTACTCACTCCCCACCATACCAATATAACTCCGAATAAAGGACACATCCCAGTAGGGAATGAGACCACGAGAGTTGATTGCGAAGTTATCAAAGCTTTATATGATATCCAGCATCCAGAGAACTCTGCTGCCTCAAGAGCACTCTGGCAAACAATACAGATACAATGGGCCTCATTACGAGGAAGGCAGTAGAGGGATAACGGCGCCGGTAGAGCTGCCGGCCCCGTTATCCCTCTACCGCCTCATTACGAGGTCTGCTCGCGGGTCCCGCAAAGGACGTCTGGTAAAACCAGGCTTCCTTAGTGGGACCCGCTAGCAGACCAGGATGCTAACAACAGGCCCGTCATTAACGGGCCCGTTGTTAGCATCCTCCCCATTGAGCCCTACGGGGGCTCAAATGGGAATGGGGATGTACTGGGTCCGGGTTCCAGGAAAGGGAATTACTGGGCCCTCCAAGGTCGGAATGGCCTGGTAATTCCCTATTTCTGGAACCCGGTACCCAATATGGGGGTAGCCATGCAGCTAAAAGCGGATTTATTCAAAGGTATATTGATGCTAATTGTTTATTTGCATGTCTAGAATAAGTGTATAGATTAGCTAGTGACGTCCAGCCGTCTCTCCGACCTGGCCTAACCTTCACCTTTCACGGACGGGCCCAGCTGAATCACGTGATGTCCAACCTCCCGCCAAGTCATCAGCCAATCCCGTGGAGCCGGCCCGTAAAGAACTACATGTGCACTTCCTTTCTAACCAATGAAACTGTAACTTGTAGTCTGTATAGAACTCATCACTGATGACACTGTAACCCTTTAAAACATATTGGGCCTCCTTACGAGTAAGCAGGTAGCCATGCCAGTTTTTGTGCAGAGTGGTTAAATTAGCATTCAAGGAAGCATTGTGGGTCCAAATTACTTTAAAGCCATTCCAAATGAGGCTTGACCCTTCTTGTACTCCGTTCTCCCCCCTCCTTTATATCCCCTAATATAAAGGACACGCTCCAATACAGACCAAGGCAAAACAACATCACATAAAAAACGATGGCCACAAAATAGAGGCCACAAACATAATTGTAATTTCTAGTATTACTTATTTCTACCCTATCACTATCTACATTTGTGACGTTAGTGAGGGCCCTCCTTTCTGTCATATTTCCACCTGAAGGCCCGATATAAATGGGTAAAGTACACAGAATAATCCATGTTTTTCTTTTTTCTCTTCATAACATATCATTATCATGTTCATTTACATCTTTACCATACACATTTTTTGAAGCAAAATAAGGGATGACAGAAAAGATAAGAGAAGAGAGCGGGAGTGAGCTGTCTTTGGAGGGAAAAGAGCTATACACAGAGAGAGAGAGAGAGAGAGAGAGACATTACATTTATATGCATTTTTATTATCTTATTTGGTAACATTCATTGTTTCTTTATGTTACAGCCTAGTTTTCATTATGTTCTTTAATCACTCTTTGCTTTAGGGAATCGCAACCTCTTATTCTTGTGACTGTTCACTCTGGGGTGTGGTGCTTTCATTTGCCTTTCTTACATCCGAAAGATGCACCCAGTACTTCAATCCCTTCACCTTTACTGCTGAGGGTGTGCAATATATTACTTCATAGGGGCCATGAAATCATGGGGAGTTCCACCTCCGCACGAAACTGCGCACGTATACGTGTTCACCAAGCATTACCTGTGCTGCTGGGCTGTCCTGTGCGGGTGTATTTGTATCAGTTTGGTTTCCTTGGGTAAAAAAAAAGCTGCTATTTGTTTTGTTATACTCCGTACAGCCCGTGTCAGTTGGGTGAGATATTCCTAAATTCATCCCCTAGCACTCTGGCAGCTCTGTGAATGTCTGATGCTCTTTTTACTGGAGACAATGGCATTTGGATGCGCCTTACGTCACTATTTCGTGCAGGCTTAAATGGTGGTGCTTACTTGCCTGTGTTCTGAGTTGGAACAGTGCTAGAGGCAAGCAATATACCCAGTTTTTCTTAAGGGTGTGACATAATTTAGACAATCTGCTCTTGAGGAGGCTGTTTATCTTTTCTACCATCCCATTACATTGCAGGTGATAAATCGAACAAAGTTTATGTCTTACCCCTAACAATGTGGTAACTTCTTTGAAAAGATTGTTTACAAAGTGTGTGCCATTGTCTGAACGGATCACATCACATATTCCCTAACTCGGGAATACTTCCCTTACCAAAAATGTGGCTGCGCACTTGGCATCTGGGTGCACACACGGTCCTGCTTCCACCCAACGTGAGAAGGGGCACACCACTACTATGAGGTACCTTGTCCTGTTACATCTTTCCCCCATGTCGGGATAGTCTATGTGCAGTTCTCGAAATGGTCCTGATGAGGGTGGTAGTGTTCTTCGCAATGTCCTGAGTCTCATACTTGAGCTGTATGTCTGACAAGTTGTGCATTCTATTATTCATTTAGTTAGGTGTTCCTGTAAATTGGGGACGAACCATTCTTCTTGGATGTCTGCTGCAATGTGCTGTTTTGTTACGTGTGCTGGAAAGTGAAGTTTCTGGAATGCTATCTATAATAACTCTACTGGCATCAGTACTTTCCCTGTCATTTCCTAGCGCCATAGTATGTCTGTGGACGATTGTTTGCACCCTCTTTTCTCCCATAATTCCTGCTAATCGGGTGGGGCACGTCTCTTTTACTCTATTATTTGAAGTATTGGTGTAGAACTGTATCCTTCTTCCTTGTCATCCGGGGCCAATGATTTGACTATACATTCTACTCGTTGTGGGATGTTAAAGTATGCTGCTTCTTTCGCTGCAGCGTCTGCTGCCACGTTTCAGAGCGAGATTGCATCTGTGTTATTTGTATGTGGTTGGCACTTCACTAAGGCCACTACTGATGGTTCTGCTAATGCGTCAATGAGGTCATTAAGTAGTGCTGCATGTTGTACAGGGGAGCCATCCATTCTCCTGAACCCCCTTCATTGCCATCATGACAAACCCGAATGTACAATCGTTGTCACGTATGCCAAGTCGGAGTATATCGTCACTGCACACCCTTTGGCTATACGCAATGCTTCAATTAATGCAATTAGTTCTGCTGCTTGAACTGAAAAATGTGAGGGGAGGCGCTTCGGCACTATCACTTCATATTCTTCCCCTTCAATTCTTACCACAGCTGCCCCTCCATGCTTTTCTCCCATTTCACAATCGATGGATGCTGAGCCATCTACAAAGTATATTTCACCTCCTTCTAGGGCATTTTCACTGGCTTTAGAGGTGTCATTGTCTTCCCCTTCATATGTAGCACAATCGTGCGCTTGCATGTCCTCCATTGTGCAGGGCTCTGTAATGAATGTGGCTGGGTTAACAGTTTTGCATCATACAACGTGCACGTTTGGGCTTGATATTATTTCATATGCAGTTGCTCTGTGTGTGGTGAGTGTGGACTTTGACCTTTCTAGTATGGCAAATAAGAGAGTGTTCAACAAACAGTATAACTGAGCAGCCCATCACTATGGTAGCACTTTTCTCTATTGCGAAAGCGGCAGCTGCGAGGGCCTGTTCGCATGCGAAGTATCCTTGCATTACTGAATCTAAGGTGCCACTGTAGTATGGCAATGGCTTGTGACCAAGTGATGTTTTTTGGGTGAGTTCTGCTGTCATTAGTGTTCCATCACAATGTGAGAATAGGTAAAACTCCCGATCATAATCTGGAGTTGCTAAAACGGGTGCGTGTGTAATGAGATATTTCAGTTTAAAGAATTGTGTGATCATTTCTTGAGTCCATTTTATGGTGGTGCTGTTCTTTTGTGCTTCTTTCAGTGTTTGAAGAAGGGGGCGTGTGTACACAGCATAGTCTAGTATCCATGCACTGCAATAATTGCATATGCCAAGGAACTTTTGCATTTCCTTTACTGTCTTAGGCATCATGGTGTGGCATATTGCTGTTCCTCTGTCTGGTATAATTATTTTGCCATCCTTTGAAATTAGCTTTCTTAGATACAGTACTTCTGCTAGGCAGTATTGCAGTTTACCCTTATTCACCATGTACCCTTTTGCTGCTAATAAGCTCAATAATGTTACTGAATCTGTTCTACATTGCTCTTCACTTTCGCTGCAGATAAGAAGATCGTCCATGTACTGAATTATTGTGCTTTTTACATCAATGTTGCCAAGGTCTTTGTGCAAAATTTGTGCAAAATACAGAAATTCTGTTAAATATGCTGGGACTTTCACAGTACCCTGGAGGTAACCTGCAATGTTCATATCTGTTTCCCCCTAAAGTGAATGCTGTTAGGTATTGGCAACTGGGGTCGAGTGGTACAAGGAAGAAGGCATTCTTCAAATCCACAACTTGAAACACGTGGCATTTTTTGGGACGCTGCATAGAATGGATGCAGGGTTTGGCACTGAAGGTAACTCTTTTTGTATGACATCATTAAGTGGGCAGAGATCCTGGATCATCCTCCATGCCCCGCCTCTTGCCTTTTTTATTGGATAAATCGCAGTATTGCATGGTGAATTTGATGGCACAATTATACCTTGTTGTAGTAATGCACTTATTGTTTCTTTTATTCCTTCTCCCGCTTCTCTGGACAGTGGATATTGTTTTACTCTAGGCGGTACCGTGCCCGGTTTTAGTTTAATTTGTATAGGTGTTATTCCTCATAAGAGTACTACATCATAGGGCCCCGTTGTCCATAATTCTTGTGGTACTTCTCTCATATCTTGATCAAATATGGAGGACGGTGCACTGACACTGGCCATGAGGGGGTTATGTATCCATCTGTGTTGGATCATTATGTCACATGGCACACATATTTCCATTATTATTTCCCCATCAGTATCATTGTCAGTGAACAGCTCTTCATCTGTCATATATCTCAGCGCTATATTTGGGTCTATGCATAATACTGTTCTCCCCTCACATCCATGCGCGTCCAGTCCTATTGCCACAATACGTTTGCCCGAAACGTGCACCCTCTGTAGGTTGGCTGAAAGGATGGGGCCAGGCACAATCTCTAGGCTTACCACAGGGCGGAAAACAAAATCAGATGGCACCCTCTATTCTTTCCAGGTGATCTCTGGTGCCACTCTAGGCAAAACCTGAATCCTATAGATGAACATGTCAACATCCGTAGGCACCCACCTTACTGCAACCTCGTTTGTCATGGTACTGATCATTAGCATTGCTCGCACTGGACACACCCCTGGAGTGTAGCACACTATTCCCCTTTCTGTAAAAGAGATGGTCATATTAAGCTTACTGAGGAGGTCCCTCCCCAGCAAATTTATGGGCGAGTCTTCGTGATACAGCAGGGGTGGCCGAACCATTTTTCCTCCCACTGTTATATCCAAATCTTTTGTGTAAGGAACTTTTAAAATTGGCCCAGAAAACCCCTGCGTTTCCACATTTTTCCCCAAGAGGGGAACCCGGCCCTCCATAAGGGATGATTTTTCCGCTCCAGAGTCCACCATAAAGATGAACTGTTTGTTTCCTATCTCTGCCCACATTAGTGGTTCCTCTTCTGCACGTAGGGTAGTCGATAGGACAGGACACGCAAGTGCTTTCTATGAGCTGTACTAATCGGGGTATGTGTTTGTTCCTGGGACAGAGAAAACGATGTCTCCAATTACTGCTGTACCACAAAATGGCGCCGGTGCGCCATTGGCGGTGGTAGCGAAAATGTTGGGATGGGCGTTCCCCCATCGTATTCTGGCATGCTGTTTGAGGCTGCATGCTTTGCGGTTGTGCTTGTGGTCTGTGTTGAATATGTTGTGTTCCTTGCGGGTAGTCATTATAATTTTGCTCTTGTTGTCCATTACCACCCATTGGTAATCCATAGGGGCGGCCAAATTGTTGTTAGTTTCCCATGGGAGGGGATCCTTGATAGTATCCCATAGATTGTGTCCCCACCTCCCACAATTCCAGCATAGCCCTGAGCCCCTCCTCACATCCCTTGGGCTCTGAAACCTCTATTTCCCTGACCTCCAAATCCCCCTCTCTGTCCCCTGTACCCACCTCATCCTCTTGTGGGCCTTCCCTGCCATTGGGGGCCTTCGTACTGCTCCTCTCCAGCCCATTGCTCCTGTCCGTTTGCAGACCATGTGACTGCCATCCTTGCCAGTGTACTCCCTGACCCCTCCTCCCTGTCTCTCAGTGGGTAGGGCTGTGTTAATTGCAGCAACCTTCACCAATTTATTCTGTACAAGCTTCGCTTCGTCAGCCAACCTTCTCTGTGCAATTTCTTTCTCTCTTTGATCCTCCTACAATGATGTACAATGATGTACTATGATGCTCTGAATCTCAGGCCAGCCTTTGGCTTCTACCCCAACTATTTTATCCAAGGCCTTCTGTACCTCCTTTGGGAGGCCTCTCTTGAAGATAAAGTAGAAAAGGGATGTGGATTGGTCCCAAGCCATGCCTGTTTCTGATCTCCACAAGTACTGCACCCGAAGAATGAATTGCGCAGCCTCCTCCTCCTCACCCGTGGTACACTGCATTACCAAGTGTAAATCTGGGGTATCCGGGAAAGTTCTCTGCAATGTATCCCACACTTGTGCTCTCACATTGTTAAAAGCTGACCCATCATGGCGGTCACAATTTATTGTTACTCCTGGGAAACCTTCCTTCACCCACACCCCGTCTGCCTGATCTCCCACTGCAGATAGTAATAAACTTTTTACATCCCCTATGGGCAATGGCACTCCTGCTTTGTTCTTTTTGTATACATGTATCCACTTTCCTGCCCCTCCCAAGAGTGGGGGGTGGGAGGGAGTACCTTCAACAGGTTATTTTTGTCCATCTGTGCCCATGGTATGTAAAGGGGTCTCCCTGCTCCCTTGTGGATGAGTGGCATTTGCAATCTTGCCTTACTTACCTTTTTACTTACCTTTACTCCTTTAGCTTTGCCCAATGACATGTTTCCCAACCTGCTCCTCAGCCTTCCCTGCCATCTTTGCCTTACTACCCCATCCTCTGGGTCCTCTCGTAGTGGTAGGGATAATCCTGCTGCTGCCGCCCCTCATTGTACTCGTCCAAATCACTCATAACCTCGTCTATTTCTCTATCTGACTCTCCACTTCCTTGTTCCTCCCATGCTTGGCTGCCTCCTTGTTCTGCCCATACAATTTTTATGGGGATATCATTAAGATGGAAGAAAAACTCTGACTTCCACTCATGTTCGGGCCCTGTTGGTAAATTCCCCTGTGGTAGCGGCGAAGGTGTTGGCCCACCCGCTGCGCCTGATGGTGCCTCACCTCCCCAGGCAACATTTGTTCTCTGTCACATAATGCTTGTAATCTTGTTAATTCCATCTGTGTGGAGGCAAGTTGTCTTTCCAAATCCCCAGTGAGATGTGCTAGGTTTACTGGAGGGGCGCTCGTATGTCCATACAGCCCTCTAGGATCATAAGGGGGCAGGGCTGTGGCTGCAGGGGCTAAAGGGGCACTTGGTTCGGGCAAATAAGATGGGTCACTGTACCCCGCAGCAGGCCTAGTTAGTAGTGGGTATAATCTAGTGAGGTCATGGTCCCCCGCTTTTACCACTTTTTCTTCTGTTGTTACTCCCCCGTCTCCTGTTGGGGCTGATGCCGCTTTCGGCGATACCTCTTTTATAACGTCATTACCAGGGGATGCATCTTCAAACATCCTCCAAAGATCTAATATTTCACGTCTATTTTGAAGCTGCTTACCCTGATACTTTGCTAGCAGGTATGTTGTCACAGGATTCTTATCAAATTACCCTCCGTCTGTCCACACTTGGGATGATCCCTCTCCCTTTATTTCTGTGATCCACTGCTCATGGTATTTTTTTTTTCACTATACAGGGGGAGGTGCTGGCAAATATGAGCTAACGGTGTGTCTCTCCTCACGGCTCCCCTGTTTACCTTTGTTTTTACTCATCTCTGTAGTGTGTCACAAATTCAATTGAACAAGAAATACGTCTGTTTACTCTGCCAATACTTTACCACTTACTGTACAATATCACAAAAACCTTGTCACTTACACCTTCTTTCTTCTACATGAACGGCAAAGGACACACTTTCAATTACATAGTGGCAACCTTACATATACTTTTTAGACGCACCGACAAATTGGACTTTAACAACAGTTAACATATAACATGTATTTGCTTTGGTGTTAGTTATACTCCTACCCTAGCCTAGTCACACTTATCCATATTATGTTCTCCCATTCACTCTTCTTGCCCCCCACTTCCCTGGGCCCCTTCGGGCTGACTTCTAAAAGACTTATGCTTACAAAAAAAAGAATGTACTAAATTTACTAATATCTCCTGAGACTACTCAATATATAAGACTCCTACGTTTTGTATCTCCACTTATTTCCTGCACTGGTTGAGACAATGCTACGTGGCGCCGCCTTCTACCCCCCTTCGGAGCTAGGTTCCCGTACTCTTCCCGTATTCCGTTACCTCTGTATTTACAACCTAATGGCCATATAAAGAAAAGAGAAGAAAAAGCCTATCAGTTACACTCCCACGGTCCCTAGACCCTAAATCTGACTCCCCACTGTTTTCTTATTGCTGTCCTTACACCAATAATTCTTTTCAAATTCCCCTTCTTTGAGATTCTCGCAACCAGTACTCACGTGTCGAGGGTGATCCAAGAGCCTCCGTTCATGGTCTACCCACAATCGGGGCCGCACCCCAACCAAACGGTGACCCGCTTTGGCGAGCAGTCAGTTATTCGCAATGCGAGGACCCTTGGAACCTCTTCTTTTGTGCGCATACTGGTCAGCCGCAGGAGGCAATGGTTTTGCTGGGGGTGTCCCAGATCTCGCCGCACGGCACAGGGTTTCTCTCGGTGCACCCTTGACCACGTCCCAGGGGTCACCAAGTGAAAGTACTCACTCCCCACAATACCAATAAAACTCAGAAAAAGGACACATCCCAGTTGGGAACGAGACCACGAGAGTTGATTGCGAAGTTGTCAAAGATTTATATGATATTCAGCATCCAGAGAACTCTGCTGCCTTGGGAGCACTCTGGCAAACAATACAGATACAATGGGCCTCATTACGAGTCCGGCGGTAACCGTGGCGGTAAAACCGCCTGGTTACTGCCAGACTCGTATTACCATTCCGCCTCCGTGACTCCCGGAATTACCAGGGCATTACAGCCCCGGTGTCCCGGGAGTCACGGAGGCTGAATGGTGTTAATCCCCATTCCCATTGAGTCCCATAGGACTCCAAATCAACCACGATGGGCCTCATTACAACCCAGGCGGTAAGTTACCGCCTGGGCCGTGACTTTACCACCATGGCGTAAACTACGTTTACGCCATGGTGGTTGGCGGACTTACCGCCCCATTCCGACCTAGGCGGGGCGGTAAGTCCCCAATCCCCATTTACCCTTCCCCATTCCCATTTTTGCCCCATAGGGCATAATGGGAGTGGGGAAGGCGCTAATTACGCCACCGTAAATTACGGTGGCGTAATTAGCACCATGGTCCCTTAGCGCCATGGATTTTAACGCCTGCAAAAAGCAGGTGTTAAAAGCGCCATGGCGCTAAGGGACCTCGTAATTGGCGGTAAGGGGTCGGCGCAGCTAACACTGGCGTTAACCCCTTACCGCCAGGGTCGTAATGAGGCCCGATAAGTCTATCCTGTACCCCCTTGCAGCCCTAAGCACGACTAAGGCGGAACACCTCCCCTCACTAGCTCTTAAATGGGAACCTCATTTAAATACCTGGGCATTCAGATCCACCGTGATCCCAGAACTGATCATGCGCTGAACACCGTGAAAGAGAAAGATGGCCTAGCTAGATCAATTGACTTTTGGAGCAAGTTGCCCTTTTCGGTGGCCGGCAGAGCTGGGCTCCTCAAAATGGTGGCATTACCATGACTTCTGCACTACTTCACCAACGTCCCGTGCTATATCCCGCAACAATTCTTTAATGATCTAAACAAACTCTGCAGGAAATTCTTTTGGCACAAAGGTAGGCACACGGTTGCCCTTGACGTAATGCAGAGGCCGTATGACAAAGGAGGCTTCAAAATCCCCAATTTTGAACTTTACTACCTAGCGGCCCAACTGAAGCACGTGATCCAATGGATGGCTGATGACACCACTATGGACACTCGCCTGCTACAGCCTTTAGCCCCCCGACGCTGCTCAGAGACCTGCTCTGGATCGAACTGGAGACCCAGCAACAATACTCATACTTAATCTGTCTGGGCACTCGGATTTGGAGGCGGGCCTGTAAAACTGCCAAAGTGATCGATCCCTACTCCCCACAGATCCCGATAGCTGCGATTATGTCAACCAGACCAGAGGACCAGAAGGTGATCAGGAACATATCGGAGCCCTTTGGTATTGCCACCCTGGGAGACCTAGCGACAGAGAAGGGCATCCTCATGTTCACAGAACTGCAGGAAGCCACGGGGATACCGCCAGGTCAATTCCTCCTACACAGAGCAGTAGTAAACCGACTCATGAAACGATGGGCAGAGATGGAAACCCCCAACACCGGACATGAGGTAATCGAGAACCTGTTGACTGTGGCAGAGGAGGACATGAAACATCAAGGCTCTACGAGACCCTGCTCACCAGTACCTCACAGCACAAACTCAAAAGCAAAGCAAAATGGGAACTAGAACTCGGCACGCCCTTCGAAGACAAGAATTGGGAGGTCATATCACGCTACCACAAAAAGGTATCCAGAAACGCCTGCTTCCAGCTCATACAATTCTACATCATTCATAGAGCATACCTCAACCCAAACATCATCTACAAATTCAGCAGCACAGGCGCCGTGTCATGCCCCAAATGTCAGGATCCCTCTGCTGGGATGTCCCACATGTTCTGGGGATGCCCAGCAATACAGGCCTTTTGGAGACAAATCAGAGCAAAGACGGCCGAAGCAGACATCACATTGGACTTGCAGTCACCCAAGGCTTGCATCCTGGGCTCATACCCAAAAAGTAAAAAGAACAAGCCCCTAAATAGACTTAAGGACCTAATGTACATTCTGGCAAAAAGACGAATTGCCATGGCCTGGAAAAGCTCCAGGACCCCCAGTGTAGCAACATGGTGGGAGGGCCTACGCAGATGGTCCACAGCTGAAACAGGGGCCTGGGAGCTGGCACAATGACAGCAAAATAGGGACACCTCTGACGACTTATTGCAGTGGATTGCCCTAACGGTGTCCCTGTTCAGCACACATGAAGACAATTCCTCCGGAGGGACCCGGGCAGCCCACGCTAGGCCGCGGAACAGAGAGACTGCAGCACATCTTCATAGACTTGGTCTTTTGGGGAGGGAGGAAAAGGGGGGAGTTACTACTAATTGAAATTGCCTCGAAAATGCTTTTAAGTTGTATTGCTATTGAAAAATAAAAACAAATAAAAAATCTAAAAAATACATTTCAAATTGTCTTTGTCCATTTGTGGCCACAGAATATATTGTGGTTGTCCTCCCCCTTTCTCTCATAATGAGAATTGGGTAAATCCTGGTCCAAAATCATATCCCCCCTACACTTTGCGTCTTCCATGTGGGGATAGTTTTGCCCGTTCGTCTTATTCCTGGCAGTGACCTTAACCTGCTTACATAAGGCTAGGACATATGCCCTGCACTATGCGACAGGGCTGGTGGTCGTTCAGAATATGGTATAGGTTTTAGTGTTTTTTCTTTCAGGTCTTCTAAATCTGACCATTGTACCCCTCTCTCCTTGTTTGGATCTATTGAACAACTGCATGCACCTTCTCTCTGTGCTTTCTCATTCTCCTCCCTCTTTTCGTCTGCCATTATTATAATCCAACTGTTATGGCTTTTATCCCTTTCCTCACCATCAAGGTCTAGTCTACTTAGGGACAACATCCTATGTTCGTCCATTAATGCGTTATCCCCTATATCTCCTGTTTCCTTCGGTGGAGATCCTGTGAAACTCCCCATAACCTCATTACCACCCTTCTCTCACATCTGGCCATATAGAACCCCAATCCTTTTCCCTATGCCTTCTGCCTCATGCTCATCGGCCCATGTCTGTATTCTCAGCATCTTTTGCAACTCCCTGCTGAGCTATTGTGATCCTTTCTCTTCTTCCCATCGCTCTCGTGCTTCAATAGGTATCATACTTCTATTCAAAATATGATCTATTTCATCATCTTTCTGTCCCCTGTGCCTTCTCATGTCTTCTCCCCTTCTACTTATCCCTCTGTTCTCTTCTTCTTCTTGCCTTCTTTGCAACCTGCGTTCTTTCAATCTTTGGGCTTGAATTTCTTCACATTTCATCTCTTCTATTCTCTCTTTTGTATGTTCTTCATACCGTCTCTGTTCCTCCTTTTGTTACTATCTCTTTCTTTCTCTTCCTTCTATGCCCTTTCTCATTCCTTTTCCTTCTTTTCTCTTTCCTCTTTCTTTAACATCGTCAATGTCCTTTCCATCTTATTTAAGTTGTATCTGTCCTCCCATCCACTCGTTTTGTACTATTATCATTTCACTTTCTTTGTCTTTCTTTCTCTTCTATCTGTCTGTCCCTTCTCTCATCACGCTCTTTATGTTCATTGCATGTTGACCTATATTTCCGCTCTTTATTCTTACTTTCTTTAATGCTGTCTGCACTACTATAAGCGGGAGGTGAGTATGTTGGATTAACATACCCTGTTGCTGCTTTTAGTTCCTTTAGAGTATAGATTCCCTGTTTGTTTTACATTGTGCTATAATGTTTAGGAGGAGAAAAAGGAGCTGAGTGCGTTGTCCTCCTATTTAGGCTGATTGAGCGTACACTCCTTCTCAGACAGCTAACACTTTCTGTAGCTTCTTCCCTGTATGTTGTAAGGAAGGAAGGGCCGAATTAGCCCCCCAATACATTCTACACAAAATAAACCGTTTGCTATTGCACTAGTGGGGGACGCCTCCATCGCCTTTCTGTTGCCATGAGGAGTAAGGCCTCGGCAGAAGCAGAGGTGGGGCTATTGCAAGATACACTTGGACTCCATTTTGTGTGCCCTCAACTCCATCTTTGGACTAGGCCACAATTCGGCACTACAAAGTCTCCTCTCCCCTCAGCAGCGCCGCACACAGCGAGCACCAACCACCACCACCTTTTCTGCACGTACCAAGTCCCTTTCTCACGGATGCGCTGAAGCTAACTGCTACAATTAAAACTATGCATCTTATCTGACTTCCTCTGAGATCACTGTCCTGTGTGTGAACCGGTCTGAACCATGACTTGTAGCTCATCCATCTCCACAAACCTGCTGCTGCACCCCTCAACCTCGCTGTTGGAAAATTACTGCTTGTGCAACCCTGTGCCCTCATAAGGTATTCTTCTGATGTACCAGAAGGGTGCCCCCACTGTGCTGACCAACCCAAAGTGCCCCCAATAAACCCAGACCCCTGTCACAGTATATTCTGCCCTAAACTAACATGTGCCACTACACTCCCCTCCCCGCCCTGATGTGCCAGACCAGCCCAGTCCCAAGGTTATCGCAGAAGGCAAGACCCCCACATCTTATGAATGACCCAATGTAAGACAATGCCATTATGTATGTACAATGTATAGGCCTCTAGGATTTATTCAAAGGTATATTGATGCTCATTGTTTATTTGCATGTCTAGAATAAGTGTATAGATTAGCTAGTGAGGTCCAGCCGTCTCTCCGACCTGGCCTAACCTTCACCTCTCACGGACCGGCCCAGCTGAATCACGTGATGTCCAACCTCCCGCCTAGTCATCAGCCAATCCCGTGGAGCCAGCCCGTAAAGAACTATATGTGCACCTCCTTTCTAACTAATGAAACTGTAACTTATAGTATGTATAGAATTCATCACTGATGACGCTGTAACCCTTTAAAACATATTGGGCCTCATTACTGGTCGGGCGGTCCGGAATTAACAGTGGCGGTAAACCCGCCGCCACTGTTAATTCCGGACCTGGATCCCGACCCCTGCAGGCGGAAGGTGATCTTCCCGCCAGATCTGACCTGGCGGGTTGAACACCTCCCGCCTGCAGGCGGACGTGGAAACACCAGCACCATTACGAGATGGTGCCGGTGTTTCAACTTCCCCATTCCCATTGAGTCCTATGGGTCTCCAGTTCGATCCAGAGCAGGTCTCTGAGCAGCGTCGGGGGGTCTAAAGGCTGTAGCAGGCGAGTGTCCATAGTGGTGTCATCAGCCATCCATTGGATCACGTGCTTCAGTTGGGCCGCTAGGTAGTAAAGTTCAAAATTGGGGATTTTGAAGCCTCCTTTGTCATACGGCCTCTGCATTACGTCAAGGGCAACCCTGTGCCTACCTTTGTGCCAAAAGAATTTCCTGCAGAGTTTGTTTAGATCATTAAAGAATTGTTGCGGGATATAGTATGGGACGTTGGTGAAGTAGTGCAGAAGTCATGGTAATGCCACCATTTTGAGGAGCCCAGCTCTGCCGGCCACCGAAAGGGGCAACTTGCTCCAAAAGTCAATTGATCTAGCTAGGCCATCTTTCTCTTTCACGGTGTTCAGCGCATGATCAGTTCTGGGATCACGGTGGATCTGAATGCCCAGGTATTTAAATGAGGTTCCCATTTAAGAGCTAGTGAGGGGAGGTGTTCCGCCTTAGTCGTGCTTAGGGCTGCAAGGGGGTACAGGATAGACTTATCGTGGTTGATTTGGATCCCCGGGCATCTATAAAACCCTTCCAATGTCTCTAGTATGTAGGGAAGTAAGTGTTCGGGGTCTTTTAGGTAAAGGAGCATGTCGCCTGCGTACATAGAGACTAGGTGGGTCACCCCGTTTATTGTTATGCCCCCGTCTCCGTACTCTTGCCTGAGATATGCTGCCACTAGTTCTATGGCTAGGATGTAAAGAAGGGGGGAAGGGAGCATCCCTGCCGGGTTCCTCTGGAGAGGTTCCATTTGTCAGAGAGTGTGCTATTAGTACGCACTCTGGCGTGGGGTTTGTATAGATAAGTTTGACCCAATTTAAAAAGGCCGGTCCTATTCCCATCTTAGCCAGGGTGGCGTGGAGCCACCTCCACCGGACCGAATCAAATGCTTTGGAGGCGTCCAAGGACGCCACCACACACTTTCCAGGCTCACCGTCCGTGCTGTATATGACGTGGTGCAGCTAGCGTAGATTGTCTGTGATGGAACGGCACTGCGCGTACCCCGTCTGGTCATGGTGGATTAGGTGTGGGATGGCGACCTGTAGTCTCCTTGCCAGTAGCGCCGTCAGTATTTTATTGTCCACGTTTAGCATGGACAAGGGCCTGTACGAGCCATTCTGAGCCGTCTTTATTGGGTTTTAGCAAGGGAATGATTACAGCTTCACGCAAAGTGTCAGGGAGGCGGCTCACCTTGTACGCCTCATTGTACATTTGGGATAGTATTGGGGCAAGGATGTCCTCATAGGTCTCATAAAACTCACCGGGGAGTCCATCAGGCCCCAGCGTTTTCCCAGAGGTTAGCGTTCTTATGATATGATATGATATGGCATTTGTAACGCGCCTATACACAAGTGTTTCAAGGCGCGACGAGGCAGGGAGGGGGGAACAAAGGGAAGACAGACAACGATCCTACTAGGCCAGGTGTCATTCAGACCGCGCAAGGGCAGGGGTAGGGGGGAAGGGAAAAATGCAAGGGGAAGGGGGAGGGGGGAGTGCAATACAAATAGTAGAATAGAAATAAAATAATAAATGAATAGGGCCAGCTGGTGGCAAGTGCAAGGTAAGTGCAGACAAGTGCTGGGGAGGGGTTGGGGGGGCTGTAGTGATACAGAGACAGTCCCGCAGTGCAGGGGTTGCCAGGGAGGCAGTGCAAGTGAAGAGTGACTGGGTCCAGGACCGAGGTCGGTGAGAGTGGCCCAGTTGCAGGATCAGTGCAGTTTTGGTGAAGAATTTAGCAGGGGAGAGGGAGAGAGAAAGCAGAAGCGAAGAGGAAGGTTTTGAGGTGCTTCCGGAACCGGAGAGGGTTCTCCTCAAGTTTCAGGGAGGCAGGAAGGCTGTTCCAGAGGGAGGCACCTGCCGCGGAGAGAGATCTACCCCCAGCTCGTTGCTTCGAGAAGCGGCTGACCCTGAGGGAGTTGGAGACGGATGAGCGTAGGGCTCGGGAAGGAAGATATTTAGGAAGAGATAGTTGAAGGTATTTAGGCCCCAGGCCCCAGAAGGCCTTGTGGACAATGCAGAGGGTTTTGAACTTAATCCTCGCAGCCACTGGGAGCCAGTGTAGAGATTTCAGTCCTGGAGAGATACGGTCCCTGGGCTTGGGGCCAAGGACAAGTCTCGCAGAGGGCGGAGAGTGGAGGCAGGCAGATTAAGATAGAGGCTGTTACAGTAGTCCAGCTTCGAGAGAACCAGGGCTCGGGAGACAGTGAGCTTCTGGGGGAAGGAGAGGAAGGGAAGAATACCTCTGAGGAGGTGCAGCTTGTAATGTGACTTCTTAGAGACGTCAGATATATGAGGAGAGAAGGAGAGTGTGGAGTCGAAGATGACCCCGAGGTTTTTTGCCTTGCAGGTAGGAGCAGGAAGAGGGCCAAGAGAGGCCGGCCAGAGAGCTGCAGGGAAGGAGGGAGTGGGTGTGCCGATGAGTAGGATCTCAGTCTTACTAGCATTAAGGCAGAGGTCATTGGCAGCACCCCAATCCTGGATAGCAGACAGACAGTCAGAGATGAGGGAGGGAGAGGAGGAGGCCGAGGGTAGCCTGAAAATGAGCTGGGTATCATCCGCATAGCACTGAAAGTTGGGGCAGAGGGCGGCGATGCGGTGGGCAAGGAGTGCCAGATACTGGTTGAACAGCCAGGGAGAGAGATTAGATCCCTGGGGAACGCCACAGGTGGAGAAAAAGATGTCAGAGAGGAAGGACCCAAGTTGGACCTGGGAGGGTCGATTGGAAAGGAAAGAGGTCAGCCACGCCAGAGCCTGACCAGTGATACCCAGGTTATCACGGAGACGGTTGAGCAGGATGGCATGGTTGACAGTGTCAAAGGCAGAAGAGAGATCGAGCAGAATGAGAACACACGGAGTGTTGGAGTCGAGGTTTAAGAGCAGATCCTCACGGATGTTCAGGAGAGCAGTTTCCGTGCTTCTGGCCGCTCTGAAGCCAGATTGATGGTCATGGAGACTGTCAACAGCTTCAGCATGGAGGTTGAGCTGGGAGATGGCCAGTTTCTCCAGGAGCTTGCCCAGGAAGGGAGTGATGGAGATTGGGCGATAGTTAGCCGGACAGGAGGGGTCGGCAGAAGGGAGTGCTTGAGGGGGGATGGGAAGACTCCAGAGGCGAAGGAGTGGTTGCAAAAGTCAGCCAGGGCAGGAGCCAGGGAGTCGATGTGGTCCTTGATAGTTTTGGAGGAACAGGGGTGAATCTGTTTAGACAAGACTTTCATAGATCGGACTTGTCTGGAAACCTTGTCAGCAGAAAAAAGGGGAAAGGCAGAGAAGGAGGGAGGAGGGGTGGCTGCAGAAGGGCCAGAGGAGGAGCAGGGAAGAGAGGGGGGGAGGTGATAGGAGGAGAGAGAGGACAGGATGTCCTGAGTTTTAGAGATGAAGTGGGAGGCCAGTGCAGTGCAGAGGGCCTGGGAGGGGACGGGAGAGGTAGAGACTGCAGCAGGGTTGGCAAGCTCCTTGCAGATTTTAAAGAGCTCAGCCAAGTTGTTAGATGCCGCAGAGATGCGGGCTTGGATAAGGGCTCTCTTCTTGGTGAGAACAGAGAGACGGTATTGCCTTTGGAGCAGGCAGCAGGCCAGTTTGTCAGAGGATGAACATGAAGCACGCCATTTCCTCTCTGCCACCCTGCACTTGCGTTTTAGGGTGACGAGATCCGAATCATACCAGGAGTTACATTTGGCTTTGGGCTTTAGGCGGATTTTCATGACAGGGGCAAGGATATCAAGAGTATCAGATATAGCAGAGTGGATCAAGGAGAGGGCTGTGTCAGGGTGGGAGTCAGCCGAAGGGGGAGGGGGGGGCGAGAAGGTGGCAGCGAAAGCCGTAACTGACACGCGCTTCATGGGTCGAATGACCGAGAAGGTGGGTGGCAATGATGAGGGTGGCTTTGCCTGTGGGGTAGGGAGGGTGAGGTGGGAGGATAGGAGAAAGTGATCACTCCAGGAGAGAGGAGTGGAGAGAGGGACAGAGAGGGGAAGGTCAGAAGAGATCAGAGCATCAAGAGTGTGCCCTGCAGAATTAGTAGGCCCAGACGGGAGAATAGAGAGTGAGAGAGAGTCGCAGAGGTCACGAAAGAGTCCAGTGGGGGGACAGGAGGCATCCAGGTGGATGTTGAAGTCACCAAGAAAGAGGAGTTGAGTGGTAGAGGACAGGAGTGAGGAGGAGAGGTCAGCCCACTCAGAGAGGAAGGAGGAAAGTTGACCAGGTGGCCGATAGATAGTAGCCACAGTAAGGGAATGGCTAGGAGAGAGAGAGAGTCGGCAGACAAGACATTCAAAAGAGGAGTAGGTCTGCGCAGGAGTGACAGTGGCAGGAATCCACTCCGGGAAGATAAGGGCTACCCCCCCCTGCACGGTTGGGTCTTGGCAGGGAGAGGATCTTGTAGCCATCAGGTAGGAGTGTGTCAAAGCTGGTGACAGAGCTGGCCGTGAACCATGTCTCAGTAAGACCGAGGACGTCAATGTCCAGTTCCTCAAGAAGGCGGCAGATATCAGAGGAATGCCTGATGGCAGAGCGAGCGTTGAGTGTGGCAATGTGGAGAAGGTTGCCATCCTTGAAGGATTTCCGGGGAGGGGTACAGATCAGAGGTACGCCCTGCGGCCGTGTAGAAGAGGGAGGTGAAGAAGGAGCAAGAGAGGGGGCAGGGAGGGAGGGTAGAGGCAAGGTAGCCGAGGACAGATGAGGGGGGACAGCAGGAGAGGAAAGGAAGTTGATGAGGCGTGGGAAGCGTCTATCAAAGAGGTGAAGGTTGGCCTGAGGACCTTGGACCAGGACAGTCCCATTAGCGTAGTCATTAATGATGGCCTTAGAGGAGAGGAAGGAGGCCAAGAGGACATCCCAACGGATGCCACCATTATGGTGGCTATGACCTCGTCAGGAGTGATGGGGCCGTCCAGGGACTCGACCATGTGTTCGTCTAGGTGTGGCAGCCTGATGATGTCAAGGACATCCTCGATTTCAGTGTCCGTGGGTGGTGCGGGGTCAGAGTATAGGGCCTGACAGTACTCTTTGAACGATAGGTTTATCCCAACTTGTGTGTGGGTGTTCAGACCATCTTTGCCCTGGATCAGGCAGATGGGTGTTCTGGGGATTTCGCGCTTATATAGCCACGCAAGTAGTTTTCCAGGTTTATCTCCTAGGGCATGGTTCCTTTCCGTGTATTTCGCATAGCTTAATTTCCCCAGTGTCTCCCAGTGTGTCAAGCAGGCTTGCTTAAATTCTATTATTTTGTGCATGTGGGCCGGGTCGAGGGATGGCGTTGACTCTAGGACTTTCAGCTCTGCTTCGGTGTGCGCTAACAGGGACGTGGTGTGTTTTAGGGCTCCTCCGGCGGTGGCTATCATTTCACCCCTTATCACTACCTTATACGCCTCCAATGCCGTGCTTATGTGTTGGACACTACCAATGTTGGTTTGCCAATAATCCGTGGTGCCTTGTCTGATTTGTTCGTTGAAGGCTTTGTCTAGCAATGCCTCACTTCTGAGTTTCCATGTCAGGGCGGGGGGGCTGGGGGCTGTTAATGTCCACGTGGTTATCAGGGGGGAGTGGTCTGACAGCACCCTGGCCAGATATTGTGTATCTTCAAACTGGGCTATGTGTTCCTCACTGACAACTAAGTAATCGATTCTAGTGTGGACTTTATGTGGAGGTGAGTAAAAGGAGCAGGCTCTGGTATCGGGATGTCGTTCCCTCCGTAGGTCTTTAAGGGCAAATTGTCGCGTGAGGGCATTTAGTATTTTGGCGGGCGGGGAGGGGCAGACGTGCTTGCTGTCCGATCTGTCCTTACGTGGATCCAGGGTACAATTGTGATCACCTCCCCATATTATTATGCCTTCTCGGCTTGGGCTTAGGCGGGCGTACAATGAGCGAAAGAAGACGGTGGCGTCGTGGTTAGGAGCGTAGGTGCAAATCAGGCAAAGGTCCCTCCCCTCTATGGTGCCTTGTATCAGGGCCATTCTGCCCTCATTATCCGTTTTTGTGTGGGTTAAGGTGATGGGAACCGAAGGTGCTATCCATATCAGGACTCCTCTTGCATATGTGGAGTACGCGGAACCTATTAAGGTTCCCCTCCAGACTTTGGACAGCGCTGCTAGTTTGGGTGCATTTAGATGTGTCTCTTGCAACAGAGCGATTCCAACTTTGTGGCGTTTAATGAAGGAATAGATACAATGCTGTTTGATGTAGCTGTTTAGGCCCCTAACGTTCCAGGACATTATTCTGATTTTGTCAGCCATGGTCTACGTGTGGTTGTGGGCTTGTGGGCGTTCCATGGTCGAGGTCCCGGGCAGGCCCGGACCGTCCTACAGCCAGACCGCAGGAGAGGGACTTGGTCTGATTCGTATTTAACTGTAACTGGGTCCCTAACTTGGGATTCCCTTCCCAATGAACATCAACCTTTAACTTTCTACTAAACATAACACGTCTAGCGAGGTTTCCCCCGTTCTGACTTTCCCGTTTCCGCTCCATAGACCTAGGTCACTTGGTGCTCTACGGGCGGGTGAAATACCCTAACTATTTCAGGGGCAGGAGTAGCTCTACTTCAGGTGGTGCAACTGTGAGGTATTTTGTGTCTTAGTGTGGCTCCGGTGACATCAGAGGTGCCGCATTTCATAGTGTAAAGCTGTGTGTCTGATTAAGGCTGCCTGGGGGTGAAGTGGGTGGGCTCTCATGTTGCTGATGGTTGTGGCTTATGCTGTTTTGGTTCTAGGTCGGGAAGCTGCTCCCTGTCCATCCATACGCCAATTTCAGTAGGGGTGTCGAATAGATGGGCTCTGTTGTTATGCAGGACTTTCAATCTAGCCGGATATAGTAGCATGTAACGCAGGCCTGTGTGTTTCAGTCTGGCTTTGGTGTAATTGAATTGGGCCCTGCTCCTCTGGACCTGCAGGGTGTAGCCGGGGTAAATGGCGACCTTTGCGGAGTCTCTTTGTATGGAGCCGCCCATCCTTGAGAAGGCTAAAATCGTTTCTCTGTCCTTATACTTGAGCACTTTGGCTATGATTGGTCTGGGCGGGATTCCCGGGGGCGGCCGCCTGGCAAGGGATTGGTGGGCTCTCTCTATGGTGAAGCCCTGGGATAGCCTCCCTGCTCCGATTTCTTGTGTGAGGAGGTTTTCAACATAGTTCGTGGGGTCGTTGCCTTCAATTCCCTCGGGCAGGCCTATGATTCTGATGTTATTTCTACAGGCCCGACCTTCGGCATCGTCGGCTCTATCCTCCAGGTTCTTCACCCTCTGTGCCAGAATATCCACATCTTTCAGAAGTTGTGTTTTTGTTTCAGTGTTGTCTCGCACTTGGGTCTCCAGAGCTTCCGTTCTACTGACGATGGAGCGGACATCCTGCCGCAGTAGGTTCAAGTCGATCGCTACGGCATCGATTTTGTTTTCCATGGTTTTCTGGAGAGTCATGATGGCCTCTAGGAGTTGTGAGTTTGCCGGTTCGGTTGTCTCTGCATTTAGTGCTCCTCGGTTGTTGTGGCCGGCATCAGATTTCATCGCTACGGAGGCTGCAAAGGTCTCCATGGTAGTTTGCCTGTGTTTACTTCGAGCGCCTTTCACAGACATAGCTGTAGGAGTGGGCTTATTGATGTTGGCAACAGCAACCTACCCCGCAGCGGCGTAGAATTAAGGCAGCTCAGGGCCAATTCAGCCCAATTGCGTCGCCCACTCGCTTCAATGGCAAGCCTGGAGCGGTTTGGAAGGATCCAGGGAGTGGCAGACGCGGGTTAGCCCTTATAGTGTGTTGGTTTAGCGGGGCTGGCTCCTTGGGTTTGGTTAATGGGAGGCTCCGGTATTAGACTCAACTGTGCACTAGGAGTGGAGGGGTAGCACACCATCACAGGGTCCAAACCGAGCTATAGTCCTGGTAAATTGGTGACTTGTCTCCAGGCTGCCAGGTGATTTGGCATCATGTTGCGTTCTGGGTGCAGGGAGAGGCTACAGCACGCAAGTATCAGTCCGCGGGGCCCTGTAGGTTGTGCCGCCCCTCGTGCATTGCATGGGGGCTGCTTGTGGTCACCTGGACCTTAGTCTTCAACCACCACAGCCTCGATCTAAGGCCTCCACCAGAATCTTATGGGGATGCAGGCCGGGGGTCAGTGGGCCGCCGGTTCAACTTGGCAAGGTGCTGATATTTTTTCAAGGGCCGACCCAGGAGGCCCCTATGGGTGTCCGGGGCCCCCCAGTCCGGCCGCGCACCACCCAGCACTGGGCACCGGGCGCGGCGGGCCGCTGTCAGGCATGTTCAAGTTAGGGCCAGGGGGACCGGGGGACAGGGCGCTGTAAGTGTTGTGCTGCGGCGATGATGTCCCAGGAGCCTCCTCCCCTGACTCCGGAGGTCGCGGCAACACACCACGGGTCCCGAGGGGCAGCTGCTCGCGGCTCGGCATCAGCACGACCGTGTGCTGCAGGGTCCACAAAGGCAGCAATGCTTATTTATTCTGCATTGGGGTGGTAGCCGCAGAGCTTTTGTGGGACCGGCCGTCCCGTTGTTCCGCTATTGCGCTGCAGGGCTTCTGGTGTTCCCGCCCGGGGCTGCACTGAGCGGTCGAGGCGAGCCGGGTGGGTTCTGGGCTCCTCACCTCCCGCTCTGTTTGAGCAGCTCGACGCAGCGCCGCATCCGCTACACTAGTGGTCCGAATCCGCCTCGGGCTCTGTCACCTTCGCTGGCTTGGGGCACCGGTGCTAGCCCCCGTCTGTACAGGTTGCTTTTCCTCTCGGATCAATTGGCGCCCGGTCCCGTATGGGATAGCAGGATGCCTCAGATTCTGGCAGGCTTGCCTTGTGTTTTGTCCAGGGCGCAGGCTACTGTATGGAGACGGGTCTTGTGGCGGCCGCCATTTTCTGATCGCGGTGTATTTCCTTTCTCCACGTCGCGTTGGCTGAACGGAGGGATGCAATTGCACCAGACGTCTGCCTCGAGTGCCACAGGCGTTCGCAAACAGTTGAGGCGATTATGCAGTCGTTTTAAAGTTCAGAGCTAACGTTAGCGGCGGATCAATGACCGTATCTTACAGAGCTGTCCAAGACACGACTCTCCTACATGGCGGTTGGCCACGCCCCCGGCAATTTGAAATGTAAATTGTCTAGTTTGACTGTGGGTGCAGAAAAATGGATTTATGGGTTAGAAAGAATGACAGCAGGAAATTTGCTAGCAGTGTGTGGCGTAAAAGGCCTATTGACAGCTAACGAAATTTGGAAACAAGCAGGATATGCGAGTGTAACAGCACAGAACACGACACATGATGGAGCGCCATTTAATAATTGCAGGGCACACATATGGAGGGTGCTTAGCGTACAATATCCTGACACACCAGACATGGGTGCGATTATGACAAGGAAAATGGAGGAGGACGAAGATCCTGTTGCTTTTATTCAAGACATTCAAGAACGCTGTTGTCTCGAGATGAGAGAACAGTGGGATAAAACAGTAGCATTATTTTAACATATGTTATCACATTTTATGTCAGGGGCTGCCCGAGCCAGTGCAACAGCAGATTAAGAAACAGGTAGGGATGGAAGCGAAGCCATGGCCTATACAGTTGACTATTGTACATTATTGTCGATTGTTGCCAGAGAAAAATAAGAAGAAAGCTGAGAATATAAGGCAGGAGGAAGCAAAGTTAGTCTAAAAGAAATTGTTGAAGAACGCTATAGAAGGAGCAGTATTGATGAGCGGTGAGGTGAAGGCGTGGCCACACAAGAAGTACAATCAGCACAGCAAAACAATGTAGTGCACCCTATGGATCAGAGTGAGTGCAACTTCTGACCACAAGGTAGAGGGAATGGACCTAGAGGACGAGGTGGATTTCAAAACCCTCAAGGGGAAGGAGGATTTAATGGGGGACAACCACAGCAATGTTGGAATTGTGGGAGAACAGGACATATAGCCCAAATGTGTAGAAGTAGAGGAAGAGACATGCAACAAAGCTGACAAGCTTCAAGAGGGGGGATGGGCTATTCGCCGCAGTACAATACATAACCACAGAAATTTTATCAGGTAGGCGCGCCACATACGCAGCAAGCGCAGCAGATCCCACAGCAAATTCAGTCACCACAAGGGCAACCACAGCAAGCACCCATGCAGGCACAACAAGTACAGACACAGCAACCACAGTACACACCAGTGCAACAAGCGACGGTGCCACAATGGAAGGTGAATACAGGAGCCCCCACAAGTATCCACACCCAGGGAGTTTGATAGTAGTGGGAGGGAATACTTTTACAGATACAAGGATGAATGTATATCCACAATAGCAAAGTCCTCTGAGCGACTTTATGTGTTCAGTACTATCTGTGACACCAGACCCAGAAGAGGAATCAAGTGTCAGGGTAACGATAAGGGGCAAGACATTTTCGTTCCTCGTGGATATAGGAGCAACTCACTAGTGTGTTTGAGAGGGAAAATACCCAATGTCTGTGATCGCCATGAATGTGCAGGGATTCACTGGGGCCGCAAGTTTGGTTCCTTTTACCGACAAATTACCACTGTCTATAGGTGAACATGACGTGTCAATGCCACTATTATAAATTATTTGGTGAGCGATCACCACTTATAAATGTATTCTTTTCTGGATAACAAGTAGAGAATCTCTTCAATTTCTGTAGAATTGTGAGTGGGGTGCAACCCACTGTATCAAGTCTCCGTGCTGGACATGCGAAATAATAATAGCGAGTAAATGACCTAAGCTAATTAGCCTTCAGTGTGGGCTGCACACCCTTATTACCACTCTCGTGGTTACATACATTTCAATCGACCACTATTGTACTCTCGGCAGGCACCAGTTAACATATTTGAGCGTGACTTGATGACAAAATTAAATGTGACAATATCTTTTAATGCCAAATGGATAGTGTGTTCAACTCCAGGGATACATTCTCTAAATATGAGAGGGTTTATTGTAGCTTTTACAGGCCAAAAGGCATTACGAGTGGTCCCTTTAGATTCAGAAATATGTTTGTATGGAGAAAATATTTTATTGACATGGCTTCCTGGACTGACATGGAAAATATTGAGAATACGGAGGAATTTTTGTTTAGACATGAAATACCTATGGATGATGAAGAGGGACAGGTCGTTCCCATAGTGTTAGAGGCATCAGCGGTAAATCGAGAAAGGGTGGTTGTTCATGGGACAGATGATGAGGGAAGAGCATGGAGAATAGTAATACCCCTTAAGGAAGGATACAGAATGACAGATTTGACACACAAAGACTTGTTCAGAGATGAATATTTAGACAATGAATTTGTATTTTTCATGCGTCTCACTTATTGGATGACAATAGACAAATATCACAGAGAATGGCATTGGTAAAAAAGAAATAGTCATTTTTTCAGTAAGATTTCAAAAAAGTGCCAAGCATTTTATGGACCAGCAGTCCCATATGGCGTGGGTCTACTGAGTGGAACAGGAGCAGTTAAAATCAAGCATAAACCAGGAGAAATTTTGCTACGTGCAAAACAGTTTCCCATGTCCTGAGAAGCAGATGAAGGCATATTTGGGACCATTTCCGCTTCAATAAAGCAGGGACTATTGGTGCCAACACGGCTGTGTACCCAGTGAAGAAATCAACTGGAGTTTTATTCACTCCGCCCCTTAAACAATATTGTTGAAGCAGAATTTCCTCTGGTTCCAAACCCTGCTACAATATTATGTAACATCCCAGCTAAAGCCACATATTTTACAGTAATAGATTTAAAGAATACTTTCTTTTCAATCCCTCTTCATGAAGACTCACAGGATTTTACTTTGTTTTCGTATAGAAATCATCACCTAAAACATACAAGACGGACTCAGGGGTACTGTAAGTCTCCAACAATTTTTCATAGAGTCCTTCAGATGGACCTAGGTAACATACAACTCGAGAGCACAATAATACAATATGTAGATTATATATTAGTGTGCAGTGAGACATAGAAAAGATGCAGGGAAGACTCAGTTTGACTAATGACAATGCTAGCAGAAAAAGGATACAAAGTAGACCAAGAAAATCTACAGTATTTTCAGGAAGAGGTCCTGTTCATAGGACAGCTTATCTCCCAAGAGGGGAGAAAAGTAGCACCTGAGAAAGCAGAAGCAATCATACAAACTCCAAAACCTGAGACAGTAATAGAAATGCAACAGTTCTTAGGCCTATGTAATTATTGTAGGGCCTGGGTTTTAGATTACAGTACATATACTCGACCACTTTTAAAAGGACTCAAGGATGCACAGATATGTAAAAGTAAGATTGCATGGGCAGATGATATGATTGAAGGATTTGTAGAGTTGAAAAGGGAGATTTGCACAGCCCCTGTATTAGGAATACCAGACTATAATCCACAGTTTTACTTATTCTCACATTCAAATGGAGAAGTGATGACAGCAGTACTTACACAGAAGATGACATTAGGACATGGGCACAACCCATTAACCTATTATAGTGGGATTCTAGACACAGTAATGAAAGGATGTTATCCTTACGAACAAGCTGTAGAGAAGACCCACAACGCTCACACCAGATAAAATACAACCCACTAGGGAAAACCCCCAGCACACCTCTTGCAAGGAAAACACATGTTTATTTCTACAAAAATAGAAATGCACCAGCAAAGAGCTCTGCTGACACCGAACGTTCTGCCAAAAGTAGTACGAGCAACATTTTATAAAAACACACAGCGTCATCAGTGACGTAATTCAAATAGGGTGCAAATCAAAATGGCTGGTTGGTGCGACCCTATGCATAGGTTACCTGCTCCATATGGGATGCCAGAACATTGGTCCCAGCCCGTCTGTCCATCTTCTTCCACATGGGCTCCTCCTCACGTGTCAGCAGGCACAAAGTTACAATTAATTGCTCATTGGGCAAAGGAAAAAACAATACATTCTCTATCTCTGATCTAACGTTCACCTGGTACTGCCGACATAGGCTAAGAAGAGACCTTGAGGCCATCGCTTCTAACAAACTACAACTCAATTCCAGAAACATTGGTGCCCTCCCAAAGCTTCCCACCCTCGTTTTAGCTATGCTGTTTTATCCCTCCTGGCACCTTGTAGCACAAATCACATGACCTATGGTGAAGGCAACTGGTCCCTGCTTGCTGATCTTTTCTGATCGATTGTGGGTCTAACAGTTTTATGATCGGTGGTCTGGGACTGGCTGGTATTTTGTAATGCTGGGGTTCTTGGGATGGGGCATTTAAATGCTGTTACTTGGAGTTGAAACAGGGAAGATCGGAGGCTCATACTCTCCTTCCCGTGGGATAGCTTTTTACAGAGAGCTCTCAACCCCCTCTTGGCCTTGCGGGGCACATTCTTTCTGGGATATGAACACTGGCAACACAAGACAATGGAAGGTCTTTGAACCTCAGCAACTTCTGGCCTTTCTCACCAGTGCCCATGCTATGACCTATTCTTGCATGCAATCACCTACGTTCCCATGTGTGCCTTGGGGCCTGCGGTCCTAACTGCAGTGCAACGCTAGGCCTCGATTTTAGTATAGCTAATGTTATCCAAGATGGTTTTTAGTTCCCCAAGTATAAGACACTAAAAAAGTGTGCTACCCCCCTACCCCCCTGCATTACGGTCCCTAGTGACACCCCATAGCCTCCTCCCCAAGCCTCTACTGCACAGACCCAGTCCTCTGCCTCCTCCAAAAGTGCTGGGGGGCCTTGGGCGAGTGTCCCTCCTTCCCAAGCTGTGAAGCTGTGCCTCTCTGAGCACAGTGAGCAGGGAGTCCACGTCTGGTTGCCCTCAGATAACTCAGGGTGACCAACCCCAAGTTCCTTGCAAATATTTCAAAAAAGGTAGCAGGCGCTCCTCTCCAGAAAGAACATGGTATGATAACCTGTTCTGAGATGAGAGTTTGCTCACTGTGCTGAGAGAGGCACAGCTTCACCTCACTGATGAGGCCCAACAAGGCTGAAACACGTGTATGGGGTTGCTGTTGGTACTCTTGTTCAGAGAGGATTTCGGTGCTGGACTGCCCATGTGGGCGGGACATAGACTGATATGCAAATGGATATTTCCCATCTGTGAAAGGTACAGTGAGCAAAAAGCGTGTGCTGCAAACTCATCTCAGAACAGGTTATCATGCCATGTTCAGAACAGGTTATCATGCCATGTTCTTTCTGGAGAGGAGCGCCTGCTACCTCTTTTGTAACAGTCAAATGTTACCCTTTCCTCTTGAAATGTCTGGTGGCAGTGGTTTTAGAACAAACTACCATGATTTTTCTGAACCGCGAACACCAGTACCTAAAAATCGGGTCAGCCATGTTTTTCAATATGGTGCCCATGACCCCTCTGTAAAAACAGACTCTGGTCATCTTTTTTCGCCGTTTCTTTTAGGAAAGGTCCTTCTTGTGTTTAACTCTGCGTGCCAAACCAGGTTTGGTCCCTTTGTTCGATGCCTTTTGGTGGGCTTCAGTGCTGAAGCCCTCCTCTGGTGCCTGAGTGTCTGGAGTGGACAGGATGTGAGGGAGGTGCCCGAAACTCCCTGTGCTTAGTCTCCTAGGAAACCTGAATGCACTCTGGTGTGATTGGCTGGCTGACTGTCCGGCAAGGACAGCCACTCTGCTGGGTGAATGAAAGCTAGGCTAGAAAGAATGGGAGAAAACTGTTTAAAAGGCGAGTCTACAGGACTGAAAGGCAGAGTCGACCACTGGAACGAAAGAACCGAAGACGAGCTGAAGGAAGACGACTGCTGCAACTCCTGGACTGTTGGTTTGCCCAGTGAAGCCCTGCTGCAGGTCCGAATTACCTGAAACTCCATCGACAGAGAAGCTCCTGCAAGGACGACTTCTTCCCTTGAGCTAATGGGAACAACCAACTCGTAAGCCATCTGGACACTGTCTCCATACTGGTCGAATTTTCTTCAGAGTGCTATTGAAAACCGGATAGCTAGTGTGAAGGCACTCACACCTTAAACCCAACATCTTGCCAAGCTTGTTGCCTCTTCCCTGGGCAGTGCATGAACCTCCCGACGTCCTCCTTCTTGTCCCCACGACTGAAGCTCAGGAACAGCGAGATCTGCAGGAAATGCCACGAACAACTGCCTCAGCTACAGCTTTTCTTCATCCTTAAGGTACTGTGCAAACGCAGTGTGGATATCTTTTCCTCCGCGGTGAAAGTTTGTGAAACTTTCCCAACTTTGGGGCCTTGTTCACTCCTAAACCGACATATAATTCTTTTTCTGGCAAACTACTTCCTCGAACATTGGCAAAGACTTAACCGTTTACTACCAGAACTGTGCTATCCTATCCAAGACTCTGAACCATTGGCTTTGGCCCAGGCCTATTGAATTGAATTGCTGGTTGTAGTGAACTGAAACTCTTTGCCCTGCCTATGCAAGTAATTGTGCTTTAAATTCTTTTAACCTTGTTCTTCTACTCCTTTTGAAAGTAACTGAAGTGACATTTTGCTCCCACTTCAGGGGAGCTTAACTTGTTCAGAAACTTATTGGTTGTGTACTGTAGTATATTGGAGTGTGATAATGAGCTGCTTTCTTTATAGTGGAATCTTTTCTAACTGACTATGTAAATAAATGTATATTCTTTTACCAAGAAACATTGAATAGTGTGTGTTTGAACTACTGTGATTGCAAGTCCTTTGTGTAACATCTTGTACTGCTCACATTACTCTTGAGATAAGTCTGGCTGCTCAGCCACTGCTACCACATAACTGTGTAGTACAGGCTTGTACCAAAGGTGAAATTGTGCTTACACTTGTAGTCTTAATTGTGTGTAGTGTTCCCAAAGGGTACTGCATGTAATTCTGCCTAACACTGGTGTACAGTGGTGAGGATAAAGTATAGTTGTTACACTTAGAGTGCTGCTCTTACCTTTGTTCAAATTACCCTCCCAAAGCGAAGCACCACTAGAGAAGCAATTGTTTTATCATGTCTGATATGGATAGCTAAAGACAGGAGACCCTAGTCATTTTAACAGTTGATCAGCTGAGAGAAATGTGTAAAGCTAGGAACCTCACTGTTAAAGGCAAGAAAAATGAACTGATAGAAAAGTTGTTAGACTGTCAAAGGCAAAGAAATGGGTCTGCTGTACCCACTTCCGATGAAAATGTGGAAAATGATGATGAGGATGATAATGTTTCAGAGCATACTCAAATGTTATTGATGAGTTAGATGAGGCAGAGGAGTCTCGAGATGTAGGCCCCACTTTACCTCTACCTGCTCATAGGCCTCAACCTTTTGCCACAGGGGCCCTACCAGGTCCAATGATGAATCCAGAGTTTGTCTTTCTTGAGAAGATGAGACTTGAGTTAGAATTCAAAAGAATCCAAGCCCAAACTGAAAGTAAACATCAAGAACTTCAGCTCAGAGAAATGGAGTTGAATCATGCACTCGAAATTAAAAAGTTGTCTCGTGAGAATGGTTCTCTCCCAGAGTGTTCTAGGTCTTCCAGTCCTAAGAGGCCTTGCATGCCCAAGGATGCAGTAAGTATGTATGAGGTTAAGCTTGATATTTTGGATTGGTTGGCAACTTTTGAATATAACCATGGGATTTAGAACATTACAGGGAATCAGCCGATTCCTTGGCTCTTTTCAGGCTACCCCCAGTTGCATCTGATGTTGTAATGGAGATGGGAGAAGTGGATAGAATGCAGTATGAAAGTGAGAAACTAGCTTTGATAGCTGGGTTTGGAAAAACACCTTGCCAGTATCTTAGGAAGTTTAGAATCCTCAAAAGGTTGATGGTACCCCTTTGGCTACCTTGGTGTGTGAATGTTTGCAAAACTTAGAGGGTTGGGTTAAGGGTTACAGAGTTAACACTTATGAAGGTATGACAAATCTGTTTATGTTGGAGTCTATCTATGATGCCTGCTCTCCTGAGCTGAGACAGCACTTGGCTGACTCTAAGGAAATTGATCCAAAGAAGTTAGCAAGGGCTGCTGACTTGTGGGTTGCCAACAGGGCTACTCAAGGATTCTGGGGCAACTCAGAGAAGGATTAGGGGAAGCAGCACAAGAAAGATATAGAGAATTATAATACCTCCAATCCAAAAGAGGGCCCCAAACATAACAAGGGTAAACCACAAGGGAAACCAAATCAGACTAGTGTAATGCCTGGTGCTAAACCAGAGGTGGGTCAGGACAAACCCCCATTCATAAAGACATTTGGAAAATGTTATGCTTGTGGGGCCACTGACCATGTGAAAGAGGATCCCACATGTAAGGGTAAACCTTCAGGGATCCACACTTTCTCCTTAGCCTTCTCCTCAGAGGAAGAAGTTCAAATGGCAAGTGGAAACGTTCACCTACTGGCTAAGGAACCCATGAAAGTCTCAGCCAGTGATTCTTTAGTATCCCTGTGTTTGTGGTAACAACAGAACTTAGATGTCTACAATTCCATTCCAGACAATACTTAAGCAATATGCCCCAAGCAACGGAGGCATTACTGACTGAGGTAATGCCCCGGGGCCCATAGTTATAGGCCCCGAGCGGAGCGAGGGCCGTAACGAAGGCCCCGGGGCATTACCGGAGTCAGTAATGCCCCCGCTGCGAGGGGCATATAGCTATTAGTACCCCGGCCCGCAAAAACTGTGTGACCTGGGCACTAAAAGCTTTATTTTTTTCCCGAAAAGCTGCAGCGTTTCGGAAAAAAAAAAAAGACGTCAAAGAAAATGGCCGCAATGGAAAGAGAAAACGGAGTCCGTTTTCCCTTTCCATGGCGGCCTTCGGGAGTGGACGCGCTGGAAACAGAAGCATTTCCAGCGCGTCCGCTCCCGAAAAAAAAGAAGGTAAGTGGGGTTGGGAGGGCGGAAGGGAGGGGAAAGGGAAAAAAAAAAAAATAAAATAAAAACGTACGTGGGTCCCCGGCGGGGGACGATGGAAGTCTCCAGCCGTGTGGAGGCTCGGAGCGGGGATGTCCCCGCTCCAAGTCTTCACACGGCTGGAGGCTTTCATCGTCCCCCGCCGGGGACCAAGGCATAGAAGGTAAGTGGGTGGGGAGGGCAGTGAGGTGAGATGAGGGAGGGAAGGAGAAAAAAAAGCCTTACCTCTGTCCCCGGCGGGGGCGAAGGTAGCCTCTCAGCCTTGGGGAGGCTCGGAGTGGGATGGCCCCGCTTCGAGCATCCTCATTGGCTGAGGGGCTGCCACGCCCCCGCCGGAGACAAAGGTAAGGCTTTTTTTTTCTCCTTCCCTCCTTCCCTCAGGGACAAAGGCCGTGGAATCCCGACGGAGGGATTCCCGGCCTGGTAACGACTCATCAAGGGCCAATCAGAATGGCTCTTTCATTCTGATTGCGCCCTCGCCGGGTACTAATAAAGAGTATTACAAAGACACTGTTCTTGTGAATGGTCAGGAGACGTCTGCCATCAGAGACACTGGGGCCAGCATAACTGTTGTTGATGAATCTTTTTTCAAGGTAGAGGATGTTGCTAAGGCACCCAAATACCTCACTAATATTGCTGGAGGCCCTGTCCAAATGCTTCCACAGTTACGAGGTCTCATCAAGTGCAATGGCATGACTGTCAAGATACCTGTAAGTGTGCAGAGTGAAGTACATGGGAGAGTCCTGTTGGAGAATGACTTAAAAACTTTTGGGAGTTTTATCAAGCCCCCCCCCATGCCTCCCAGATAAAGGACACAGGAGCAGGCTAGGAAGGCCGGGGAGAGTACCTTAAGGGGCTCTCCAGGGGAACTTCTAGAGGAAACTATAACCCCCAGTCCACAGGACTTACTGACTGCAATTTCCAAGAAGAAAGAGGAAAAAGGGAAACCTAAAGCCTCAAGGAAGAAGCCAGCCAACACTAGTGTGCAACCAACAAGGAAACCCCCGAGAGGACTGTCCAAAGTCACACCTGTGACTCGTCCACCAGCATAGCCTGAGTGTGAAGAACCACATAGTGTGGTTGAATCAGCTGCTGAGGAATCAGAGCTGGAAGAGGACCTTGCTCCTGTTGGAGATCTGGATCCTGCAGACCATCCTGAGCTGCAGTCTTTACTGGCAGAAGGTGGATCCTGCAGGGCAGACTTCAGCAGAGGTCAAAGAGTGTCCTACTCTTGAAGGTCTTCGCCAACAGGCAGCTTCCCAGCTGGAAGGGCAAGAGCCAGGGAAGCATAGGTTGTACTGGGAAGATGGCCACTCCTACAGTGAACCTACTGAGTCTATTCCAGGGGACTACAGAAGACTCGTAGTGCCTCTGGAAAACAGACAACAGTTCCTACAGTTAGCCCATGAGATTCCTTTGGCTGGTCACTCGAGTTTCAAGAAGTCTAAGGAAAGGCTTTCTCTGTATTTCTACTGGCCTAAGTTGGGGTCTAAAGTAGATAATTCTGTAGGAGCTGTCACACTTGTCAGACATCTGGCAGGAGTGGAGCCAAGAATGTGGCACCCTTGGTGCCTCTCCCAGTTGTGGGAGTCCTTTTTGAGAGGGTAGGAATCGACGTTGTTGGTCCCTTAGACCCTCCAACTTCTTCAGGTAACAGGTTTATCCTGGTTGTAGTAGACCATGCTACTAGGTATCCTGAAGCAATACCTATGAGGACCGTCACAGCTCAGGCTTTTGCTAAGGCCCCTACTTGCTATTTTTACCAGGGTAGGTTTTCCTAAGGAAGTCATATCTGACAGGGGATCCAATTTTATGTCCCACTACATGCAGGCCATGTGGAAGAACTGTGGAGTGACTTACACGTTCTCAACTGCCTACCATCCACAGACAAATGGATTGGTAGAGAGGTTTAACCGTACAATGAAGAGCATGATAAGTGCTTTAGAAGAACCCCTTAGAAGAAAGTGGGACCTTCTACTGCCATGCCTTCTATTTGCTTATAGAGAAGTCTCTCAGGACGGAGTTGGATTTAGTCCCTTTGAGCTTCTCTATGGCCATCCAGTTAGAGGCTCCTTGGCCCTGATTAAGGAGGCGTTGGAGTGCGCTCCTTCCCCCCAAGCCAGTGAGATGACTGACTATGTGATAGGTCTCCGGAGGAGAATGTCGCACATGATGGCAGAAACATCAGATAACTTGAAAGAAGGTCAAGCTCTGGTGAAGCATTGGCATGAACAAAAGGCGAACATGGTTGAGTTTACTCAAGACCAGCACGTTCTATTTATGGGCCCTACACGGCAGAGGGCCTTACAGGACAAGTGGATAGGACCCTTCAAGGTTGTGGGCAAACTTGGAGAGGTCAACTATCTGGTGGACTTAGGCAATCTTAAGGAGACTCCACGAGTCTTTCACACCAACCGTCTAAAAGCTTATGTCTCAAGACCAGAAGTAGGAGCTTTGCTTCTAGCTTCAGCTCAAGAGAAGGAGGAGAGTGAACCTTTACCTGACCTACTCAGAGGCTAGCCTTTAGATGACAAGATAAGAGGAGTCATTCTCTCTTCTAATCGGACACTGGGACAACAGGAGGAGTGCAAGTTTCTGTTAAATCAGTTTGCCTCCCTGTTTTCACTATCAACATGCTTGACCCCTTGGGGCCAGCATGAGATTCCCACTGGTGACTGTTTAACTGTTAAAAGCAGAGGTTTCAGGATGTCAGACCATGAACATCCCACATAAAGGAAGAGGTCAACAAGATGCTTGGTCTCGGGGTAATAGAGCCATCTACAAGTCCATGGTGTAGTCCAGTTGTACTAGTGCCAAAGGCAGGATCCAAGAAGTTGAGATTCTGTGTGGACTATAGAGCTCTTAATGCAGTCACAAAGACTGATGCCCATCCTTTACCACGGACAGATGAACTGGTTGTCACACTCACCTGGTCTCCACGGGGGCGTAGCATGTAGTCGTATGACCGGTAACTGCACTGGCGTAGTTTTGATGGTATAGCGGTGCCCTCTCTCTTGTTATCTCCCCAGAAGGCGTTAGCCTGTAATGTTGAAACAAGAAGGTGGCTATGAGTGGGTTGGATTTGCCCCACTACCTGTCACCTCCTGGTGCCAGACTCCTCTCCTGCTCACCTATGAGTTTGGTGAGGTAGGCGCTCCGTCCTGCTTGACCTTCAGCAGGGGCGCGGTAGGCTCAGTCTTTCTCTGGTCGCAGTTACTTCACTGTTCCAGAGTGCTGTTGCTGCTTTTTCGGAATGCTTGGATAATAAGGTGAGTCTCTATCTCAATAACAGCTTGGTATAGATGCTCATATTGTCCCAAGGCTTTAAACGTGTTTGTCTTTCTTGCAGATGCAGTTTCGTGCGTCGTTCAGGAGAAGATTCGGCCCTCCTCGGATGCTGAACTGGTTGCCTCCAGGTGAGTATAGGTGCGAATGAGTGGCGCTGGATGACAGAGTAAATGTTTGTTTGTATGGTGCGCGACTAACCTGCTGTTTTCTGTTCCCTTTTGCAGGCGCGGCGTGGCCCCAAGATGAAGAATGGAAGAACCGCTCCGAAGAAACCCAAAGGATGCAGAATCCCAGGTGAGTATCGGGAATCTGCGTGGGAGTCCTTTTCCAACAGGGGAGGCGATCAGAGAACCAGCCGGAGATGAGACCGATGGCCGGAATTGCAGGTAAGGGCTTGTTGCTGCAGTAACTCCTGTTGTTCTTCTTATCTTGTTTCGGGCACCGATGGATGGAAAGCACCAACAGGCGTGGCTGAAGAAGCTCGGGCAGAGCAGACACAGTGAGCGTTACGTTGCAGGAGTACAGAATAAGGCAAAGCGTGTTCTGCTTGCAGGGTGTGGCTTATATAGCCTTGTAAGTAGTTCCCGGTAAAGTAGTCCCTTTACCACACCCCGTCTCTCAGGAAAAATAGTCCCTCTGCCACACCCTAGGTTAAACAGAAGGCTCAGCCTCACAGGCAGATTAAGTAGTTCCATAAGTTCAGCCCATTTCATGAGCCTGGCGCCAACTGAGTCCATGAGACTCTGGGGCACTTCCTTGGGGCCTGCCAAGTCCTTCTGGTTGGCGGGGACTGGGACGGGCCCAACAGCTCCAGGGGTTTGGAGCATGCGCCATGACACTGGTGGACAAGCTTGGTACAGCCAAGTACCTCAGTACATTTGATCTCACTTCAGGCTATTGGCAAATAGCACTGACAGACCATGCCTAGGAGAAAATTGCATTCTCAACCACAGCAGGCCTTTACCAGTTTACGGTAATGCCTTTTGGACTAAAGAATGTACCTGCAACATTCCAAAGGGTGGTTAACCAGGTTCTGAATGGGATGGAGGACTTCTCCATGACATACTTGGATGACATTGCAGTGTTCAGCCCTACTTGGAAAGAACATGTTGACCACTTAGGATATGTTTTGCAGGCTCTTGAGGAGGCCCATCTGACCATAAAGGCAAGTAAGTGTCAAATTGGTCAGAGTAAAGTGGTCTACCTTGGACATGAGGTCGTAGGAGGAGGTGAAATCAGGCTATTGCTTAGCAAAGTACAAGCTGTACAAAACAGGGGCACGCCTACTACTCAAACCCATGTGAGAGCCTTCCTGGGCCTCACTGCCTACTATAGGAACTTCACAGAGAACTATGGGACCATAACTTATCCCTTGAATGTGATGATCCCAACCAAATTTTCTAAAAAGGTCAGGTAGAATGAGGAGTGCACTCAAGCACCTGAAGGACTTAAGAAAGCCCTTTGTCAAGCTCCAGTCTTAAGAGCTCCTGACTACAACCAAACAGTCATTGTGCAAACAGATGCTTCCAATACAGGTGTAGGTGCAGTTCTGAGTCAGCTGGATGAGAAAGGTAGGGAGCACCCCATTTGCTTCATCAGCCGGAAGCTGAAGGAACCTGAAACAAGGTGGGCAAACATTGAAAGAGAATGTTTTGCTATTGTATGGTCACTGAAGAGGTTTAGACCATACCTGTATAGATCTACTTTTGTGATTCAGACTGACCACCAACCCTTGAGCTGGTTGATGTAAATGAAAGGGGAAAACCCTAAACTACTGAGATGGTCAATCAGCCTGCAAGGGTTTGATTTCTCCATTGAACACAGGTCTGGGTGTCACCACCAAAATGCTGATGGTCTCTCCAGGATGTTTGACCGACTGGAGTAAGGAGATTCATCCAGGAGTGGATTAAATCCTCCTACCCTTAGTCTAGGGGTGGGCGGGGCGAGTGTTAGGGAGAATTCTCAAGAATGTGCTAATTACCCTTACCTTTTGAGACCCCCAGCAACTTTGCTGGATTTCTAGGATTTACATTTTATAATTTTTACCTGGAAAGAGTGTGAGCCTTTTTTCCAACTCATGTATTTTGATGTGTGTTTTACTTTTGTGTTCTTTTGATATGAAGTTTTAAAACAACTCCATAGGCATAATCTTTTTCTTGTGTGTCACACAGCACCTTTAGTGCAGTGGCACAGGGGTGTCTTTCAGACTCCCCAAGGTTTAAATACCTTCACTGGGACTGACACTGTTACCCAGAGCATGTGAAGGTAAATTGACTTTGCTAGTCCTTTTAAATTCATAGACCCAGCACACACTATCTTCCTATAGTGTGCCGGGGGGGTTGCTTAGCATCCCGTGTGTCTAAACACTCATGTAACAGTCAAATGTTACCCTTTCCTCTTGAAATGGCTGGTGGCAGTGGCTTTAGAACAAACTACCATGATTTTTGCTGACCGCGAACCGAACACCGGTAGCTAAAAATCGGGTCAGCCATGTTTAATTTAATTTATTATTAATGTGTTATAGCTTAACATAGGCTTTTCACATGTAACATAAATATTCTTATTACATTATAAGAAATTGTTTAAGCGAGAAAAATTGACAGTAATATCATAAAAGCAAAAAAGAAAAAACAGAGAATTTCAGATTAACATAACTAAACCAGGATTAAAAGATGAAAAATATCTGACTAGTATAATTGATGTCTTATAATTAACAGTTACTCAGGTTATATCTATTGCATGTTCTAGAAAGAGAAATATTCTAATAAACAATTACTAAAAGAGAAACTTATTAATTCATAGATAAAACTAACAAAAATTGGCATACATAGACTGTATGTTAACTATATGCTTATGTCCAATGATTTCTCTACATTCATCCATACGTTGTACATTGCAATCTAGAGTTTCAATCCCCTTGCATTAATCGCCCTTAACCAGAAGTCATTGCTACTAACGTGGTCCGATCTATGAACAAGATCTACATAACATATTGTATAGACTTTCAGCATAGCCGGACATCTAGTGAGGACGTGCTTGCCAGTTTCAGACTCTGATCTATCCTTGCATAATCGGCAGGAGATTATTCTTAATCCCACTTATAGCCAGTACCGGGAGTTGATCAATCCTTAACAGTAGAATAAATCGTCTCAAGCGCGGCGAAGGGCAATTCAGATTTCTTTGATAGCGCTCTAAGCGAAGAGGCTGTATCCGCTTCTTGTCTTTGGGTCCAGCCAATCATTTCTAGATAACAGTCCATATGTTTTTTCATAAGTGTATATGAGAAGGCTTTATTAATTTCGCAGTGCATTGCCGCTAACAAGAGATTGTCTGTGTAAGGTGTCATTTTTAAATACAGTTCAGCTCTTTTTCTGAGTACCTGGAATTTCCAAGAGATGAGGCCCAGTTCTAATCTGAGGATGGACATGGGAATGCAAGCCGGGAGACCGAGTATTTTTTTCCAGTATTTTCCTTCCAGAATCTGCAGCCACTCCATGTCCATCAATTGCAATGCCTCAAGGCCATAAATTATCATCGGTGTTAGCACCTGGAGGTAAAGTTGTTGTGCTGCCCAGATGGTGTACCCACATTGAGATGTAGAAAAGCGATAAATCAGAGCTGTAACTTGGGCCGCTCTCGTGATTCTGGCTTGTTTACACATAGTGTATTGCCCCTTGGGCTCGATCTCAATGCCCAGATATCTGTAGAATGGGGTGTAGTGAATTGCAGTCCCATGTATATTGAGATTCACTCCTGGTATCTTCTTGGGACTGAATACTACCATCTGGGTTTTATTTAAATTGATTACTAGGCCATTGGTTTGAGTATAAGTCCATAGTGCCTCTGCTGACCTTTGGATACCACTAATAGTATGGTCCATGATGACTAAGTTGTCAGCATATGCTAGGACCAGGCAGTGGGCAGTGGCAATCTTAGGGGGGGTAATTGTGTTCCAATGCTAATATTTTCGGTATATCGTGGACAAACAGATTGTATAGTATAGGTGCCGTACACAACCTTGTTTTACTCCACGGTTTTGACTGATCTTGTTGGTCATATTCCCCTTGGAGTCTAACTTCAGGGAGACTGTAGTATTATGGTGTAGAAGTCTGAGATAGTTTTATATTCCTTTGGGGCAACCCAAATTCTCAAGTTTAGACCACAGTAACTCCCTGGGGACTAGGTCGAAAGCAGCATTAAAGTCAATGAACAGAGCGTATAGGGGCGGATTACCTGGTGTTCTGGCCTTGTTGCGGAGAATATCCATTACAACCAGGTTGTGTGTTGTGGACTATCCGCCCCCTGAAGCCGCATTGAAAACGGTCTAGGATCTTGTCTCTGTCTGCCCATGTTTGTAACTCATGTAATAGGTACGCTGTGAATAATTTGCCCGTACAGTCCAACATAGATAGTAGACGGTAATTGCTAGGGTCCCTGCGGTCTCCCCTCTTATTGACAGCGACCAAGGTTGCTGTCTGCCAGGTTTCCGGAATTTGCCTGTCGTTCAGGATCTTTTCAAATAATATCTCAAGTACCTCTGCCCAGTATTCCGGATTACTCTTTAGGATAACCGTTGCTAGGCCATTGGGCCCAGGAGCTCTTGATGTTTTGAGCTTTTTAATCCTGGCAATCAGTGATTCAACTGTCACCTTAAACGGGGCAGTAGGTCGACCCAGGATGTTCCTCTCCTGGAGTTTATCATGGACAGTGTGGTTGCGGGTTTTCAGGAATTCCTCCCACTGGACTATACCAATTGGGTTAGTCAAAGAGTTATTAGTGACTCCCCGTGCCATACTCAGCAGACCCCATACAGATCGTGAATTCCCTGTGCAGAGTATTTGAACTGTTGTTTGCCATTTACGTAATTTAGATGTATAACGTTTCTGCCTAAGCCATAATCTGTAGGTGTTTTTCAGCTTCTTACTTGGATTCAGGAGATTCAGGTAATTGTTCCATGTGGTGGATGCTTTACGTAACTTTCTTAGATCTGCTCTTAAGATTTGTTTAGCGTCTCTGATTTCAAAGGTCAAAAACGTTGGTAGACTTAGCTTCAGGAGCCAGCATATTTGTTTTAACAGTTGCGTAACAGTACGAAAATGATGTAATCGTTTCTTCAATCTCATTACTGGTCATAGCAAGTAGCTCAGCACGACCCATGTTTGACTTATCGATTGTATATTCTGCAGCTCTTTTGATGTTTTTGTCAAACCACCGAATATTAGAGGAGGCATGATTCGTCTCTAGCTCTCCCGGGGATCTGTACTGTACGTGCTGTACCGTGTAGTTGAATGTGAGTGTTGCATGATCACTCCAATCATTATCATTAATCTTCATGTCCGTGACCCAAGTGGCCATAGAGGGGCTTACATAAATATAATCCAATGTGCTTCTGGATTTGGTATTTCCCCATTTCGGTTGTCCCAGGTAGTCACTAGTGGTTCTACCATTTAGGATTTCAAAATTCCATGACTTGAAAAGTTGAGCCATAGTAGTCCCTCAGGATTTTCACCCGTATGTCTCAACTTGCCTATGTTCTTCAGCAGGGGATTATTACTTGTGCTCACGTTTCCAGTTAAATGGCAGTTGAAGTCACCAGCAAATATCACTAGATTTTTCTTTACATCCGTCACCCAATCAATCAACAGATCATGACAGGCTTCCTGGATATGATCTCTGTGGGACGACTCAGGAGGGTTGTATATGTTAACTAACAATATTTGCTCCACTATATCTTTACCAAGAATTTCCAATTCCACCGCTAAAACAAATTCGTCCATATTCATGTGGATACGGGTGGATCTTAGTGGATGTAGAATTCCAATAAGTAGTCCTCCATATGGTCTTCCCCTCTGCCCCTTGTTTGCCAATTCCTGATGTATGGTGTACCCATTTAGCAGGGCTCGAGATGTAAGCCACGTCTCCTGAAGGCATATGCAGGTATGTCCTGTTAGTAGAGAGATGGGGCCAACGGGCAATAGTAGGTGGCTAAATCCCCGACAGTTCCATGATATTACAGTTTGATCTCATTGTTTTAATGTTAATGCCAGTAGAGACTCTGCGAGCCACTTGAGAACCTTCTGTACATCTGCCATCTGTACTGTATCGCCTTTTGGTAACTGTGGTGTTATGCTTTCTTCCGTTTTTGGACTTTACATCTGTGGTGGCCATTGCGGGTCTATCATATTGGGGTAAGCATCTATTTCCATGTCTGCTTCCCTCAGGCTTGTTTTAAAGTTACGTATCAACTTGGCTGTAGCTAGAAATTTACAGTGTAAAGCCGATGTACTAGAATTCCTGATTTTCAGTGGTTCGACAAATTCGAAGTCCTCAGATCGTAATACTCTCAGCTGTGGAATGGAGTGCAGTCTGGTCATCAGTGCTGATCTGATGATACAGTCATGGTCGCTGGTTTGATACAAGTTTTTAATGAGGCAAGTTCTTCCGCCTTGGGGCACTATAATATTGCCATTATCCTCAGCTGGTACTGATATTGATGGTAGAGGTTCGTTATTCGGTGTCAATGAAATAACTGATACGTTGTTTGTATTGTTCTGAACTAAGTTCATGTCCTGGTCCATGCCATGTTTATCAATATGGAGCCCATAACCCCTCTGTAAAAACAGACTCCGGTCATCTTTTTTCGCCGTTTTTTTTAGGAAAGGTCCTTCTTTTGTTTAACTCTGCGTGGCAAACCAGGTTTGGTCCCTTTGTTCTATGCCCTTTGGCAGGCTTCAGTGCAGAAGCCCTCCTCTGGCACTTGAGTGTCTGGGGTGGACAGGATGGGAGGGAGGTGCCCGAAACTCCCTGTGCTTAGTCTCCTAGGAGACCTGAATGCACTCTGGTGTGATTGGCTGGCTGACTGTCCGGCAAGGACAGCCTCCCTGCTGGGTGAGTGACAGCTAGGCTGGAATGAATGGGAGAAAACTGTTTAAAAGGCAGGACTCCAGGACTGAAAGGCAGAGTCAACCACTGGAACCAAAGAACCAAAGACGAGCTGAAGGAAGACGACTGCTGCAAATCCTGAACCGTTGGTTTGCCCAGTGAAGCCCTGCTGCAGGTCCGAATTGCCTGAAACTCCATCGACAGAGAAGCTCCTGCATGGACGACTTCTTCCCTTGAGCTAGTGGGAACAACCAACTCGTAAGCCATCTGGACACCGTCTCCATACTGGTCGAATATTCTTCAGAGTGCTGTTGAAAACTGGATAGCCAGTGAGAAGGATACCAGTTTGTGGTCTTTAAGGCACTCACACCTTAAACCCGACGTCGTGCCAAGCTTGTGGCCTCTTCCCTGGGTAGTGCAGGAACCTCCCGAGGTCGTCCTTCTTGTCCCCACGACTGAAGCTCAGGAACAGCGAGATCTGCAGGAACTGCCAGGTACAACTGCCTCAGCTACAGTTTTTCTTCATCCTTAAGGTACTGTGCAAATGCAGTGTGGAAATCTTTTCTGCCGCGGTGAAGGTTTGTGAAACTTTCCCAACTTTGGGGCCTTGTTCGCTCCTAAACCGAAATATAACTCTTTTTCTGGCAAACTACTTCCTCGAACATTGGCAAAGACTTAACCGTTTACTACCAGAACTACTGTGCTATCCTATCCAAGACTCTGAACCATTGACTTTGGCCCAGGCCTATTGAATTGAATTGCTGGTTGTAGTGAACTGAAACTCTTTGCCCTGCCTATGCAAGTAATTGTGCTTTAAATTCTTTTAACCTCGTCTTTCTACCCCCTTTTGAAAGTAACTGAAGTGCCATTTTGCTCCCACTTCAGGCGAGCTTAACTTGTTCAGAAACTTACTGGTTGTGTACTGTAGTATATTCGAGTGTGATATTGAGATGTTTTCTTTATAGTGGAATGTTTTCTAACTGACTGTGTAAATAAATGTATATTCTTTTACAAGAAACCTTGAACAGTGTTTGAACTATTGTGATTGCAAGTCCTTTGTGTAACATCTTGTACTGCTCACATTACTCTTGAGATAAGTCTGGCTGCTCAGCCACTGCTACCACATAACTGTGTAGTACAGGCTTGTACCAAAGGTGACATTTTGCTTACACTTGTGGTGTTAATTGTGTCTAGTGTTCCCAAAGGGTTCTACATGTAATTCTGCCTAACAATCCCCTGCTAAATCTACCCAGTGTTCGGTGTGGTGCTTTGGATCGAGTGGGAGGACTGTGGTGGTGCCTGGGTGATGAAGGCCTTGTTCCAAGACAACCATATTAGGCTTGTTTGGGTCATCAGTTTGTACTGCGCTAGCTTTTGTACCACAAGGTGCCTTTTGTACCCCAATCGAGACCATCATTGCGCTGCTAGGCACTACCTTTGCACAGCACTGAAGTCCCAGCTGGCATGTACAGAATATCACCAATACAAACACAATTACGGGGGCCAACATCTTCACGATAGCCCCCATCCAAGACTGGGCCCAAGAATAAATGGACCTCATTCCAACTTTGGAGGTAACCATGCCGCTATTTGCGGCATGGCTGCCTCCAAAATTGGTTCGACTCCGGCCTGGTGAATGGAGTAATTACTGGTCCATTCTGAGGTCGGAGGGACCGGTAATTCCCCATTCACCAGGGCTATTCCCCATTCCCATTTGAGCCCCCACAGGGCTCAATGGGAAGGGGGAAGGTGGCAATAACGGTACCGTAAATTACGGTAGGGCGCAAAGGGATTACCGGCACTAGTGTCATTACCGGTGCCTGGTATCCCTTTGTGCCCTACTTGTAATGACCCCCAATGTAAACAAACCAGTCAGTCCCTTGGATGCCAGCTTCTGTTTGCATGTGGATGCCGAGGACGTGCAGGGCCCCTATTGTGTTCGTAAGGGACCTATTTTCTGCGTTATTAGGAGGTACATTAGTGCAACATGAATCCCCAATCTTTTTGCAGACACCTCCCTCCATGGCTGTGAGGAGGTCTAGCACGTATCTGCTCTGCAACATCATCAGCCTGATTGCACACATTTCCATTTTGATCGCGTTGAGACCCTGTTCAGTGTCGTTGGCCAGCTGGATCCCTTCCCACCTCAAAATTTGGAGCCACTTGGCATTCGTGACCGTCTGTACTCCTGGTAACGGCAAGGAAGCACAAAATGTCTCTGCCTTGCTCTAGAGTCGATATTCATCTGGTATTTCTTTAAGCAAATCTGAAGAATCTTGTGATAGGTATTTCAACCTTCTCATTCTGCATTTTGTCTTTTTTCACCTTTCCTGGAAGAATAGGGAATATCTGTTCCTGGCAAGGCATTGCAGCGGGTGTGTTAGGCACTTGTGTAGATGTCGGGATTGATGAACTACCTTTCCCACTATCAGATGTTCTCCAGGGACCACCTGGAGTGCTCAGTGTAGCAACGCAAGTGAGCCGGTGCCGCTAGATGAAGGTGGAAGGTGCAAGAAGGCCTCCCATCTTCATGGCCGTACACCCATTAATAGTCCATCACAGCTGCTGTCCCTTTCTTGAGGTCAAGGATATTTAAAGTCTTGTTGCATCTCTTATTGGACCACGCAGAGACACTTCCTTCATTATAAAAACATAGTTTATATTCTTCCTGCTTTTGCACTTTTACTGGTTTCTCCATTGCCTCGATCCATGTGAGTTTTGCCACTTGCTCATGCCAGTATCCAACACACACAGTGTTCACTTTGTCTATAGCTTCTTCTCTAAATCCTACCAGTCCTCAACCTCTACAGATCATTGTGGTTTTCTACCATCTGTTTTCCACAAACTTGACACCTTCCAACTGTCGATATGACCTTTGCAAGCACTGCACACTTTTGCGGTTGTGGGCACCTTTCAGTTAATCAGGGTTTGCCACTACTAACCGCACTCTTCGTGCCTGGAACGTGCTTCACAGCCTACACAATGTCAGATTGAGTAAACATTGCGCCTCTACCACAGGGATTTGCCTGTGGCATTAATACTTTAGGGGGGGCCCCCTCGACACATGTGGAATCAAGGAACACATGTAACAACTTCCATTGACTTTGGTTTTCCCCACTGGGCTCATGTCTGCGTACCACGTGTTACTCAACTCTGGATGGTGCACATCCTCTATTGTATCTAGTCCAAGCCCTCGATATAGGTCATACCTGACACTTCCAATTTTCTTTCACACATTTTGAGACATTAAGATGTGAGACACCAGGCAAACATCTATTATTTACAAGTAGGTCATAGAGCACAGGAAAAAGTGATGACAACATCAGTGTATCTGTGAGTTTTCCCATACGCTGGTGGGTAACTTGTGTTTCAGTAATAGATACATTAGTCAGCATGTTATGGACTGCAGTCTCAGTTTTATTCACTTCACTTGTTTTAGTTAATACAGATACATTAGCAGCAGTGGGGTGTGTAAAAACCCCAAAGGAACCATTAACTACAGTGGCATTTGTTATATTTAATTTTGTGGTGGTATCTGCAGTATTTGCATTTGGTATACCCTCCTTTTTTATATGCCCACCCCATACAAAATCACATCCCAAATATATTCCTAATCCTAACATAGAAATAGCTAAAATAGGACATAGAGAGTGCATAACACAAGCATACGTAAAGGAATATACTGTTGTAAGAGAACATTCATACCAGTGAGTATTTTTCTTTTTTATACATGGAGTTGTTGGACCCTTGCATTTCCACTGGAAAAAGGAAGAAAAAGGGAGAGCAAAGGAGAGACGGAGAGAGAGAGAGTTTTGTTTGTAAAAACAAGACATAGCAGCTTTTAATGTATTAGTGAGGTAGTTGCATTTGAGTAGTGCTTTTTTTGTTTTAAAAAGGAAAATGAAAACACCCAAAAAACACAAAAAGGGGAGTTCCTGTACAAAAAACCCACAGAACAAGGGAGTCTCCTATTCCTTCTTGGGGGGCAATATTAAGAGAATAGTAAGCGCTGTCCATACCGCGCAATCAGAACATTTCACTTAGCTTGGGCACAGTGTGTCAGCTGGGGTGCTTTGCGAACATCAGATAGGTGCACCCAATATCGCAATTCACTAACCTTTAATGCAAGGGGGGGGGGGGTAGCATAGAGAACCTCAAAGGGCTGCTGTACCTAGGCTTGTTCCATTGAAGAATAACATTTTTCCCAAAAATAAAATCCCCCAGAAAAAGCTGGGGAGAGGATGACGTGAGTTGGGAATAAAATGCAGCGCTGGTCGTTTCTTTAGTTCTTGGAGGTGCGATCTGTTGAGAAATACATTTTATGGCCTTGGTTAGGGCATGCAAGTAACTCCCAAATTCATCTCCCAAAATAGACGCAGCCCTGTGAGCTTCAGATGCTCTCCTGATTGGAGATATGGGCATGTGCATTTGAAGCCCGTTACCACCTCATGGGGCGATAGATGATGATCCTTACAGGGTTGTGTTAGGGAGAATTCTCTGCTAAGTCTAATTTCCCAAACCTAGTGAGTCCCCCAGCAACTTTGCTGGATTTTTGGGGTTTATTTTTTTTCTCCTGCTAAGAGGGAGACTCTTTTTTTCCCACTCTTAGACATGATTTGAGATATCCTTTGACTTTGTAATGTGTTTTATGGGCTATGGGGTCTTTTACTCCATAGGGTTTCATGTGTTATTGGTAAGTGTGTTACACAGCACCCTCAGTGCAGTAACACATGGGTGTCATAGTGACCCCCAAACATAGACTCCATACCCTGGGACTGACTACTGTCTCCAAGGGCATGTAAAGTCACCATTGACTTTACTAGTCTTAAATTGTGAACAGAACCAGTACAAACCATCATATTGTGGAAGTACTGGTAGGGGTAATTAGATTACCTCTGGGTCTTTTTTTTCAAGGGGGCACTGTGCAGTCGAGTTTCTGGCTGGTGGCAGTGGTTACCACGCGAAATATTCCACCGGAATATTTCCTATGGGATTTTCCCATTCATTTTAAAAGCACAACTATTTTGGTGCAATGTTAAAGATACCGCCGGGTTATTTATTTAATATTTATTCCCCGGTTGGGTCTTTTTGCCAGGACTCGGTTTTAAAATGGCGTTTGTGTTCGCCTCTGTAACTCCAACCCAAGTCGAGCCCTTTGTTCCACTTTTTGGCGGCCTTCTCCACAGAAGCCTCCAAAAGTGATGCCACTCTGTCTGGGTCTACAGGATGTGTGGGAGGGGAGTTTAGGCACCCTGGACTGAGTTGCCTCGGCAACTCAAGTCGCACTCTTGTGTGATTGGCCCAGTGGTGAGCTGCCCGGCTCACCACTTAGCATGTTTGAGTGACACCTAGGACTGATGAATGGGGGTTTTCTGCATAAAAGCAGGGCTTTGGGGACTGGAACTTCAGAAGTCGCCACAGGAACAAAGAATCCGAAGAGGGAGAAGCTGAGCCAACCTGCAACGACGACACCACCGGTGGAACCCTGCTGAACCGCCTCACCACTTCCCGACGACAGAGAAGATCTCCCGGCTGGAGAGGCTTCTTCCCCTGACTGGTGAGCACAACCAGTTTTCCTTTCTTTCTTCGCACCCCAGCCCGGTTTGTGGTCGAACTGCCCGTGCTAAGCACCCCGGCAGCCGGATAGCCACTCACCACTGAACCACGAATCACCGGACCGCGCCTTATACCTGAGAAACTCCGCGGCTGGTTTCTTCCCTGGCAGTGCAACGGACTCCTGTCTTCCTCCACGACGAGATCCTCTCCTCCCCCGGACAAAGCACCGACTTGCACCCGCTGCCAGGAACAACTGCCCTAGCTGGAGTGCTCTCACCACTTTAAGGTACTGTGTCCACCAGGCCTCCCTTTCTAAAGATTGCTACAAGGTAATAATAACTCCTTAACCTTCTGGACTGGGCTGGCCGTCTTGACCCTCTAAATGGTCCCTTTCTGTGGTCCAACTCCTTTTTGAACCTTTACAAGACCTTTGTGCACTGCAACCGTGTGACCTTGGACACATTTCGTTTGGATCCTCCGAAGGTGGATCCGGCTTCTTGAACTCTAACTACACGGTTTTACTTTGCCTTTCTCCCTTGTTGTGTTCTTGAAAAAGTGTTGGGATCTGTTTCAATTTGTTCTCTGCTTTTCTCTCCCTTTTTAAAATGAATTATTAGAGTGCCATCTGCGTTAAGCGCTCACCGCTGTCTGAAAATAAGTGGGGCTTTACTTAAGACTTGTCTAATATTCTTTTAAGGGAGTGTATATCTTTTAGTGACCGTGTTTCTGAATTGCTTATTATTAGTGCCTGTGTGTTTTTCTAGATGTGGTTTCAAATAAATAATTATATCTCTTTTACACCAAGCCCTGGTCAGTGTTTACTTGTTCTATTGTGTGCCTATTGTGAATACTCTGTATACTGCCTAACTCTTCTTGAGGGAAGTCTGACTGCTCAGCCAAGCAACCAAGTGAATCTGTGTGGTACAGACTGCTACCAAGTGGGTTTACTGCCAAACACCTGTAGTCCTAAATCTTTTGCAGTGGTCCCAGAGGGAACTGCACAGGTTTCTGCCTAACATGGCCCCATCTGCACTATTGCAGTACCAGAAGGGTACACAGTACACCATACCAACAGAGAAGCCGGACCGGGGTGTTTGGGGGGTGACTGTTGCCATTATCATCAATGACTCTATACATATGTACCCATCTAAAACGGTGTGTACGGGCTGTGAGGTATTACATCTAAAACAATCACCAACCGACAATGCCAGTATAAATGTAGTTCTTATCTACAGGCCCCCATCCCTAATTTCCGATTTCAATTACAAATTAACCCAGCAACTTAACTGCCTCCAAAGCCCAAACACTGCAACTCTGGTATTAGTTGATTTTAATCATTGGTGAGGGAATTTAAACGACAAAGAAGCAATAAGTCTTGAGGAGGCACTTAACAGCATCAATTACCAAGTCATGAACACAGCCCCCACCATGACTAATGTTAACCAGCTTGATTGGGTGGATCACTCATGACATTGATACCGATAACTATTCGACAACACCATGCATCTGGTCGGACCACTATAGAATATCCTTTGCCCTCACTATTGTCACCTAAACAGAAAATCCCCAATCTGCCCATGAAGACACTAAGTTGCAACTTTAAGAAAATTGAGATGGTGCACATAGATCAATGTATCAAAGAAACCCTAACAGACTGCCCAGAAGAGGACACCTGCGAGGTCATCATTGAGACTTTCTTGCAACACGCAATGGTACAGTCCAACAGAAGGCCCCACTAACATCCAAACTTGTTCGACCGAACAGCAACCAATAGAATTGGTTCAATCCTGACCTCAGAGCTCTTAAAAAGGTAAAATTGAATAGAGACAGGAAAAGGCTGAAATCACCATCCTCCATAAATAAGGATAACTGGAAAGAATCTGAGAAGGCCTACAGGGAAAGTATTTGTCAGGCCAAGAAAAATTACTATAACAATCAAATTAAGTCAGCTGACAATGCACCTGGCAAATTATTTAACATTCTGAAATCCATCGAAAAGCCCAACACCACCACCCACATCTTTATCCCATCGCAGGAAGACTCCGACAAAGCCCAGACAGCCTTTTTTGATAAAATTAAAAAGACCAGGGACCAGATATCAAGGGCCCAAACCACTCAGGCCATTTTTGAACGACCACCCACAAGGGTTGTATCTAACCCCACGAAACCTTTTAGGTTCTATAAAACCTCGACAAAAGACATACCACAAGTCCTTGCATTCATGAAGCCCACAGCATGTGCAGAGAATGTTCTGCGGCCCAAAATAAAACTGGAGCACCCAGACATATTTGCACTACTTCTCGTGAGAATAGTCAATACATAATTTCGTGACAAGGTAGGGCCCACAAGCATAAACACAGTCACCATCACCTGTAGTAAAGAAGCCCAATCTTGGCCAACGGGATCCCACCAACTTAAGACCAATCGCCAACTGTAATTTTATCTTGAAGGTGATGGATAAGGTTGCCACTGCCCAACTACAAGCCTATGTGGAGACCAACGAGAGATTACACCATCAACAATCCGGTTTCCGTGCTGCACACAGCACAGAAACTGCTATGTTGGACCTTCAGACACATATGCTTAATATCATCGACAAAGGGAGGACTGGACTACTTGTACTCCTTGACCTGAGCACAGCTTTTGACCTCCTAGATCACGGCCTTATCCAACGTGCGTTGGAAAAAGTTGCAAATTGCTCAGAGGGAGCAATTGGCTGGCTCCTATCCTTGCTCACGGACAGGAAATCTAAAGTCCATTGGGGTGATAAATTGTCCCATGTAATGGACATTCTCTGTGGAGTCCCTCAGGGAGCCAGCATATCACCCTTATTATTCAACCTCTATCTAAGGCTACTCTGAAGTCCTGGACAACATCAAGGTCTTCTTTGCCAATTATGCCGATGATACTCAGCTGGTATTAGAACTTAGTGGAAACTACTCTGAGTATAGTGACTCGCTTTCATTAGTATGCAACCACATTGAATCTTGGATGGACCACAATTGGCTTTGCCTTAACTACAAGAAAACAGAGCTAATGATATTCGGCTCCCATCAAGCGCGAGCCAAACCAAGTCCCCAATATGAGTCATTCCTTTTTAAGGAACTCCCAATACACGTTGTTAGAAAGGTTAAGACACTGGGCATGATCATGGAGGCTTCCATGAGTGCCGACGCACAGGCCTCTTATGTGATTAAGAACTGTGCATATTACCATAGGCTACTAAGAGCAATCAAACCCTACAATAGCTAGAGCCATCACACTATCATGACTGGACTAAGGAAACTCACTAATGCTGGGCGCTAATAAGTGCATCTGCAAATACCAGTAAATCCAAAACAATGTCATCAGGATCGTTAAGCAGAAATCCAAGTCGGACCACATTAGTAATGCCAGAAGGGCGCTTCATATGCTCAAGGTGGAAGACAGGATCCTATTCAAGGCCATGATGCTGGTTCATAAATGTCTATATGGGAAAGCTTCGGCATATCTTAAATCAACATTTTTTAGATATGCTCCAGGCCGCCCATTATGATCCGAAAACAGGGGCCAGATCACTGTAGCCACCCACAAGAGATCCAACGGAATGGGCAAGGCCTTCTCCATATCCACAGTTGCCAAATGGAACAGTCTTCTGATAGACCTGAGACAGGAACTCAACCTCCAGAGATTCACGAAAAAGCTGAAAACACACCTCTTCAAATAACTCTCAGCAACTACTTAATTATATCCCAGCTTCCCGTTTCTTATCTATTGTCCCGTCTAAATGTCACTGTCTTTGTTATGAAGTCTTTTTGTTGCACCCTAATGCCCACGTGTGACCGGTGCGTTACAAATAAATAAATAAAAATAAACAAATTAAATTCTACAATCCCGTTGGCCTGGGGGCGGTAAATTGCATACATCCGATCCTTAATACCCAATAATGCAGTTATCTCTTTAAAGAGCTCATTGAAAAAGTGCTCAACATTGTCGAAATTTAAAACTTCGCACACACCCCATTGAGGAAAAACGTCCCTGACCAGGAATTTGGCCACACATTTTGCATCCGGATGCGCACAAGGACCAGCCTCCACCCATCATGAGAAGAGACACACAATAACTATGAAGTATCATGGGGGCCTGGCTAAATGGCCACGTAGGAGGACGCGTCTGTGAGGAGCTCCCTAGATCCGACATTGATCCTCTGTGGAAACAAAGTTTCCAGTGGACACCGCACGCTGGCAACATAGCCATGTGTGCATGAACATCTGGTGCATGTTCCGAGCGCTGTGGGGGCCCTATTGGATGTTGATGCGGGAAGTTTTGGCCAGAAAGAAGAAGCGGGATGCCCACAGCTCAGACACTGGCAAGATGGCGGACCAGGACAAAGGGTCGTAAATCGACCGCAGCGCCGCACCGGGATCACTGGCTGGCGCTGCGTATTTGAGCCTGTCGCTGCCGCATGTGACAAGTGATCTCCAGCCTGGAGGCTTACTAGCGGTCCCGGCCGGTGAGCGGGCCGGCAGGCAGATATTGCTGCCCACAGTGGAGACGGGTGGGACAGGGGTCCCCATCAGGCCGGGCTGCGGGGCGCTGTACTGAGCTGTGACAGATGCCTGTGGGTGTGGGCGCGGTGGGTGGGCCGGCCGGCTGGCGCTGTGCGCCCAGAGCCCTGCTGCCGGATAAGGACCCCTGGGGGAGCAGAGCCCAGACCCAAAGGGCTGGAAGGAGGAGCAGACACCGGGCCGCACTGAGATCCGGTGACAAGCGGGTGATGCCGGGCATTCCCTGCGTGGCTGCTACAAGCCCCGCAGTGAGTAAAGCGAACAGGGGCGAAAATTGGCCTCGCCCAGACCAGACACTCCTGGAAACGGGTCAGACACAGGGTGAGAGGGCCTGAAGAGGAGATCCCCACGGGATCTTGCGAACGGCGGGGGCTCCCTGCGGGTGGCACCTGGCCAGCTCCCTGTGTTGCGCCAGGCCCATGCGAACGCGCACCCAGACCTGGACATCAGAGTGGGCTTAAGCCCCCAGGAGGACACATCTCCTGCATTTGCTGGGCTGCCACCGGCGTGGACATGAGCAGAGGAGAGGACGCATGAATGCCTGGACCCGGTGATGGATGTGAGATGCCCCAGGGCCGGTAGAGCCGCAAGTAAAGTACCGGGCAGCATCAGAGCACTCAGCCCGGCTGGATTTGCTGGACATGGCTTTCTGGGGCCAGAGCCCTCACATAAACATCCACACAAAAGAAACAGATCCACGGGCCACCACGACATGGTCCCACTGATGAGAAACCTTTTTGGGGCACCTGGAAAACTCACGGGGGGGGCAGCACATGGGCCCGGTGGGACGCATTGACACTGGGGGACAGCTCGGGCAGGAGTCTGGGTCCTGTAAGGGGAGATTGCAACTACAGGTGCACGTGGAAGATCACAGTCCACTCTGGAGGTGAGATAAGCTTCTGTGACACCCAGGATACGATCAGGCCGTGCCCTGACACTTTGAGGAACTTAGCACGCTCGAAAAGAGGGTTGCACGCTGTGGGCTCAGCCCACCTGCCCCAGACGCACCATGATGACCAATAAACCCCTCAGACAAAGAGCCAAGCAGCCCACACTGGATGATTTTGCCAGAACACCACCAGGCACTGAAGGGGCCAGGAAGAAAGAAAAGACCCCCTACGAGGGCCCTAGCCCTATGGGCAACCAAGAGGTACTAGAGGCAATCGCAGACCTGAAGGTGGCCTTGGAGACCAAACTGGGCCTAGCAATTGATGAACTGAAAGCCGCACTCGAGCTCAAGGTAGGAGCAGTGCAGGAGGATGTGAACCTTCTCCGCCAAGATGAATGCACAGGGGCCCTGGAGAAAGAAGTGGCCCCGAATACGGCGGCCTGCGCAGCTCATCAATCAGAACTTCACGCCCTAGCACAACGTGTGGGTAACCTGGAGAACAGGGCGGAGGGGGCGGAGGGACGCGCCCGAAGAAACAATATTCGCATTGTCAGATTGCCGGAAGGTGCCGAGGGAACTAACCCCACCGAATTCATCGAGTCTGTGCTATTGCAGGAAATACCCAGGGGAGCACTATCCCAGGGGTTCGCCGTAGAGAGGGCGCATCGGGCCCTGATGAGGAAGCCGCCGCCGCTGGGGAATCCCCCCCGGCCAGTGATCGCCAAGATCCTAAATTACTGAGACCGGGAGAAAATCCTCTAGCACTTTCGGAAGGGAGGCACGATACAGAGGGGGGGCTGCGCATATAACGGCATACCCGGACTACACCTTGGAGGTACAGCGTAACCGTATCAACTTTGGGTTGGTGAAAAGAAGATTGCGGGAAGCCGGCCACAAGTGCATGCTGCTCTACCCAGCTAAACTGAAGGTATTCCACAAGAGCAGAACCTACACTCCTGAGGACGCCATGGGATGGCTGGACGCGCAGAGCTGCCCCCAGGAATCAGATATCCAGGAAAACGTAGGCGAAGATAAGTAACATGTGTTTGGAGCTTCCTGTGTGCAGTAGCGAGTGACATTGGGACTTGAATATAACATTGTATATAACTGGCGGGGGAACACGCCTGGAGCCACAGTTATAAATATGATCCGGGGGCACTGGAAACATTGATATTAACAGGGGCGCTTCACGGACCCTGACCCAATAACCCCATACTGAGAAGTTTAGTTGGGTCACTGGCAGTCTGGTGACACCCTGCTGGGCTCTGGGCCTGCGTTCTAGGGCAGAGCCAAACGCGGGGGGGCCTGAGATCCAGGGATGGAGCTGGGCATTTGTTGGGGTTGGGGGGCAGGGGGCAGGGCTGCGGGGGTGTGCAGTGATTTGAAGTTGGGGAACCGGGAGTTGAGATGAGGATGGGGGTGTTGGATGGGAGGGAAAGGGTAATGAGCCAAAACGAGAATCTTAACAGACGGGATAATAGGCGGAGAAGGAGGGCGGGACACTGCAGTTATGGTGCTAGGCTGCCTTAGAGTGGTCACCTGGCACGTCAGGGGACTAAACAGCTATCTGAAACGAAACAAGGTGATGATGTATCTGAAAAGGATGAGGATTGATATAGCGTTGTTACAGGAGACCCATCTTACTAAGGAGAACCTGGAGGTGGTCAGGAAGAAATGGAGGGGATGCATGGGGAGAGTCACGTATTCGGCCTATGCTAGAGGGGTCATCACTTGGGTGGCACCGCATGTACCATTCCAGCTGCTCCAGGTTGCGGCGGACCCAGATGGCAGACTACTTGTTATGAAAGGGATGTTAGAAAATCGGGAAGTGTGTATCGTGAACTTTTACGCTCCTAACCAGGACACAGAGGCCTACTTTAGGACGTTCTACAGCAAAATTAGCCCCCTGTTGGGTGGCGAGATCCTATGGGGCAGAGACTTTAACTGTGTGCTTAACCCTAGGGTAGACAGATCGGATGAAAAAACAGACAAACCCACCCCAGCAGCAAGGGTGCTACAGGCTCTCTTGAGAGACTTTGACCTGGCCGACGTCTGGAGGTTGCTGCATCCTGTAGACCGGCAATACTCGCACTATACTGCACCGCATGAACTTCACATGAGATTGGACTACGTGTTCACCTCCACAGGGTTGACAGAAGAGGTTGAAGGCGTGGAATATAAAGCCAGGGTGCTCTCAGACCATTCCCCCCTGGTCCTGGAGTGGTGACAGCAGCCCCCAAGGGCGCGGATCCCCACCTGGAGACTCAGGGCCGAGGCCCTGCAGGACCCGGGATTCCGGGAGGATTTCAGAGAGGCGATCACTGAATACTTTGTGATCAATACTGGTAGCGTTAGCTCCATGGGAACCGTGTGGGAGGCGTTCAAGGTGGTTATGCGAGGGGTCGCCATATCGAAATCTAACGGACTCCAGGGGGGCCTAGAGCAGGAGTTGAGAGGAATTGAAGAGGAGCTGGAGGAGAGGACACGCAGAGGGGGCACCTCTGGCGAAGATAGCGATAAGATGAGGCAGCTACAACAAGCTAGCGGGGATTGCTGGGATAGGCTATGTAGCATAAGCTATAAGAAATACATGGAAACACAGCATGTGGGAGGAGATAAGCCGGGCAGACTACTGGCCTGGCTATACAAGAGCGAGACGCCACGAGTGATGATCAGAGAAATCGAAGGGGGTGGAGGACAGACCCAAAATACCCAGGAGGGGGTGAACAAAGAGTTCCTGAAATATTACAAATACCTCTGTGAGGACTCAGGTGGTCCGAGAGACCAAGCAATCCAGGAAATGCTGGTGGACGTAGACCTACCCACCCTAGACGATGCAGAATGTGCGGACCTAGATGCCCCTATTACAATGGAAGAACTTGAGCTGGTAGTCCAACACTTTCCCACCTGTAAAGCTCCCGGGTCGGACCGGCTTCCGAGTGAATTTTATGAAGCTTATAAACAAGAGCTGCTTCCCCCGCTGCTGGCCATGTTGAATGAGTCGTACGAACAAGGTAGACTACCAGAGTCCCTGCGTGAGGCAGTGATCATTCCGCTTCTGACGCCGGGTAAGCCTAGCACGCACTGCGGGTCGTACAGACCCCTTTCAATGCTTAACCAGGACTGTAAGATCCTCACCGCCGTGTTAGCAAATAGGCTAAAGGCTGTTATTGGTAAACTGATACACACCGACCAAACGGGCTATGTCCCGGGCAGGAATATAACGGATAACCTCAGGAGGTTGCACCATATTATCGACCAAACAAAAGAAGACTCAGGGGAACTAGCTATAGTTTCATTGGACGCGGTTAAGGCCTTTGATTCAGTTAGATGGCCCTGGCTGACCGCGACATTGTAGGGCTATGGAGTAGGACCAGGGTACCTTAGGTGGGTGAAAATGTTATACTGCTCCCCGATTGCTAGAGTTAAAACGGGTTCCATCATTTCGGATAAATGGCAGCTAAGCAGAGGGACTAGACAGGGCTGCCCGTGGTCACCCATGTTATATATACTGGTGTTGGAGCCACTGGCCATCTGCAATACGAGGAGATAGGCATCCGTACCATGGGAGGCATGCATCTTGTTTCCTTATATGCTGATGATATATTGTTGTATCTGCGCTACCCAGACGAGAACATGCAGTACATTCTGGATGCGATGAAGCAATTTGCCGCCCTCTCTGGCATAGCGGTTAACCCCAAAAAATCTAGCACGTTCCCCCTGGGGAGGTATAGGCATGTCCGACCCAGGAGCTTGCCAATATTGCCAATACCCTGGTGCACTAAGTCGTTCCGATACCTCGGAATAGACATATATAATACAGCAGAAGAAGAAGATGGGCATAACACGGTAAAGGCGGTGGCAGGAATTAAAAATAGCATGGGATTTTGGTCCAGGCTACCCCTTGCTATGGTGGGGAGAGCCACTATGCTCAAAATGGTAGTCTTGCCTAGATTGCTGCATTTCTTTGTTAACATCCCACACGCGATCCCAAGGCGCTTTTTCGCTAGTCTCCACAGCTTGTGCCAGGGCTTTATTTGGAACAACTCCAGGAACAGGGTGGCCTTTGAACTGTATTACCTGGCGGGGCAGCTGAAATATGTAGCGAGGTGGCTGTCTGATGATGAGATGGCAGAATCTAGACTGATGTGCGGGGTGCCGGCCCCCTTCTTCCTCAGAGAAGTGGTGTGGCTGTCCAAATCCAGGGTCCGGGAGATGGCAGGGATTCTAGTACTGGGCTGGGAGTTATGGCATAGAGTGTGGCAGATATCGGGACACCCGGTTCCATACTCTACGGAGGTGCCGCTGGTGGCGCTATGCGGAGAGGACCCCCAGCTGATACAGGGGGTCCGCAGGTACTGGGAACCAGTGAGCCTGGCTACCCTGGGAGACATATGGATAGAGAGGGAGGCATTGGAGTTCCCAAAACTGATAGAGGATATTGGATTGCACAAGGGGCAGTATATAACTTACACTAGAATGCTAAAAAAGGGTGCAAGCAAGAAGGCCACCGGCGGTGCCAACCGCGCAACCGGATGCCACTATGGAGATGATATACGATGTCTCGGAGGGTGGGCATGAGATTTCTCGTATATATGAGCTGCTGGGGACCAAGGTGGGGAAGGAATTGACTCAATTGAGACAACTATGGGAAGAAGAGATGGGGGAGCCCATGTCAGACGAGCTCTGGGAAAGGGCCCAAAGATATCACAAAAAAGTGTCTCAGAACGCAAGGCTTCAACAAATTCAACTGTACGTCACGCATAGAGCATACCTCACCCCCAATAAGATCACCAGGTTTGGTGGCCAGGTGGTCCAGAAATGCCGTAGGTGCGGGGAGGTGGAGGCCGGGCTGCTGCACATGTTCTGGGCTTGCCCGGAGGTGGGAAGGTTTTGGTCAGAAATAAAGACACGTTTAGCGGGATGTGGTACAGCTATGGAGGTGGAGTCGGCCTGGGCATGCATGTTGGGGGGTTTCCCTAGACCACGCAATTTATATCCTGGCTAAACGAAGGATAGCAATGGGCTGGAAAGCAGCCCAGAGACCAAGGATGGAACTGTGGTGGGCTGACCTGAAATGGGCAGAGGCAGAAACGACTGTCTGGTTTGACATGGTATGTAGGGGAGGGGAGGAGGAGAAGGAGGAGGTAGGACCCCTAATTGAATGGAGCCAGCTAGTGGCTACCATGAAGGGCCCACCTCAGTCCGATCTAAGTGATGTTGAGACGGATAACGAGACAGCAAACCTGCCTGAAGAACCACAAGCTAATGACTTGGACAAATTGGCTCAAGTTGGGGAGGGTGGGAGGGAGCGGGACTGAAGAATGCTGCTTATAACATTATGATGTAGAACTGTGTGCGGATGTCCCAAGTTCTGTAATGATTGGTGTGCTGTTATAAAATAATAAATTGTTTAACTATAAAGTATCATGATTGCCACACCTTTCACCCATGGCCGCATAGTCAATATTCAACTCACGGATTGGCCCAGTAAGGCGGGCAGTGTGCCTCGAATTGTTCTTAAAGTGAGACCAGTACTGTAAGTCTGACATGTGATGTAGTTAACCATTTTAGTTATTGCCTCCTGCAGATTCGAGACAAACCAGTCCTCCTGTATATCTGGAGCAATATGCTGTTTGGACACGTGTGATGGATGATGCAGCTGATCAAAGCGACCTGCAACAACTCTTGTGGTATAGCCGCCTTGCCTAATGTTTCTTGTTGCCACAATAAATCTTTAGGGGACAGCTTGCACCCCCATTTTAATCACAAATCGTTTTCTTCTTGTGGAGCTCGTCCCTGCAGTTCAATTATCTGTGCAACAGTTAAGACATTGGCATTGTATGAATCTGGCAGCTGTTATTTGCCCTTTGCTATGATTGGGTATTCAGAGAGACTCTGCATTTGTAAGTATTCTGCTTGTTTGGCCGCCACATCTGCGGCAGCATTACCGAGTGAGACCTCATCTGTTTCAATAGTATGGGTGGTGCATTTCACCACCGCTGTCAAGGAGGGTTGCGAGAGTGCGTCAATTAATTTGACTAACCATACCACATGCTGTATGGGGGACCGGTCAGCACTTCTGAATCCCCTCCTCTTCCACTGCGCCAGACTTGCATGTACCGTAGTGGTGACATAGGTGGAATTAGAATAGATGGTGACACAGCACCGCTAAGAGCCCAGAAGCACCTCGATGAGTGCTATAAGTTCTGCTGCTTGGGCCAAATAGTGCATGGGTAGTCTTTTTTCACCAATACCCCATCTACAAGGTGGACTACTGCCACCCCAGTATGTCTCTAACCCATGCTCTGATCAATAGTTGCTGACCTGTCAACAAAAAAGTACGCACGCCCACTCATGAGGACTATCCTTTGCCTTCAGGATGTCATCCTCCTCCCCTTCAAACGTTATGCAATTGTGTGTTGCAATGTCTTCCTCAGTGCACTGTTCTGTCAGGAATGTGGTGTGATTTACAGTTTTACATCTTACAATGTGGATGTTTGGGCTGGACAAAATAATCTCATATGCGGACGCCTGCTGCATGGTCAGAGTTGATTTGGAACGCTCTAAAATGGCGAACACTGCATGTTCCACATACAATGTTACAGAGCACCCCATGGCGATTGTGAAGCATTTCTCCATCGCAAATGCAGCCGCAGCAAGTGCTTGTTCGCATGTGAACTGGCCCTGCATCACAGAATCTAGCAGCCCGCTGTAGTAGGCCAATGGTTTGTGGCCCATAGTGCTTTTTTGTGTTAGTACTGCAGTCATCAAATGGCCATTAGAATGGGAAAATAAATAAAGCTCTTGTGTATAGTCAAGTGTAGCTAGTACTGGGGCAGTAGATATGACCTATTTTAGATCCTAGAAGCTGGTGAGCATGTCTTCTATCCATGTAAGCTTATGGCCTTTTTTCTGAGCCTCTTTGAGGCCCTGCATTAAGGGCCTTATGTATGCAGCATAATCTCAAATCCATGCTCGGCAATAGTTACACACCCTAGAAACGTCTGCATCTCCTTGACAGTTTTAAACTGAGGAGTGCTGCGCACTGAGGAGGCATGATCGGGTATAATTTTCTTCCCGCGGACAGATATCAATTGGCCCAAATAGAGCACTTCCTGATGGCAATACTGTAACTTTGCATTATCGAACTTGTACTCCTTGTATGCCAGCAGCTGCAGGAGTATTATGGATGTTCTATGTCATTTCATCGACACCCATTTTTTCAACGGGTGTTTTACAAAGTGTTTTTGCAGAAAAACGAATGAAAATGTTTTACTATTATTTTTCGGGAGTACCCCTCCAACACCCTCCCTCGACCTGTTTTTTATTATTCCTGACCCCATAACCCCGTATAGGCCCATTCCTACCACCCCAAAAAAATTTGATGAGTTTTTCTGGCAAAAACTCTTTGTAACAACACCCGTTGAAAAAAAACAGGTGTTGATGAAAGGACGTTGTACCCTTATGGAATCCTTCTTGCACTGCTGTTCACTGTTGCTACACACCAGCTCATTGTTAACATACTGAATGATGGTACTGGGCACGTGTATATTCCCTAAGTCAGCATGTAAGATCATGTTGAAGATGCTGGGTGACTCACAATACCCTTGGGGCAAACTTATGTGCTCGAAATGCATTCCCCTGTGCATGAATGCAGTGAGCTACCGTGAAACGGGATGCAGGGGTACAGAGAGATCCACCACAGTGAAGTGTGTTGCCTCTTTTGGAATGCTGCACAGTATTGTTGCGGGGTTTGGAACTACAGGAACCTCTGCCGGAACAATATCATTTAGGGGATGAAGGTCCTGGATCCTCCTCCAATTCCAACACTAATATTCCCTAGTTTAGGAGTGCCACCGTGGTGTTCCTTATTCCCACTTTGGAAAACAAGTACTGTTTATATCGGGGTAGAACTGTGCCTAGCTTGAGTGTTACTGAAACTGGTACCACCCCCTGCAGGAGCCCTACATCATGAGCATTAGTAGTCCATAATCTCTCTGGGACCTGCTCTAAGTCTGTTTAAGTGAAAGGGGGCAGGGTCACAAGGGCCATCAAGAAACATTGCACTTTGCAGTATTATACCATAATTTCACGGGGGATACAGGCTGTTAATACAATTTCTCCATTGTCATTCCTGTCTGCGAACAATTCTGGAGCTGTCACCTCCTTAAGAGCCACTGGTGGGTCAATGCATAGCACCGTCTGCCACTCACCCATGTGTATCTGTCCCGACCATAACAATCCTTTTCGCCAACACAACCAGGCCATGCAAATATAAGGACAGTATCAAACCCACCACGAGCTCTGGGGTCACCACAAGGCTGAAGATGAATTCCAAGGGCACTCGCCAGTAAGCCTTACCAATTTGGGTCACTGCTTCAAGTAAAACTGTTATTCCATAGACCAACATGTCTGGGGGTTACTGGAATGCTGCAGACCACCTCCTCCCCTCCCCTGAACGATGATCATTGCCATTAAGGCACACATGCATGTGGTGGCACATACCATCCCATTGTCCATAAAGGAGATGTGATGTTCAGCTTGCTCAACAAATCTCGCCCCAACAGATTTATGGGGTACGCTTCTGAGTATAGCAAGGGGGCACGCACAACCTTTCCTCCTATCTTATCAAGTGCTTTCTGAACTTCCTCCGCTCGCCACATCTCCTGCACTTTTAAAATGTATTGCGCAGGGTCCTCATCTCCCATAGTGTACTGCATCATGGACTGCAGGTCCGGTGTGTCTGGGCACGCCCGCCGTAGTGCATCCCACTCATGCATTCTGGTGTTGTTAAAAAGGTGCCCCATTGTGTGCATCATCATCTAACTTTACTGCCAGATACCAGGCCTTAATCCACATCTCCCCCACCTGGTCTCCCAAAATTGCAAAAAGTCAACTTTTCATATCTCCTACTGTTAGGGGAATCTCTGCTGTTTGCTTCTCAAAGGCATATATACACTTTCTGAACCTGGCAGTGAGGGGTGGGAGTGTTTTAATCAAATTGTTTTGATCCATCTGGGCCCATAGAACATAATGCCTCCTCCACGGCCCTTTATGCAACAGCAGCAGCTGCGTGCCCACTCCCCTCCTCTCTTTCCGCCCATCACTTCCCCCCTTTTCCTTGCCAATTCTACCCACCCAAATCGGTTCCTCAATCGCGGTTCCCCACAAGCTCTCTACTCTGGATGATATCACAGGCGCCTCCTGGGAGTCCCCCTCGTCATCTTCAAATTCATCAACAGTATCCAATTCTCCTTCCTGCAGTGCCCTCTCTGCATCCCTATCCAACCTTACTGTACCGTATCCTCTGCTTTCAACCCCTCGGTGGTCATTCTTTCCCCTCTCCTGTGTACATCCTTTACTGCAGTGCTATCCAGTCTGAATAAAATGTCTCCCGCTGTCCACTCGTCCAACCCACACCGCTTGTTGCCCCTCTCCTTCCTTCACTGGCCTCAGACGGGCAGCTCTACTTGCGACGCCTCTCTAGCCTCTTCTAACTCCTTTTGCACCTTGCTCTCCTATGGCACAATGCTGCTGGGTGTTGGTTGATATGGGGTGGGGCAGTGGCAGGTGTGGGCACATATGTCGGGGTAGTATATCCTGTGACTGGGCGGGTGGTGGATGGGTAAAGCTCCTCCCTAGGAGCAGGCTGCAGCCCTTACTCTGGCGCTGTGGTGGTCACTATATTTAAGGGTGCACTACCTTTGCATCGGAGTGCAAACCTGCCGATATCCTCTACATCCTCTAGCATCTTCCACAGGTCAAAAATCTAATTTTTTTCTGGAATTGTTTGCTCTTGTACTTAGCAGCTAGGAACAGGATCATATGTTCCAGTATCCCTCTGTTATTAGTCCCTTGCTCTGGCCAAGTGCGGGGCATCCCCCTTTGAGTCTCTGTCACCCACTGATGAGACTTCCCCATTTTATCTTTGTACAATGGTAAAGCACTATACACATACTCCAGCTGAGTCATTACACCCATGCTGACAATTTTATTCTGAAAAAGAACCTTTTAATATACGTCTTACACAGTACTCGTGCACCTCTCCCTACCAGTCCTCCAAGCGCACCTCCCAGTCGCCCCCTGTTTTACTATCCCCTCGTCCCACACTTCCATGCTCTAAACTCAACGCACTCACAACACTTCCACAGGCCCTCCTTCAGCCTTCACCAAGTCCACAATAATAATTCAACACACTAAAACAAACTAAAATAACAAGCCAAAATAACAAAACTACTTTTCATTCTTCCACAGGAATCCAAGCTCTCCAATTATATGGAGCTCCTATTTTTGTATCATCCTTATGACAATGAAAAATGGCACCACCTTCTTCTCTCACTAGGGAAGGTTCCCACACTCCTGTTTTCCTCCATCTTATCTCCTCAATAATAAATGTAATAAATGACAAAACGTTACCACTTGGTATCTCACACTCTCCTTCCACTCATACACCACTCACTCATCTACCAGTGTCATCACTCACAAGAGGTGTACTTACATCAGCGTGTCCACCCGAGCTCCTCCATCATGGGGTCCCAACAACGACCTGCACCCTCCTAGGAGCAAACCTGAAAGAGCAGACAGGAATTCTGTGAAAACATCTCCTGTACACCACTGCCGGTTTGCACGCTTGGGACTGGTCACTGTAGGTGGGTGCGGCCCCTCCAGAGGTACGGCCTGGAAGCCTCTGTCTTTGTAGGGGTCACTGGGATCACGTCGGGGTCACCAAAAATGTAGAGAAGCCCCTCAACGCTCACACCAGAAAAAATACAACCCACTAGGGAAAAAAGCCCAGCACATCTCTTGCAAGGAAAACAAAGTTTTATTTCTACAAAAATATAAATGTGCCAGCTCTGCTGCCACTGAACGTTCTGCCAAAAGTAGTACACAACGTCATCAGTTTCGTAATTTACATATGGTGCAAATCCAAATGGCTGGTTGGTGTGACCCTATGCATAGGCTACCTGCTGCATATGTGATGCCAAGCCATTGGTCCCAGCCCTGTCTGTTCATCTTCTTCCACGTGGGCTCCGCCTCATACGTCAGCAGACACGAAGTTACAATGAATAGCTTGTTAGGCAAAGGAAAAGAACAATACATTCTCTATTTCTGATGACCTAACGTGCACCTGGTACTGCCCACATGGGCTGAGAAGACACGTTGAGGCCATCACTTCAAACTAACTACAACTCAAATCTAGACAGTTAGCGCCCTTGTTTTAGCTATGTTGTTTTATCCCTCCCGGCACCTCGCAGCTCAAATCACAACCTATGGTGAAGGCAACTGTTCCCTGCATTCCTATCTTTTCTGATTGATTGTGGGTCTAACAGTTTTATGGTCAGTGGTCTGGGTCTGGCTGGTATTTTGGAATGCTGGGGGTCTTGGGATGGGGATATTTAATGCTATTACTTAGATCTGAAACAGGGAAGGTCGGACGCTTGTGCCCTCCTTCTCGTGGGATAGCTTTTTACAGAGAGCTCTCAACCCCCTTGTGGACTTGCAGGGCACATTCTTTCTGGGATTCGAACAATGGCAACATGAGACAATGGAAGGTCTATGAATCTCTGCAACTTCTGGCCTTTCTCACTGGTGGCCATGCTATGAACTATTATCGCATGCAATCACCTACTTCCCCATGAGTGCCTTGGGGCCTGCAGTCCTAACTGCAGTGCAATGCTAGGCCTCGCTTTTAATATGGTTGCTGTTATCCAAGATGGCGTTTAGTTCCCATGTATACCAGAGCAAAAAGGTCCACTACCTTCCCGCATAACGGTTCCTAGTGACACCCCCTAACCCCCTGTGCACTCCCCAAATCTCTACTGCACAGACCCAGGCCTCTGCCTCATCTGAAAGCACTGGGGGGCCTGGGGTGAGCGTTCCTCCTTACCAACAAAGTGTTAGCTGCTGCTGATTTCACAAATAATAAAAAGCTACCAGTATTACAATGGGATGCACACTTCTTATTTGACACCATAGAGAAACCCAAAAGTGCATTGACTACACAAAGAGCTTCTGGATACGAAGTGATTATTTCAAAACCAGCAATCAAAATTGTCAGATCTAGAACAGTTAATCCAGCGACATTTATATCAGAGCCAGTAGAAAAGGATTACTATGTAGATGACTGCACAACATATACAGAATTCTATGATGATATTCTCCATGTTAGAGAAAATGCATTCGGGGGGGTTCTCTTTATTGATGGTTCTTTGAAAATTGATGAAACGACTGGTGAAAGGCATACTGGGATGGCAGTAGTGAAGTTAAAAAAAGAATGGTGACGAGTGCAAAATTGCTTTCATGTTGTTCAGCACAGTCAACAGAATTAGTGGTGCTCTGTAACGCTCACATGGTATCCACAGGGACGCCACCTAGCCGGGTTACTCACTGGTATGCTTCTCAGCTTTGCCCTGATGTGGTCTGCGGGGAAGGTTCTGCCTGAAAATACAGGAGGACTGTGTTCAAGACTGACCGAATGGGGTAAGTATCCTCCCTACACCCGGGTATGCTTTCAGTCCCTCTGGCGCCCTCTCCTTACCTTGTGGTAGAATTAGGCATGCTCTCCGTCCTACCTTCTTTGCAGGGGCGCGTTGTCTTTCATGGGCGAGTGCGGTCCAGTTACTTCACTGACGCCGGCACGTTTGATATTGTTCAGGTAGGTCTTATTGCCATTCTTTAATTTTGTTGCTATCCTGCATGCCTTTCTTTGTTTAAAATGTCTCTTTTTTCTCCCTTAGGTATGCAGAGCTTCAGCGCGGCGAACTGCTTGGTTGAGCCCCGCTGGTAAATGATGGCGCATTAAGAGCGCTATGATGCGGTAAGTAAGCGCTATGCGCTGCGAAGTCTTGTCTTTGCTTACCTGTGTTTTCCTTCCTTGTAGGTCACGGTGTTCTTCAGCGCGAGTGGAATGTCCGGAGTGCTGCCAGCCGAGAGGCGGCCAGCCAGGTAAGCCTTTTGAGCAGTTCGTAATTTGTAAATGTCTCTACAGCTTTCTTTAATGTTGCATCTATCTTCCTCTTTCAGGTCGTTCTGTCCAGGAGGCATGCAGATTCGAAGAAGCTGTTCTCAGTAGCTGCGAGTATTTAAAGATGAAGACTGCAGGTAAGATGCTGCTGATAATGATGTTCCTTTTGTCTCCTTTCAGGTTCTGCTTCTCCGAGGTTCGAGGGAATAGCTGGACACGGTGAGCATTACGTTGCAAGCTGCAAAGTAACACAAAGCATGTTCTGCAGTCAGGGTGTGGTTTTTATAGCCCAGGTAAAGTAGTACCAGGGAAAGTAGTTCCAGGCCTGCCACACCCAAAACACTAGACCGCATAGCTTGGTTCGTAAGAACCAAGCTATGTGGATGCTTCCATGTTGGCTGACAATACAATAAAGTAGTTCCCAAGCACATTGTTGTTCGTGGTGTATGAGCCTGGCACCATAGTCACCAGGATTGGCCCCATGAGGGCTTTTGAAGAGGATGCCAGGCTCTAGGGGCCCGAGTCCTGACTCCACCTGGCCAATGGGTTTGCCAGAGGGGGTTTTGGGCGAGGGTCATGACATGCTCATCGCGTAGCTTCAGAGATTTGAAGACGAGGAAGTGACAGTGTATTCTGATTCATGCCTACGTGATGACAACCGTACACACAGCATAGCATTTATTGCTTATACATAGAGCGACCCAGGGGAGGCCTAGGAATCAAATGACCCCCACTTTAGCTCTTTACCCCCGGCATAGCGACACTTCTTCCTTTTTTGATGATTCACCCTACAAACAGGGCTGTCACATTGGAAAAGGAGGGGTTTCCTGTGTGCAGACAGCACTCCAGCGTAACATGCGTCCCTATTTGACAAGCTCATTAAAGCACTAAAGCTCCCATTGGCTATTGCTGTGGTGAAATGCGCAGCCCATACTAAAGGGACAGACCTGATTTCTAGCAGTAACAAAGCTGCAGACGTAGAGGCCAAAAGTGCAGCATATTTTCCAAAAATCTCAGATTTTGAATTAGAAGATGTTATGCAAGGATCTTAAGTAAGGATTTACTATGTTATCCATTGTACAATTAATTGAGCTGCAAGGTCGAGCTCCACAGGAAGAGTAGGATTTATGGAAGAGATGGGGATGTTCTTTATCCCTCATTGAGGCTAAATGGAGACAGGACAGCACTGGAAAGCCAGTTACACCTCTAGCATTATTAAAGGTGGGGCTAGAGCAGCTTCACTACCCCGCACACACCACCACAGAGAGTCTTGCTGCAATGATCACAGAAGACTGGTTCACCCCAAATTCGTTAGAACATGTTGCACAATTTATTGTAAATTGCATTGTGTGCCAGAAATGTACAGAAGGGCACGCCTTGCGAACAGTGTGAGGAGCAATCCCTAGACCTTTTAGCATCTACATATAAATTATGTGGATATGTTACAAGTATGGAACAGTTATAGGTACATGCTAGTGGTCGTATGTCCCTTTTCCAGATGGATCGAGGCAGGTCCATGCACAGACCCTGATGCCACATGCACTGCCATGTTTCTCATGTGTAAGGTGTTTCCTAGATAGGGAATGTGCGAAGTCCTGCAGTCTGATAATGGACCGCATTTTGTAAATGAATTGTTTGAACAGATAGTTCTTCTATTAGGCATAAAACACAAGTTCTCATCTGCCTGTCACCCACAGGTGAATGGTGTCTGTGAAAGACTAAATGGACTTCTCAAAGAAAGGACAACAAAGATCAAAATTACTCTGAAGAAGGGATGGCTACTCTCACTACACCTTGCCTTATTTGCACTCAGAAATCAGCCTGGCTCAGATCACCACCACCATGATTTGGTGACTGGACTCCACTGAGGGTACCACGCAAATTAAAACAGATGTCCATAGTGTAGCAAAAACATTAGGGGATGAAATGCATGATTATCTAACAAATATGACCGCTAGTGTTTCTTTTATTTCTCAAAAGATCAAAAATCAGAGGGAAGGGTTGGAGAAAATCGAGGAAGACAGCCAAACAACAGAGTTTATTGACTGACTTAAACAGCCTAAATTGTACCCAGGGGGCCAGGTACTAGTGACTTGATTTGTAGTTGGAACAAGCCCGTTTTGAGGGACCATACCTAGTAGAGGTCGTCACTCCTACAGCCGTAAAGCTTTCAGGGAGAAGAGCCTGGCTGCACTTGAATGATGTAAAGCTCTGCAGAGGAGAGACCACGAACCCTCCGGCAACCACTGACGGTGAAGCAAGATAAGAAGTTCCATGCATGCAGACCAGATCGGCTACCAAGGGCAAAAACAAAGAATCAGTGGACTAAAAACATTCTAGAACAAATGACCATTTCCTAAATGTAATAGGAAACAAATGGACTTGCTGCAGTTCCAGAACTTTTTTTAAGCTGAACTAAACCAGACTATACATTGAAAATATGACACAAAGGATTCCAAGATGGCGGCCAGTGGAGGAGGACGTTCGTGAGTGTTTCCTTCCCCATCGGGCCGCAAAAGCAGCATTTATGAGGCAACGTGGAAATTCTGCAAATCAAAAAGGAATGAGAAGAGGTTTATGTGGAGCCCTGGGCAAGTAAGGTAGACCGGGGAAGCAGAAAGAAGTGTCTGGTGCGGTGAGGGACAGGCCAGGACATCACAGAGGAAGATGGAGCTCTGAAGCCGGGAGTGCAAAGAGGGAAGGCATGGATCCACCCAAACTGAGGCTAGGAAAGGAGTGCAGCAAAAACAAAGGAAATGGGAAATCTGCTGTGCGGTGAGGCGGGGGAACCGCTGAAAATGGAAAAATGAGCCGGCATTCCATTTAAGAACAGAGGCCCCGCCCAGCAAACAAGGGGACGGAAGAGGCAAATGGAGCAGATACAGCCACTCGGGAACGGCCTGTGAAGGATCTGGCGAGGTGCCGGTCCAGGGAAACAGCCCAGTGAGTCTGGGAGAGAGGAGGAGGATGTGTGGCAGATCAGAACTCCCTAGGAGACAATAGGGAGTTAGAGGAGGAATGGTCTTGAGATAAGCCTGAGGAGGCCTGCAATCTCCAAGAGCACACCAGGGGTGCAGGAGGAGTCACAGGGGCTTGAAGCCCAGTAAGGTCAGAGGGACAGGTCCACCATCTAGAAATTCTCAACACAACTACCGGAAATAACAGGTCCCCCGCAAGATCAAGGATAAAGGTGGGTGAAGAGGAGGCAACATTGAGGGAGACCCCAGAACATTTCACCAGGGCAGATGTGGGCGAAAGTTGGGAGGAAATACTTAGACGACCCCCATCACTAACAAAGAACAATTGTGTCAGTTGATTTGCTGCAAGCAAGGGAGCACCTTGAAGCATCCTTATGTCCAAAACGAGGGGGAAGGTAGCAGAGACAGCTCAGAAGACACCCCCAGAAGAGACAAGAAGTGAGCATAAAACAGCTGTGGAACACAGACGTCTTTGCCCTCGAGAAGTGGGAGCACCACTCAAAATCCAGAGATGCCGGGAGACAGGGAAGAAGGGCCGATGGCATTACAAAAAGAAGATGTGCAGAGCTGGTTCAAGGAATTTCAGGACCAGTTTATTGTCTCCTTTCAAACGGAGTTTGAGACCTTGAAAGAGGAAATTAAACAATCTGTGCAGGAACTGAAAATTGATGTGGCCAAGCTCGAAGAGGGGACGGATACATTGGCAAAGGTTGTCCAAAACATGGAGGAGGATACTCAAAAAAATGATGAAGCTCTGGAACACCTATCACATCATTTAGAGATTCAGTGTGAGGACCTGGAGAACCTAGCGCGACAATCAAATATAATAATAAAGAATCTTGCTGAGACGTTTGAGGACAAAGACGTCAAGGGAACGGTCCAGCAGCTCTTTATAGACATGTTGGCAAACAGTTCTGAAGATCTGGTTCAGTTGGACCGCATACACATGCAGGCCCACGCAGGGTAGTATAACCAGGCTCAAGACCAATTTGAGGTCCTGGTGGCAGTAACATCGTTTTGCCAGAAGGAACAGACCATGAAGGCTAGGACAGCAGGACAGGTACGAATCAACAGAGAGGAAGTTCATCTATACCAAGACCTTGCACAAACTACACTTCAAAAACGGAGACTGATGGGCCCGGTACTGAAATTCTTGGCACAAAAAACAGATCCGATATAAATGCACATTTCCTTTTTGGCCTTCTTTTTTCATGTGAGGGTTGTCAACACAAGATTACGACATGTGAGGAAGGAGAACAGATCTTGAACTTTCCGGAAGAAGGAGCAGACCCTTGTGGATTACAGTCGAGAAGAGAAAGAGGGAATAAGAAACCGTGGGAGTGGAAAACAGTTCTGACTAAAGGCAAAGGGGGGGAGCAAGTCTTTAAAAGCAGAGGCGGACCCATGCAGCTGGACTATGGGGCAGAGGGGGCTCTGGAAAGAGGAAATCAGGCATCATGTGAACCCCAGGAGTTGGGGTAAGACTTCAACATGTTACTATGAAGAATGCTGCCCGTGGCCAGGAAGGAGAGGTGGAGATTGGAATCCTATGCGGGGTTTAGTATCTCCCATGATGTTTCTCTGGGTAATATGGAGGGCCAGGCGTGGTGGATGATACCTCCGGGCAATCCTAGGAACCTGGGCCTTCCTCAGGGAAGGGGATGGAGGGGCAAGGGGGGGGTTAAACTTGTGGTTGTTATAAGTTGGTTGAGGGAGTTCGGGGGATTGGGAGAGGGGTCAGAGAGAAAGAGCAGTGCAATTAATGGGTATGGGGGAAACCCAAGGATCACAATGAAGGGGAATCCCTTTAAAATAGTATTGTTTAATGTAGGGGGATTTATCACCCCAGTGAAGAGAAAGAAGAGAAAGAAATTGGAAGGGTGGTTTGCGAAACAAAAACACATATTATGTTTCAAGAAACACATTTGTAAAACAGAAGATCAGGGGGTTTTCTCAGTTGTACCAGGCGAACCCTGAGGAAAAGAAGCCGGAGTCATGATAGAATTACACAATCGGTTGGGGCGGGGAGCTGGTTCTTGAGACTCGGGTGGATCAGTAGGGGAAATCTGTGTTTATGAATATCATATTGGAATCCCATATCATTACGCTGACCTTGATATATGGCCCAAACTCAGGGCAAGATGGTTTCTTAAGGGGGGTGCTATAGAGACTGGAAGAATTTGTTAAAGGGGACATGATCTTGGCACAGGATGTCAACATGGCATTGGAACCACAAATAGATAGGAGCAATAAACCCACACAACATACCATTGCCCCGTTCAAGGCTCTTAAGAAAAATAAATGACCACAATGGTCCTTCATTATGTATGGCGTGCAGTAGAGGGACCGGCACAGGGCTTCACTCACTTCTCACATGTTTACTCATCTCTCTCTAGGATAGTGTAATGCCCCGACCTTGCTGGTGCCTTTGGAATCAATGGAGCTTTCACCGCCATTGATTGTCCCACCGTGGCTTCCTGATGTTCATGCTCTCTGTCGCTTGCTCTTCCTGGTTCTCCTTACATTCCTTCCTTTTCTCCCGCTTGCGTTCGCTTACCATCTTCGGTAAAAGAAATCCAAAGATTCTTAGGTTTGGCAAACTTTTACCACGCATTTATTGGCAATTTTTCCAACGTGGTGTTGCCTATTGTGGATCTACTCAAAAAGGATGCCAAACCCTTTAAGTGGACTGAAGAAGCTGACTGTGCGTTAAGAGTCGTTTTAATGATCTGTTCTGCGCTCATCTTCCGTCAACCGGACCGATCCAAGACATTTGTTATTGAGGTGGACGCCTCAGCAGGAGCCATTTGGGGCAGTCTTACTTCAGGAAAATGACAGCTGGTAACACCCTACTTATCGACTCTAACCACAAGTCAACGCAATTATTCCGTTATAGGGAAAGACCTGTTAGCAATTAAAGTTGCTTGCGAAGAATGGAGACCCCTTCTTCAAGATGGCGTTCACAGTCCGCACCGATCACAAGAACCTGAGAGTCCTACAAAGCATGGAATGCGTCAATTCTCGACAAGCAAGGTGGGCTCATTTCTTAATTTCTTTGCCCAGTATGATTTCTCCATAACATATGTACCCGGCAGTCAAAATACTTTGGCAGATGCTCTCTCCCGCCGTGATGCAGCAGTTCTCCTCACCAAACACTGACGAGAAGCCATCTTCCCACGGAACAGGATTATATGTCTAGTGTCCTCCTTTCTACAGGAGATTGAGGCGGTTATGTAATCACACTCCACGCTGTTCCCCCAATCTCCAGGTGAAACGTAAGGATGGCTTGCTTTTTGTGAACCAAAAGTTGTACATCCCTACCCCGACCCTGCAAAGTAGGGTCTTGACTTGGTGTAATGACGACGTAACTGCGGGTCATCGCGGCATGAAGGGTACCTTGGAATTGGTCATCCGCACTTTCTTTTGGCCCAACCTACCCGCTGATGTGGAGAACTTAGAGCATGTCCAGTAGGCCCCAGATGCAAGTATAGCACCCAAAAGCTCATTGGCCTTCTGGAACAAGGCCCGGTACCCACCAAGCCCTGGAGCCTCATAACCACGGATTTCATTGCGGACCTTCCCGTCTCCCAGAAGTGTTCATACATCATGGTAACCATAGACCCGTACTCCAAGCTGATCCATTTCTCCCCCCTGCCAGGAGTTCCTTCGGCCTCAGGCATGGCCGAGGTGTTTATCCGGGACATCTTTCAGCTGCACGGTCTACGCGAGAAGGCTATCTCCGACAGAGGGAGTCAATATACATCCAGGTTCTGGAAGGCGCTCTGCGACAGACTGGGTATAGAAAGAGCAGTCGTCTGGGTCTCATCCCCAGACTAACGGACAAATGGAGCATCTTAATGCCATGCTAGAGCAATATCTTCGGTGCTACACCAACCAACACCAAAATAATTGAGTTTCCCTATTACCCATGGTGGAAATCACCCACAACTCTGTTCATTCAGCTATTGGGATCAGTCCTTTCTTCTGTACTTACGGACTCCACCCTCGAAGCATGTTCCCAACCTTGCCTCCTCCCACCAACATACCTTCCATTGAAGCAACCTTGGCCAACATTGCTGCCACCCACACCACCACCAAGAAGAGCCTGCAGGAGTCTTGCAACAGATACAAGACACACTGCACTGGACAGGGGCATACTGTACTGCGCCGATCTTCCTGGCGCCTTTGGAATCAATGGCACTTTGCCGCCATTGATTGTCCGACCGCGGCTTCCTGACGTATCACTGCTGCGGTCTAGTGGTTTGCGGCATGGCTGACGCCGGGAGGCATATACACCACCTCCTCCTCCAGGCGGTCGGCGCGTTGCAACCCACTACACTGGTGGCATCTTTGGGTTCCAGTGTGTTTTCCTCTCTCCGCGTTTCCTGCTGTTCTCTTGCTCTTGTTCTCTCTCTCTCTCTGCCGCCTTCGCGGCTTTTGCCCTTCGCTGCGCCTTATTTGCAGTCTCCTTTGCCCGTTTCTGTCTCCCTCTTTTCTTTCTCCCCTCCTCGCTACATGGCTATTCTCTCCCTGGCATTCACTCTCTCTGCCGCTTTCACCTCCTGGTTCCCCTTACATTCCTTCCTTTCCTCCCGCTTGCGTCCACTTACCTGTTCTTCTCTCGCTCTCCTTTTGTGCCGTACTGGAGTTCTCGCTTCCCGATGGGATTCCAGTACTGCTTCCTCCTTGGTTCCGGCTTCCAGAGTGACCTTCTTCCTGGGGTTCTCGCTCGGACCACGCCTACCCTGGAGTTTGCATTCCACTTTGGAGCCCCTGCTACTTGGCTGTCCTTAACCACCAACCTCAATCTCCAACCCTGTAACTTGGATATCCATTACGACCGACCTCAGTCTGCAACCCTGCATTGAGCTACGGGTCTACACAGCTTGTGGACCTCTCCTATATCAGTCCAGGTTTTTTTTTTTGCCTTTTGGCTTTTCCCCTCTTCCTGGTTGTCTCGGGAGCGAGGTGGCCCACTTGCCTCTCAGGTACCCACTGTGGCTACCTTCCGAGGGAGGCCATACCTGCACAAAAAAAAAGGGGAATCTTTGGAGGAAGAAGAAGATCAAGCCACAGGACTCCTCCAATTCAGGTGAGGAGGAAGGGGTTGTGGTTGATTCCGAAGACAAGACCCATTCTTTTGAAAGCTAGATTATATGTGGGCTTCTACAGGCCTGGTGGGAAAAGTTAAAAAGGTTGAGGTGGGATTGATATAATTGTCGGACCACGCTCGGTTGTTAATGACGTTAACATTGGGACATTCCCGGAGCGGTATGTGGAAATTTCCAACAGAATCATAAGCAGGTACACGTTGCGTTAATAGACGAAAAGATAAAACAGCATTTTGCAGAAAATGATACTCCAGACTCAACACCTGGAGATGATATGGGATGCATTTAAGGCAATACTAAGGGGCCAGGTTATAGCAATGAAGGCAGCTATGACACAACAGAGAACAAAATGGGAGGAGTTAGAGGGAAACTATAGGAAGCTCAAGTAGAAATAACCACAAGTCCAAATAAAAAGTTGGGCAAAACAATTAGGCATATCGAGCGCCACCTAGAGGTGCTCTGCACAAAATGGGCAGAGAAAGCATTACTGTACATCAAGCAATGGTACTTTATTAGGGCGAATAAGGCGGATAAGCTTTTGGCGAGACAGTTGAGGGGTAAAACTCAGTCTAGAATGATTATGAAACTTAGGGACGCAAGGGGGATAGAAAGAACAACAAATGAGGAAATGGGAGAAATATTCCAGTACTACAAAAACCTCTATATGTTGGATAACCCAGCAAACTATAAAGCAGGAACAATATTTCTCTAGGGTCTCATTTCGACAGCTCTCAAGGGTAGAAAGGGAGACATTATATGAGGATATTAAAGAAGAGGAGGTGACAGAGGGGATCAGATCCCTTCCAAATAAGACTCCCAGCCCAGATGGTTATACATATGGCTTCAGTAAATAAAATCACAAACTAGTAGCCCCAAGATTAACAAGCTTATTTAATACCTTTAAGAAAAAGGGACCATTAACACAGAATGAACAACGCCAAGATGATAGTGATTATTAAACCAGGTAAGGATACCACATCACCAAGCTCATGTAGGCCAATAGCCCTGATTCATTTAGATGCCAAATTGTACACAAAGATCAATCATAGCGCCTGAAGGATTTGTTGCCGAAGCTGATACGACTAGACCAATCAGGTTTTATTTCTTAGAGGCAAACACATGACAACACTTGAAGGATCTGTCACTTGATACAAAAAAAATTCGAAGACCCAAAATTCAGCACTACTGGTGTCATTAGACGCCGAGAAGGTGTTTGATATAGTTGAATGGTCCTTTCTGTTCAGTACAATGGAGGCTATACGGGTCAGGGAGGAATATGTTCAAATGATTAGGGCAAACTATAACTCCCCTACAATTTGAACAGCAGTTAATGGGTTTCTCCCTAATAAAGTGAACCTAGGGCAGAGCACAAAACAAGGCTGTCCTATATCCCCAATGTTTTATGCTATATATTTAGAACCCTTGTTTTTCAAGATACGGGGAAATGATCAGGTAAAAGGGATAGCTATGGCGGGAGAGGACCATAAGGTGATGGCATTCGTCGACGACATGCTGGTAGAACTAACACCCAGAAATTTCATTGCCGGCGTTGTTGAAACAACTGGAAGGGTTTGGATCAGTTTGTGGGTTAAAAATAAATAGACAGAAGTCAGAAATGTTAAACATGTCGGTTAACCCTGACACAATGACAGATGAGGATAGCGAATAAGGGAATTTTATATTTGGGAATAACTCCCACAACTACCCTCGAACTACCCTCTACCCTCAACTATTGGACAAGATTAAACATGACCTTATGAAATGGAATCGATTAAATATACCCTGGTTGGGAAGAATGACTACAATAAAAATGGAAGTGCTCCTGAGATTACTGTACTATTTTCAAGCATTGCCTTTTAGAATTCCAAAGGTCTTTTTTTCGCTCACTTACTAAAATGGTGACAACTTTTATATGGCGGAATAAACCACAGCACAGATGGTGGTGATGTCTACCTTGACAGCACTGAGGAATTGAGGAGGGTTGGGATTTCCCCATTTTTATAGATACTTTGAGGCAGCCCAGCTGAGGGTGATGCGAGAGTGGTTCGGGGATAGTCCATGGAAAATCTGGGCCAGGCAGGACAGGGCTGCCGCGGGTTCATCTTTATCAGGGCTCTTGTGGCTAAATAGAAAACAGACATCCGAACGTTCGAAATTGGGAAGTAATTGGTATGGAAGTGGCGGTGTGGGACTCGGCTTAAGGCAGGGGCATTTACAGTTAACCATCTCCTTTTTTCCCCCATGTTTGAGAACCCAGATTTCCCACTGGTAATGGTTAGGGGGGCGTATAAGAAGTGGAAAGACGCAGGATGTCAGAAAATAGGGGATATACATCAGGGTAAGACACTTACGCACATTTGAGGAGTGCACTCAGGATCTGGGGATAGGGGAAAAGGATAGGTTTCAATATAATCAACTGAAGCATTGGCTGACAGATCCTCTAATTAGAACGGTTGCCATAAAACAGTTGACTCCTTTTGAGAAATATATTACAACCCCTTCAGGATCCATAAGTTTGGTGTCCACTCGCTATAGATTTCTTAATGAACAGGAAGAAAGAGAAAGTACACTGGAACTATATGAAAAATGGGGGAAACTATAACTGAGTACTGGGAATAAATTTGGCGAGTCATTCCGAAACTAACACGATACACTCAAATGAGGGAAATGTGGACTAAAGTTCTATATCAATGGCACTACACACCAGATAAGTTACATGTTAGGTATCCACCAGTATTGGAGATATGCTGGAGGCGATGTAGTATAGTGTCTAGTGTTGCAACCATTTTTGGAGGAGGTTAAAAAGCAAATGCAGGGGATGTTTCAAGGGGTGGAGCAAATAGAAGAACAAGTTACTTACCAACTGTAACCTTCTTTCGACTGGATGTTGCTCCCACGTATTCCTCATCTTAGATATCTTGTCTCCCAGCTTTGCTGCTTCGGAATTCTTTTTCACCAGAGGGCGATGTACTCGAAGTCGCGGAGTGGTAGTCCCTCGAGGGCCGCCGTCGAGCGTCGACGTCATCCGCAGTATAAAGGGCTCGAGCCGCACCGTTAGCTCAGTTCTGTTTTTACAGTGTTAATGGTTACATCAGTTGATCAGGCTTTCAAAGTCCTTTGGCTCTTAAGGAAGTGCGAGTGCAACTGGTGTAAACTGTACGGAGGGGTAGGTAGGGATGGTCGATGAGGAATACATGGGAGGAACATCCCGTCGAAAGAACATTACAGTTGGTGAGTATCTTGTTATTCTAATGAATTGTGTCCTCCCACGTATTCCTCATCTTAGATAGGCTCCCAAAGCAGTAAACATTTGGAGGAGGGAGTACCAGATATTTCAATCATGGACTGAATGAAGGACAGCTTTTGCAAAGAGGCCTCCTTGATATGATGTAGATTCCAAGCAGTAATGCCTTACAAAAGTAAGCATCGACGACCAGGTGGCCACCACACAAATGTTCTGTACCTGAACACCCCTCTGAAGAGCCGTGGAAGTTGACATGCCCGTGGTTGAATGAGCCCTAAGCCCATCTGGAGGCTCCTTCCCGGCCAATTTGTAGCACTCCGAAATTGCCAGAATTATTCATCTGTATAGAGTCTGCTTACACTTCAAGTCTCAATTTGTGTCCAGTATATCCAACAAACAGTTGGTTACTTTGTCGGAAATTTGCTAGTCTAGAGATATAGAAACTGAGCCCTTTTAGGGTCCAGTCTGTGCAATCTCTCCATGTGGAGGAGGGTAATTTTCTGTGACAGGTGGAAATCAGAGACTATTTTAGGCAAGAAGGATGGTTTGACGTTTAGATTAACCTTGTCCCTATGGAAAATGGTGTGAGGAGGCTTACAAAAGCACCTGCAACTCACTCACCCCGCGGGCTGATGTCATAGCCACTAGTAAAATTGTTTTAAAAGTGAGGAGCCTTAACGGGCAAGAATGCAAAGGCTCAAAAGGGGTACACATGAGAAATTTTAAAACTAAATTCAAATCCCAGATGGGAACCTGAAAAGGTGTTGGAAGGTACACATTTGTCAGTCCTTTTAGAAACTGGGTAACTAGGGGCATTTCAAAATAGGAAACCTCTTCGAGGAGTGCTTGAAGATAGATAGCCTGCCAAGTATCCTTTAATAGTGCCAACTTGGAGCCCCAAATTGGCCAAGTGTAAAAGGAAACAAAGTACTGTAGGAGTATTACATAAGAATGGATCCACATTCTTATCCCTGCACCAATTACTGAACTTGTTCCACCAACACTGATGCAAAGATTTATTTGCTGGTCTCCTGGCTGAAAGCAAAATCTCCATTACGTCATCCGGGAGGTCCCAATCCTTATAGCTCAGCCCCTCAGAAACCATGCGTGAAGGCAGAGTGTCTTGACCTCTGGATAGAGAAACCGACCTTCCTCTTGCGAGAGAAGATCCTCTCTTTGTGGAAGACTTAATGGAGGGCAGATGGACATGTCCAGAAGGTCTGGGTACCACGTCCTCCTGGCCCAATCCGGGGCAATTAGCCTCATGGTTTTCCTGAACTTTCTCAACCTCCTGATTACATGAGGAATCATGGGGACTGGAGGAAACGCGTATAAGAGTGGAAATACCCAGTCCACCACGAACGCGTCCCCAAGAGCTCCTCTTGGGGGACATTCCCATGAGCAGTACAGTTTGCACTTCCGGTTGGCACCAGTTACGAACAGATCCACTTGAGGGGTTCCCCAAAGGGTGAAGATCTCTTGAAGGACTCCATGAGCTAGTTCCCACTTGTGGGAGACTGTGCTCTGCCTGCTCAGAGCATCCGCCACCGTGTTCTGCTCTCCGGCTAGGTGAACTGCTGATAGAGAGATTCCTTCTTGAATTGCCCAAAACCAGAGCTGCATTGCCTCTCTGCACAGTGCAAGTGATCCTACGCCTCCTCTTTTGTTGAGGTAGTACATGGCCACTGTATTGTCAGGAGATTCTTTCCCCGTACAGAGGGCAGAAAGGCCTTCAGCGCTAGTCGGATTGCCCTCAGCTCCAAAAGGTTTGGACTCCATTGGAGACCAACGACCGATGATTGCCAGATCGTTGGTGCGGGCTCCCCACCCCGTGAGTGAGGCCTCGTCACTACCGTTATATCTCTGGCTATTGTTGACAAAAAGGTTCTCCATTGAGGATATTTTCCTTGCAAGCCCACCAAAGAAGATCTTGAGCCACTCTGGCCGGGACTTGCAGAAGATCAGACATATCCCCTGAAAATTGGGACCATTGAGTCCTGAGGGCCCATTGAAGGGATCTTATTCTCAATCTGGCCTCTGGCACCAGAAAAATGCAGGATGCCATGAGGCCCAGCAGCCTCAGAAAATCGAAGGGCGGCAGATGTTGGGCATTCTGAAACTTTGTTACCATCGGCAGAATCTGGTGAGCTCTCTCCTCGGGAGACAAGGCTTTCCCTGAGGAAATATCCAGGACTGCTTTGATGAATTGGAGTCTTTGGCGTGGAATCATTTGTGACTTTCTGTAATTGAGGGAGAAGCCCAGTCTGTGCAAGAAGTGACAGGTCATGGTCAGATGTTCCTGGGCTCGTTTGGGTGAACTTGCCCTGATTAGCCAATTGTCAAGGCAAGGATAGACGTGAATACCCCCTCTCCTGAGACTTGCTGCCACCACAGCCATCAGCTTGGTGAAAACCCTCGGGCGGAGGTCAGCCCTAATGGCAGAACCCGAAACTGATAGTGAGAACCGCCAACCGCCAACCTCAGGTACTTTTTGTGCTTGAGATGGATTGGCACATGAAAGTAAGCATCCTGAAGGTCCAATGAAACCAGCCAGTCCTGAAGCTGAAGAGCCTGAAGGATCTGAGAGAGGGTCACCATCTTGAACTTGTCCTTCTGAGGAATTTGTTCAAATTTCCTAAATCCAGGATGGGTCTCAATCCTCTGTCCTTTTTGGGAATGAGAAACTACGGGGAGTACCAACCATTGTTCCTCTCTGCTACAGGTACATGTTCTATTGCACCTTTCTCTAACAGGGTGGAAACCTCCTGCACAAGGAACGGGTTTGGAATGTTGACAGAATTGGCTCCTGGTGGATGATTTTGAGGTCTTTGTTGAAAAGGAAGGCAGTAACCATGGGTCTATCTCTAGCGCCCAGGCATCTGACGTAATGCCCCACCATTCGTTCAGATACCGAGTGATCCTGCCTCCCACCGGGGTCTTATGGCTGAAGACCTCAGAGTGGCTTTGCAGCGGCTGCAGTAGCGGCCGAGGAGGAAGTAGCCACTGCTGGGGCTGATCTAGCACCCTTCCCTCTTCCACCACAAGGGGGTTTTCTCTGTTGGCCTCTTTGACTGGCCTGTCCCCTCCCTCTTCCAAAAGAGGAGTAGAAACGAAAGGGACGGCTCCTCCAGATAGATGACCCTGCGTAGGAGTGTTGCTGAGGCTGTCTTACAGCGGCGCTGAGTGATTTAGCTGCCGCTTTCGAGGTCTACAGCTTCTCCAAGCTGTAGACCTGCTGCCAAACAGCCTCAAGCTGGCAAAGGGCATATTGAGTCATCTGGACTGCACGTCGGGTGCAAAGCCAGATTTCCTCAGCCATGCAAACTTGCATAGTACCGTGCTAGATGCCATGGACCTGCTTACACTATCCGCAGTGTCCAGTCCTGGTTGGAGACATTCCTCCATAGCCTCTTTTCTATCTTTCACTATCGCCAGGAAACCATCAAGTTCCTCACCCTCCCGGATGTGTTCAGCCACTGATGTTATACAGTCCCACCGGGTGTATGTAAATCTTGCCAGAGCGCAAGTTACATTCGTAGATTTAAGGGCCATGCTGCCCGAAGAGAAGACTTTCCGGGCCCAAGCATCAACTTTTTTGTCATCACTGTCGGGTGGTATCGAAGGATAAGCGGACCGTCTAGTGGAGGTTGCAACTTGTACCACCAAGTTTTCTGGCGAGGGATGCTTAGACAGGTACTCAGGATCTGGTGATGATGGCCTGTACTTTCCCACAAACTTTTTATTTATTGCAAGCCCAGAATCTGGGGTATTTCAAGTTGCCAACAACCTTTTTTGCAGTGCCTTATGGAAAGGGAGGACAGGGTCCCTTTGAGGTCCCTCATTAAGGATGTCTGTCATATCGTCCCGGTCGAATCTTGGGGAAGCAGTTTTCCATCCCATGAAGTCAATGACTCTACCCATTAGGCTTCTATACCCAGGGTCTGCATGATCTGCAAGGTCTGGCCTCTCAAACTCAACTTCAGGGGACGTATCTAGGCCACTGGCTGTCTGAAGGCAATCAAAGATCAACCATCTTAGAGTTTGGGTCTATCAATTCCTCAAGAACCTCCTTGGTTCCAAATCTAACCCCAGCTGAAGTAACATCCTCTTCAGAGGACTGCTCCTCGTAAATAGAGCACATAGATCTGAGAAATTCTTGCCAGGGTTGAGGATAGAAGATTTTCTGTGGTAAAGGGAGTGGCATTGACCTAGGCTTAGACAAAGGCATTGATTTTGGCATCGGGAATAAAGAATGCCTCAACAAAGGCGTCAAAGGCGTCAATGGTATGGACACTGGCTACAACGTTTTCGAAGGAGGCCTTGACACTGTCGCGGAAGGAATCGAGGCCAACTTGGGCGGCGGCTTCAACGCTGTCGTCGAGTCGATATTCGACTTCAATGTGGATGCCATTTTCTCAACCCTAATTAATGCACCAGTGGTTTTACTCTTTTTTCATGAGATGTCGGAGAAATTTCCCCCGATGACACCCTGGACTTTTCATCAGATCTGGCATGACTGATCTTTGATCTCCCTATGTCACCTTTGGAGTGGGCAGGGGCATGATCTTCACGCAGCTTTTTCGAGAAGGTCTGGGCTGCCTTCTCGAAAATTTTAAGCATCAAAACCCTAAAGGCCTCCCATTTTTCAGGGGAATCGTGCTTGGAAGGATAGGATATAACCCTTCTCTCAGACGAGGAGGAAGAGGATCTATGAAGTTGCTTTTTTGATTTGTTGGACGAAGGAGGATTTCCTGAGTGACTCTTAGACCTCGATCTCCTCGACCCGTGTCGAGACTTTCCACTCGACCCCCCTGAATCTTTGTCTTTTCGAAGATTTATAAGATTCCTCCCCCATCGCCAGCTTACGTTTCCTTAAGAGCCTTATTGGACATAGCCTGCAGGAACCACATTCGTCGACCCGATGGTCAGGGCTTAAACACAGATGGGGGTCGGTAATTGACATTTTTCGACCACACTTTAGACATTTTTTAAAACCCGTCTTGTGTGTGGTTGGAGTCGATGACGAGGACATTTCATCGAAGAAAAACTGATGCGCTGTTTTGTGACACGAAGCAGTGCTCGGAAAAACAGAACTGAGCTAACGGGCGCGGCTCGAGGCCCTTTATACTGCGGATGACGCCAATGCTTGACGGCGGCCCTCGAGGGACTATGACTCTGGTGAAATTGTTTTGCCGAAGCAGCAAAGCTGGGAGCCAAGATATCTAAGATGAGGAATATGTGGATGGACACAATCCATTCGAAAAGCGAGTGTGGATGTGCAGTAGGTGGTACCCGAAGTCAAAAGGTATATACTAAGCCCCAGAAGTGGTGCATTATGACCCTGATAATAGCAGCATGGTTCGCGGGGCGCCCTCAAAGGTCTTAGAAGACCGCTCAGATTTCTTCTTCTTCTCGCCAGACGGGCTCTTACCCTCCAGCCAGCTGGCGAGACGTTGATGGCGGTCCTTCATGGTCCGTTCCGACATGTTGCCGCAAAACGCACAGTCCTTCTCCACGTGCGTCTTGTCCCCATGAAGGCAGTAAAGGCAGAAAGAGTGTTCGTCCTCCTTGAAGACGTTCTGCAGCTGGCATCCAGGGCAGGCCCTGAACAGCTTTCCGGGCGTCGAGCTTCCCTTCTCCTGGGCCATCTCCGAGACCGGGCCTGAGAAGCTTCTGGAGTCCTCCGAAGTGTAGCTCGACGAAATCTTCACCCTTGAGGGGCACAGATGAATCCGACACGGGTCCCCGTTGATCGGATGTAGGATCGGTGGAGCTTGAGGCTCTTTTGACCGAAAGAATCGAAGTTTTTGTGAAAAAGCGCGAAAAAATAGCACTAACGCTCGAGAGCAATAGCACGAGGATCCCAACACATGAACGTGCGGTAAAAATCTGAAGATGGCTGCCAGAGGCGGTGCTTAGGTAGAGGGCAGTCATTGGCTGTGGTCAGTATGACGCAGAGACCAGTGATTGGTTATTACTACGAAAGACAGATCAGAAACGAAACTGATACTGGTTTTTTCTTTACCGAGGATTCCCAGCCTGACGACGGGGAATATTCATGAGCATGTGAATCCATGCCAGACCCCATGCTGGAGAAGCAAAGGATCCCCACGGGTCAGGAATGGCTTCGAAAGGTGTGGGGTGTGGTAGCAATAAATGGATCAAATATAAGCTACAAGGCGACCATGAAGCCTTTCGACAGGACTGGGGCATGGTTTTATCAGACTTACAAAGTGACTATTTGCTGCAAAGGTGTCCCCACAAAATCAGCCGCGGGAAACCGAGCACAATGATGTAATCCCGCTCGTATACTTAAAGCGGCTCAGAAAGAGCAACAACACAAAGCGGAATGGCGTTGTGCGGGACAATCGGATCCAAATAAGAAAATGCAGTTAAGAAGAATGATCTTGTCCTTCTCCACCACTCCTACCCTTAAAAACCAAGTTATTTAGAAAAGTATAGTCTTATAACAAGCCTCAAATTGAATACTTGGAGGGGAATGGCCTAACCCATACAAAACATGGCCTTAATCTAACATTGGCATTAGAAGGCAAAAAGATTGTATCCCAGATCATTATTCACTATGAAAAGAGGGGCTAACAAAGACTTGGAATGTGAAATTGGGCTTGAGCATCTATCCATAGACAGAGAGCAAAATGAATGCCTCCTTGCCCGTAATGCCCTTAAACCATAGCCAAAATAATGGAAAATAACGTAATGTTAATTGTAAAGTGGAGTATTTCAAAATTAAAACTTCACTTTATTGGGGCAAACATTAGAAAATGTTAAACTGAGTTCAATAACTAGTTCACTCATGAAAAGTAAAACCTAAACAAAATTATTTTTAAGGTAACTGAATATCAATAAGAAAATTACAAAAAGCTGATAGAAAAATTGAAAAACAATCCTCAATTTGTGAGAGCAACTCTAAATAATGAATAGGGTGAGTAACAAATATGCACAACATAAGAATTAATGAATCATGAGACATGTCTAAAGAATGCTTAGGAATTTGATTGTGAACAATGCTAATGTCTTGTAAATGATTGGTTTTATTGATATATTCTCTCCTGATGAACCATGGAAAATAACTATGGTGAAACACGTGTAGAGAGAAAATAAAGTGAATAAGATCACATTAAGAGTGGTCTGTTATAAGTAATACAAAAGGAATACACTCTAACCTTTCTTGGACAACCTGTGATGAAAAAAAGAAAAAAGCAATATTGAAAAAATGATGGATGGATCATTGGGATAAATCTGAAAAAGCAATCACCCTAAAAATCAACATATAGCTGGCGCATCAGAAAAGGACCCCAACAGAGAAAATTCAGTGTACTAGGACGAAGGCGAGATTTGTCCCGGTGTAATAATGTGTTGAGAGAATGGGGGTCATTTTTTTATGAAGTAGAGCGTAAAAGACCTTTTTTGCTCCTCTTCATTTTACAATACATTTTAAGACTGAGATTTTCATGCAGGTGTAAAACCAACGATTCCAATGGAATAGACCTTGCTTTTACACCTTTTACACCCATATAAAGCTCTTTGGTCATTCTTATCTTCTCAAATGCTTTTTAATATGCAAAACATCCAACCCTCATTGGTTTGTTATTGCCACTTCACATTATCTTTCAAATCAATACACACATACACTGTGTTAAGCAATTACTTTTATATTCAAATACACGATATGCATTTTTTAAAACTGTTTAAGAAATCAGTGTGTTTTCCTTCAGAAAAGTAAAGGTTAAAAATGATACATCATTTACAATATCAAACGCATTCCTATGCTTAAGTCAAACACAGGTAGCTGTAAAATGATGTTCAGAAGCAAGCACTAATTTCCCTCCCCGGCCCCACATTTCAGAAGTCTGTGGCCGGCCAAAAGGTGCAAGCATGAAATAGATTATAGAGAACTTAAAGGAATGGTGCAGTCAGAAATATTATTGTCCCTATGGTTCGGCCATGTGTTTTTAACCATACGTTGATCGATCGTACAAACATTTCCTATGCACCGTACCAGAGTTTTCATCTTTTGAACAAAAGCAAAATCAGGCAGCAGGGCGCAGCCATCTTGTGATAATCTTATCAGTTGACGCATCGCCCTGGGTGAACTGCCTTTGCGGCACTAAATCATATCCCCCGCCCCTGAGCCAGACATCACTAGACGCGTACTGCCCATTTCACAACACCAAAGCACGTCTCGTGTCAATATCCTCTGCGCTTCAGCTGATGACGTGTCGCCATGGAAATGGCAGTACGCCTCTTTCCTCAATAAGTATAAACAGACCGTTTCACAATACACAACAGCAGATTTTCTATTCCATTCCTCTCACTGTATTTCTTTGAGTATTCTGTGACTCGTTTCTGTGCTCTGGTCAGCTACCTTTGTTGCTTGTAACCCGTGCGATCAGATACCAGTACCATCGCTATAAATTATTTTTGTTTACCACACAATGGCACCAATAATGCCCTACCAGTACGAGCCCGAGTATTCCGAGGAGGAATTACTGGAAAGAGAAAGATGCGGAAAGGATGGGGCTTCAGACGACAGTTGGGAGGACGATTCAACAGATCAAGAGCCTGAGCCTAGTCGCATGGACAGCGTCTCCACCTGGTATACCTGCAATTGGTGCGCTCTAATGCCAACAGAGTTGGAGTACTGCTGCTGCAGAGAAAATTCTGGATGCTTGTCCTAGATATCGCAAGGAGAGCCTTGGCCGCAATGCGTTACCGAGCCTTCAGGGCAGCTTTCCTCACATGGTCCGTGTTGAGGATTTTGATGGTGCTTATGCATGAACTTTGCGCAACAGTTTGCCCTCGTAATCCAAGTAATGAGTAAGTACACTCTGGTTGTGATGTCAGTTAGGCACTACTATTTCATGGTTGTCTCCTATATTCTCGTAACTTCAATATATCATTATCATATCAATTTAGTCTTGCAATTCTCTAGTAATAGTCGTATAAAAGTCGGTCAATATTGTTCAGTGTCTAGGTAGCATTTGTCCTGGCAAAAATTCCATTGGATACAAGAATTGTCATCGACAACTAAGGTTTAATACACTTATCTTGGTCATTTAAAAACAGTTAGTATCTTTCTCTTTCACAGGTGGTACCGGCTGGTGGCCTATTGTTCTTTTACATGGTGGCTTCATGGGAGGCTTGGACACCGCATTCGACGAGTAATACCCGCCTGTGTCGTTGGTGCCATTAGAGAAACTTTCCCCAGTGACAGCGGTCAGTACAGGGGATTTTCCCTCACTGTGCTGCAACCAGACCTTTACAATGTGTAGTAGTTTTGTGCCATCAAAATAAGAAACAAAATAAAACACACCATTTATCATCAATGGTTGTTTCAGTTTTTCAGTGAATCAAGTGTGCCTCCATTCAGCAGTGTTTCCGGTGCCTTGACTACCCGCCCCAGGCCTATCCATCCCCCCTCCATTATCAAAGGCAGTTGGCACCAGTGGATGTGCGCTGCCAAGGAGTGCTGTCAGGGGCGCGAACGGCAAGGTGCCCAACACCATGTACACTTCAAAAGGTATCTCCCGCACAGAGGCCATTGTACACATGCCCTCCCCAGACCCTGGGTCTCCAGGCAGGCTCCCCTTGAAGCAGGCCGCGCCCCCGCTATCCACATAATACCACGACATATACATGTCATTCATTCACATACACACCCCTTTTTGTAATTCTTTATAAACCACTTGATATTTATCATGAGAACATCTTTGAGCACTGCAAGTCAACTCGTGAACTTCCTACCTGAGAACCCCGGTGACCAATGCTAATCTGCTCATCGTCGTGCTATCTGTGAACTTCTGTGACCGGTGCGAGTCAACCCGTCAGTGTGCTACCTGTGAACATCTCCCTGTTCTCCTGCCACTAACTACTCTGCTTGCTGAATCTAACTGTTTGTTGGTCAAGGTAAGGGCATATATTCTAATCATATCTCCATCTGTAAATTTCTATCTATTTCGAACTAACATACTCAGTAGTGCTATGTTCATTTGTCTCATTGCTATTGACTTGAGTTTGATTTGTTATGTTATCGATATATCAATTTTCATCAGTGTCAATTGGCATCGAATTGCATCCTTCGCGGACCGTGTCTATAATATAAGCACGTTTCCTTTTCATGCACGATAGTACATTCAGAACAACATGTTCTGATTTTCATCACATCAATGAATTGTTTATGAAAGGTATCCTATAATACAGCCGCCCACGCTGCACTGGTTTTGCTGAGGTGACTAAAACAAAGTTTGCATTGAAGAATGTATGGTCTAATTCCTTCTTTCTCACATTAAATTTAGAATAATGTTGACCTTTTTTTTGCAGAATTTACAACAATGCCTGCATGTTCGATTTTCAGTTGCCCTTTGAAGACTCATGACAAATCTGAAGGCACTACAATGCATGTCTTCCCTAAGACTGTAGATCGAATTAGAGAATGGGTCAGATACTGCGGATATGCACCAGCAGAGCTTGAAAGTATAGTAAAAAAAGGTCTTGGAGGACAAGAGGGGTGATCGATACCGCATCTGCAGCCTGCACTTTACCCCGAATATGTACGACACAACCTTGTACACAAAGAAGAATCAACTGAGAACGATTCGAAAATTGCTCCCAAATGCTATTCCGACTTTATTCGTTCACATGCCGCCACAGGTGAGTCACGCTTCCGGATTTAGCTTTAGGCCTTGCGGTAGTGTGCAGGTAACCAAATGGATTGATTGGTATTTTAGGTGTAAATGTCACTAATAACTATGCTATAGTGTCCTTTGAAATAAGCATGTTTTCGTAATCTGTCTGCTTACATGCCAATTTTTAAGATTAGCATTTCTAAATCAAATAATATTTTCCCTTTACAACTCCATGACTATGCACTGAATATGAAGGAGCAAGATTCAGCATCCATGTCTTGCCTGGAGTCAACAACCACTTTGAGCGCGTATCATGTAGTCTTTCTTAGCTATTCAGTTCTGCAATTGTTTTATGCATGGAATTTGAGATAATCTGATCATATTTACGTACTGTGTCATTCGTTTACACAATGTTTCATTCGTGGTTTGCTATTGATATGTACCTTTGTCTGCGTCCCAATGTGTGTGTTCAATTTCCAATATTGTCATCCTTACTAATGCAAGCACTGTGTTTCAGGGAGATGCTGAAGCGTCCACTACAATTACATCATCCCTTGTAGATGATCCAGAGGCAGAGGTATGCGTACTGACAGTTCTATTGAATGAGATAATCTGATCATATTTACATATCGTGTCATTCGTTTACACAATGTTTCGTTTGTGGTTTGCTATTGATATGTACCTTAGTTGTCATCCCAATGTGTGTGTTCAATTTCCAATATTTTCATCCATACTAATGCAAGTACTGTGTATCAGGGAGTTGCTGGAGCTTCCTCTACAATTACATCATCCCTTGTAGTCGATCCGGAGCCGGAGGTATGTGTACTGACAGTACCCTCTAATGAAAGAAAGTCAGTCTAATTTTATTTGTAATACAAATGACTTATTTTAAATGGATACTCTTTTCTAGGGATGTATACAAGATCCGTATATTGAATGGGAGGCACGTGGATCCGAGTCGGTGCACCAGCTTGCTTTTGGTGGTGTTAGAGTAAAGAAGGTTTCAACAAAAAGAAAGAAAAATAAGGTTATTTATAAACAGTTTCTATTTTTAGCAATTGTTTTGTGCTGAGGCCTTCATTATATATGTTGGATTTACATTGAACATCCTTTTTCCTATCTGTCCTGTAGTTGCCCGATGGAGTACGGACTATGCAGACACAGACAGCGACACAAATGAGAGATGCTGCTTGCCAAACTGTTTTCACCATGGAGGAACTATTAATTGAGGCGCGGCTTGTTCAGACTCGAGATGCCTTTGTCCAAAGGCCATAAAATTAATTTAATGTGACCGGCGAATCCAGCAAAGTGTTTTTGGACCATTGCTACAATGGACTGCTCCCCCAGATGAAGATGAAACGGAATTTATAGAAGATACTTTACATTAGTCACAGAGCACTTGACACAATCGACACCCGGCAAAAAAATGCCACCCAAAAAGCAGTCGACATTGATGTTTTCTCCTATTCACAATCAAGTAACAGATGTTGAAATGACAGAGACTGAAGCATCAACACAATTGACCGACGAACTAGACAAAGATCTTAACTAGAGTATGTCCAGTTTGGCTGATATGTCCACAACGATTCAGTCAGAAACAACATTAATGCAGGATGACAGTGTAATAAAGGAGGCCAAATACATAGTATTCAACAGCAGCTTGATGGACATTATAAAGATGCTGAAATATGTGCATTCAGTGAGAGGGGAAGTATGTGGGAAGCCGTTGTTGAATGTGACTCGTCTAACACAAGGCAGTGACCTCAAAATACATGCTACCTGTGAAATGTTACATAAAACATTTTCATGGTCCACTCCACCGATGCTGGGGAAACTGCCAGCTGGCAATCTACTGTGTGCAGCAGCTGTACTTTTCAGTGGCTCTAGTTTCAGGAAGTTATCCAGTTTCTGTCAGTTTGTGGGACTCCATTTCATTTCTAAAACGCAGTACTACAAATATCAACGTGATCATCTATTCCCTGCCATTAGTGAAGCATGAAAAATTTAACACTTGTCTATTCAAAGTACATTCTCTGACAAACGGTTCAGGCTAGCTGGCAATGGACAGTGTGACAGCCCCGGATTTTCTGCTAAATACTTCACATACCACTTTCAGGACTTGGAAAGTAAGAAAATTGTGAGTTTGGTAGTCGTGCAGCTGTCCGAATGTACATCTTCAGTGGCCATGGAGAAACTTGTTTTTTATAAAATCACTGGAAGATCTACAATCGAGGGGAATGCAAATCGACCTCATAGCCACGGCGAGACACGTTTCAATAGCCAAGACAATGAGAGAGCAGTTTACAAATATTACACATCAATTTGATGTATGGCATGTTGCCAAATCAATCAATAAAAAAATCTCAGCTGCAGGGGAAAAAAAAAAAAAAAAAAAGGTTTGGAAAGTATTTCACAGTGGTTCCAGTCTTTCAGCAACCATCTTTGGTGGAGCTCCAAAACATGTGATGGGTCTGTGGAAATTCTACTGGAAAAATGGCGGACACTAATGCACCACTGTTCCAACGTTCACCACTGGACAGAAAACCAACATTTCCACTAATGTGAACATGGCCCTTTGTGCCCGGAGAGCAGGCACGGAAGAAGTGGTTGATTCCATCTTCACCTCCACACAAAGCCCTTGAGAAGATTGCGTTTGATAAAACTCTATCAAGAGATCTGAAGGGACTCACAGAATTCTGTCACACAGGAGATTTGGAGGTGTTCCACAATATGTGCCTAGAGTACAGGCCAAAGAGATTGCATTTCGGCATCGGAGGGATGCAATATAGGACATTACTAGCGGTACTAGCGCATAACGTAAATGTAGGCCGTGAACAATCTAGGACTGCAGGAAACTTAGGGATGCTTCGCTACACTATGGCCTTTACGAAAAGAAGCAAAACATGGGTGGTCAAACCAGTATATTAGGAAATGGAATTCGATTTTGTTAAATATCTTAATATTAATGTTGTAGAGATGCATACTCATTGAATTATGCGCAAATCTGTTCAGAGCGCACATACATTGCCACAAAACATTGCCAACGTGCCATGTCCACCCAAAGCTGAGCTTGTTGAACAGTTCAAATCCCGGTACAAATGATTACCATCTGTTTTTATTTTTGCCAAAAATGTTTTTATAAAGTGTCCAAATAAAGTATGCAATTTCTCTTTTGAAATCTATCCTCTCTGTCCTTTTAAAAAAAAAATATAAAAAAAAAGTACAATTGTTACGATCGACATACAATGTAACACTGCTTTCACATTTCACAGTGTCGTCGAGCTACTGTGGGACCTTCATTTATCGTGTTAGTGCCCGATGGATAACAGTGTGTAAGAATCTTTGGGTTTCGGCAGTTGCATTGCCATACAGTTCCCCAAACAGCTGCTCGTCACACAAAAGGGATGAGACCTAGGCTACATAAGATACTATGCACGCAAGAAGTATGACTGTGAAAACATGCCATGGGGTAGGAGTCCGTGAGATAAGCAACGGTGGGGCTATTACTAGACACACTTTGACTCTGTTTTTGTGTTTCCTAAACTAAAATTTTGGAGTAGGGCGCATTCTGTCATTGGCAAGTTTCCCCTACCCCTCAGCAGCTCCACGAACAGCGAGCAGCGACAGCCCCCAATTTTTTCCTCCAGGGCCCGTGCTTCAAAATTCCAGTTCTCATGGATGCATGGACACGAGATGTTGCAAACTAAGAATGTATGTTCATTGTGAGTGAAGGTCACCAGCTTTGAATTTTTGCTTGGGAGCTGGGGAGGCCCATGCGTCGCACACACAGTATAAGGTTCTATTGTTTTTTGACCTTGAGAGACAGGGACCATTCCGAAAGGGATGGAATTGAAGGAGGGGTGTAATAACGTAAGATATGATAAGGTTGTTCATTCCAAAACTGGACTTAGTTACATGTAAGTTCAGTTTATGAAAAATCGTTGACACGAACAGAGTCTGAGTTACGGTCTGCATTACGGCAAGAGAATGGAAATGCTGAATATAAAATAAGTTTCTCTTTAGATGATTTTATACCAGAACTAGTCCATATATCAATAGCTGCCTGTTATTGCGCGTTACATTGTACTCATTTGTTCTGTGTGGCATATTGCAATGAAGCGCAAGTACAACCTTTGTGTGCTGGTCTTTCTACCGGGCATGTGGGCAGTCTAGCGTCGACAAGCATGTAGACCACCACTTGTTTCCCCCTGGTTCAACGCTAATAAATCATTCCATTGTGCACCTCTAATTGTTGCCTCAGTTTACGCATCACGTTTAGAGCTGAACATACTCCATTGCACTATCCTCGGAAGCAACTAGCGGAGTACTTTTCACGTTGTGGTCTCTCGGTTCACATTGTGTCACATCTGTGCTAATAAGTAAAATGATTAATTGTAATAAGGATCGGCTATTGAGACACATTTCTATTTTTGTGTTTTGCAAACAGGTACATTCTGCCATTCTGCGATTGTCATCTATTCCTGACCCCAACCGATGGATTCTTCAACCGCCAGCTGCAGCTACATGTCAATCACTGGATTTACTTGACTCTTTTTTGGGACGATCGCCAAGGGCCGATATGCCCTTACGCTGTACCAGCGATTTGGAGCAACATAACCTTTACGGTGGTCTAGTGCCAAGTTGATGCACCAGCCTTACTAATTCACTGTGCGACCAAAGTGCTTCACTTACCCAAAACGAACACCCTGTGTACCCAAAAGGAACAGCGTGTGACTCACGATAAACATTTGCGGATCCAGAGCAAAGAAAAAAGTTCCATTTTGATTGAATATGTCAAACGCTGAATGTTCTCGAAGCATTTAATGTGAAATAAATGTACTTTACCAATTGTACAGTCTTGCTGTTTCCTTTTAAAGTATAGTTTCATATTCCGAATTGTGACGCGCTGTGTTGTGAGACGATGTGTGTTTTCCAGGTTCTGCATCAAGTCGCGTAGGTGACGACTGGGCGCATTTGGCTACGCTGCTCAGTAACGTCACGGAGAGAGGCAGAGAATATCAATGATTTGGTGATGTCAGGCTCAGGGGCGGGGATATGATTTAGTGCCGCAAAGGCAGTTCACCCACGGCGATGTGTCAACTGAGAAGATTATCAGAAGATGGCCGCGCCCTGCTGCCTGATTTTGCTTGTGTTCAAAAGACGAAAACTCCGGTAAGGTGCATAGGAAATGTTTGTACGATCGATCAACGTATGGTTAAACACACATGGCCGAACCATAGGGACAATAATATTTCTGACCGCACAATTCCTTTAAAACGGTGAAGAGTAAATCTGAATTGCCAAGTGTATCAAGAAACCTATGAAAGCATACCCAAAGCCATAGACAGGTTAGAACAAGTACTGTGTGCCAAGGTTACACACCGTTTCACAGCTGTAAAAGTGTCCCGCAGAGGCTCAGTGCCAAGCAGGCAAATGGCATCTATGCTGGATTTATCGTGTGACTTTAATGACATTCTAGTGCACGCTCAGTGATACCAGGAGAACCAATAGCAAAGTATGTCACACAATGCATAACTGATGTACAAGTAATCTTTACATTAATTATATTTTAAATACAAGGTAGGACTTTTACTGTGAAAACAGTACTTCAAAGGGCAGCAGGACATCTACATCTATACCCAAAAATCTCAAAAGTTTCTTATGCATTGTACAGTCCAACTCTACAGAGTTAACATTTTAAATTACCTTAAACGCAGGCTGCCAAGACCCATGGCCTAAACCACACCCACAAAAGGTAATGTGCTGGAACTTCCCCCGATCCATAGCTCAACTTAACTTTTGGAGTGTTGGGTATTTTGAACAATTGCACAAACAGCAATGATGTAAACAGTATGTACCACTTCATTTGTTATAAAAGATGCCTGCATTGTGCAGCTACGAGCAATGCTATTACTTCCCACACATGAATGTTCACGTGTCACCCTTAGCCACCTTTCCACAGTGAGAATGCACAGCCAAAGAGCCTTTGAGTGTCTTTACCCTACTGAGGTGTTTATGCCCAAGCAGAGTTTACAAACGTCACTTTTGCCATATTTTAATGACGTTCCAGTGCAAGGGATTGGAGGGACATCGGCTATAGCAGGTAACTTGCCTTATTTCCATTTTGCCCCCTGCTAACACCAGAGCTGTAACCAAAAGAAGGGGGTTTAGTTCTTTTTATTCAACATTTTTATCAGATGTGCCTGAACCACTTGCATAGAATTCATTTGTAAACTTTACCATTTTGCAAGACCAGATGTAGAAATGTAGTTATGTTGCTTTATTAGCAGACCAGCCTAGATGCTTCTCAGAGTGACAGCTGGCAATTTGTGAGAGAAACCAGATATTAGCATTGAAACCAACATTTCTCGTTCCAACCTTCTCTCATTTATGTCCAGTTGGCAATGGCAGGTGGCTTATGATCTTATTGCTTTCTCTAAAAGATTGCTTTCGGACCTAATCAAAAGTAGACAGATAGCCGTAACAATGCCCTCTAGTGCACTCAACTGTAGAACACACTGCATTCCCCAAATCTTAGGTAGGAGAGATCTGAAAACACTCAATTATGACAGGCTTGAATTAATAGAGAGGAAGCAATATGTTTCTAATCCCTGCAACCTTAAGAATAGCCTTATAATGTTATGGAGCCCAAATGGGAGATAAAATGGGTGAAGGGGCATAGTTTTGACTACGCGGACAGAGTTTGTTGAAGGGGTGGAATCTGGTGAAGGTGCAGTGTGTGGCAGGGGTGGAGTAAAGATGGGGGGGGTTGGGGTGCATGGACTGATTTGGGCCTATGGAAGCAGAAAGCCTAAATACTCCACTGACCATAGGCTAAAATGAATTCCTATTAAAAATAAATGTTTACTCTTAGCGAAGAGCTAAAAGAATTGTTATTCTCTATGAAGACTTATGCTACCGGTCTAAACATTGATTTCCATATGTGCCCCAAGTTTGTGCCTGGGAATGTGGCAGGAACTTTCCTGTTATCTCCCGGCTTCTGTCGACCGGTTTCAGTGGACTATTTAGTTCTTGCCACCTTCTTCAGGACAGTCTTTGTATATTGGTTATAAGGATTATCTTCAGTCAGGTATGACTGTCTATTCAGTTGGTCAACCTCAGTACCCAGGGTCAACTACACATAAATTAAGTTGTTCCTCAAAGAGACAAGACAGAACAAAAATCCAGCTTTGTCTGCCCCCTCCTTTCCCTCAGACATCTGAAAACCTTCAGGAGCATTATACATTCTCTGTTAGGATCACAAGACATTCCATCTCTGTGTTCTCGGTCACTTGACAAAATCCTTGTGCCTAAAAGCTTGTGTACAGTGTAGAAATGTTTGACCATCGCACATAAAGTGGCCCTTGATTTCACTGTGCCACAATTAATGCTCTATTGCAATGTGCATCTTTCCTAGCTACATGTCATGCTGTTCAGGATGTTTGTTTGCATGTATGAGGTAACGAGTTCCCAGAGTACGGGATGCCGGGTGAGTGCCGATTTCCCTGCCCTACTCTAAATTCTTGAATACACAGTTATGAACCCTCCCAATGGTATGTATTTTGCCAAGCTCTGAAGCCTGAAAAGTAGATCAGCACAGGCTTGGCATGTGGGCAACTTTGCACTAGACCTGCAGATGAACTGGCCTGCTGTTAAATCTCAGTTAACAGTTTAATGGTATCCACTACAGAGTGTAATTTGCTTTCGAACTTTTTTACGGACATGTAATTGCTCAATTTACTATATCCGGTAAGATAGCTATAGCCAGTAAGATAGCTCAGAGGGTTGAGCGCTTGCTGCTGCGATGTGTGTGCGATCTGCAGGTTTGAATCCTGGCAAGGCCAACACTGCCTTTCATCTTTATGAGATTGAAAAATGAGTACCAACACAGGTTGGGTGATATTGTATGTATATTTGTTCTATATAAAGCGGGTAAGTGCTATATAACAACACATCATTATCATTTGGGCATGGACGTCTGCTTGCATTTACAGTAATTTGGTAATACAGGGCTATAGACAATATTAACAATACATACAGTGATCCATTCTTGTATGAAATGTATATCACATTACAGTGATAGAACCGTATGTTCCTTAGTGCACTGGAACAATGCTATGTGATACCAGTTCCTGTTTTGTCAAGGGGTAAAGGTCGTGTTCCATTGCTTCCCGTGAAGTCACTTCAGGGTGGGGGTTAAATGACATCACTTCCTGTGATGTCATCAGAGGCGAAGTGATGTGTGATGTCACTTGCGCTACCCCTGCCATTTTGGTGAAATGAAGTCCCTGGGTAAGGCTCCTCAATAGATAAAGCCTGTAGTTTGCTGATACGACAGGTTGATGCAATTTCCACCAGGAAAGCAGTTTTCCATGTAACCAGGAGTAAGTCAACTGATGCCACTGGCTCGAAGGGCTTGTGAGCGAGAGGTTTTAGGACTATACTCGGATCCCAGTGTGCAATAGGACGTTGTGTAGGGGTACAACAGATTAACAAGTCCCCCGAAGTGCCACTTGATTATTGGAGTCTGTCGTTATTTGTGAGGTATGATGATTTGTTATGTATATAGTGCTTACGCCTAAGTGCTGTACATAGAAAATGTTTACACACATTTGTCATCCCAACCGAAGTTGGTACTCATTTATCGACCTTGGAAAGATGCAGGGATTTGAACCAGCGATCGCACACAGATCGCAGCAGCGAGCGCTCAACCTGACGGACTATCTTACTGGTTATGCCCAGATAGCTGCCAGCTACATCCTGAACGATGAGACTTGAGTGCCTGACTGAATAAGACTTGTCAAGAAGGAAATGATGTCATCTATTGATGCCGGTAGGGGAATCCTTTGAATTTACCAGTATCCAATAGCAAAAACAAAGCCAATTTCCTTTGTACAGAGTTCAGTAGAAGATTTCTGAGATGCCCCCATTACCTTCAAACGTATCATCTGATATTTCCCAAGTGACCCTAAATCATGTTTTCCGGTACCAGAGCGCATGGTGAGCGATTGTGAGCAAGGATGTACTCTCATCCCTGCAGGTCTGGAAGGAGGGGGTGAAGGATGCCATGAACAGTAGGTCAGAGAACCAGTTCCTCTGAGGCCAATGGGTGGCTATTAGGAGACCTTTGCAGTGATTGAGGCTCAACTACTGCAAGACTCATAATCAGCAGAAGGGGTGGGGGGGGGGGACATTCATAGGCAAACAAGTTGTTCTGGGACATCGATAATGTATCTTTCTTTGTGGTTCAGTTCCATCTTGAACAGATCCACCATGAGTAGGCCCCCTGGACGGAATGTTCTCCTAGAGGATCTGCCAGCTCGGCTCCCATTCATGATTGGCAAAGAATCTCCTAGTCAGCTTGAACATTGCTAGTTTCCACTAGATGAGCTGACTGTATCACTATGTTGCAGCTGAGTGCTCACTCCCATAAGTGTACAGCCAGAGCACAGTTTCACCGATCTGGTGCCTCACTGGCTTTTGACGTAGAACATAGTTACAACGTTGGCCGCCGCTATGAAGACACTGGAGTTCTTCATTACTGGTAAAAACGCCTCCAAGGATAGGCAGGCTGCCTTCCATTCCAGGAAGTATATGTACTCCTGAAAATCCTCATGATTCCGGATTTGGAGATCCCCAAGGTTGCTCCCCACCACAACAGGTAAGAACAGAAGTTCCAGTGATCTGCCCAGAACTGAAAATCCTGCTGGAGCTATACCAGATTGGAGATCACCTTGGTTAGACTCCAATTTGTTACCAGATGTAGCTGGGTGCGGCACACCCACAACCTGGCCATGTACACCGGCAGAACACAGGGAGCCCTTAGGCCCAACAGATGCAGGAGCCACCATGCAGTCGCTTGATAGTGAAACAGGAACAGGGTTGCTTTAGGACCTCCTTTACTCGCATTTCTATAGGAAATACTTTGCCTAATGCAGAGTCCCATAGGAAACCTATGAACTCTAAACTCTGGGTTGGTTCGATGATGTCTTTATATTGCCCGAGTGAATACATCAGATCAAGAAAAAACTTCAGGTGGCAAGAGGTTTGACCTGGAGACTCTGCTCTGATTAGCCAGTTGTCCAATAGATGAATCCCTTGAAGGCACAGGGATGCCGCCGCCATCAGCTTGGTGAAAACCCTTGGGGCTGAACTGATGCCAAAGGGTAAGACTTTGTACTGATTATGGTCGTGGCCTATGGAAAACCACAGGTAATGGGGAAGGAGAGGCCAAATGGGAATGTGTAGATCTGGGTCTTGCAGGTCCACAGCTACCAGCCAGTTGCACGGCTGAAGGGATGCTCTGATAAGTCAAGGTATAATCATCAAGAACTTTTCTTGGCGCAAGAAAAAACCAAAGGGGGAAAGAGGTCTAGTATTACCGCAGGCCAGCCTTCTTCCAAACGGTAAAGAACCTTGAGGAAAAAACCCACCTTTTCTCTGAAGGAAGAACTGTCTCATCACTTCCATGAGCAACAGCTTTTGTAGATCCTGCAAGAGAGTCTGAGCCTCATTGTATGATGGTGTGGAGGAAGATGGCAATAGCCCCTGTGTACCACCGATAAGGACCAGCTGCCACTGGTTATGTTTTTCCATTAAATATTACACAATATTCCTCTGACTGGTGAGCTGTGGACCTAAAGGAGTGGGGGAAGGTTGAAAAAAAGACTCCCTGGGGGTACAGTTGTGCTTGCTTTTTGCATGGAGCACTCGGGGATCTTTCTTGCTTACTTCGGCAGTTGTGGAAGCCACAAAACCCCCAGAATTCTTAGGGGTGAAGACCTGTATTTAAAGGCCCAGGGTTTTGTTAGAGCAGCTAAAGACTGCCATTTGGGCCCTGTTTTTCTTTTTATTCAGCTCCTCATCTGTACCAGAACTGAACAGCTCCACCTCATCAAAAGGCAGATTCAGGATTCAACCCTGCATGTCTGCCTGGAGCAGCTGTGTCCAGGTGGTGATGGGACGCCTTCATGAGGTCCTGGGTTACTTGGCTGAGCCTTTGCCAAGCTCGAGCTGAACCCCACTTCAAATTCAGGGGTGAAGGAGGGAGTCTTAGCCACCCAGCTCTTTCCACAATGTAAAGGTTGGCAGCCAACATGACTCCCCTGAGCTTCAGGCAGGCCAACGCAGAAGCAGACTTTTGGTAAACCTTCCCTGCATTATCCAGGAGATGATCCCTGTGCCCCAGTAGACAGACTGGGAAGCAGTAGTAAAAATTGCAGGACTTGTTCCAAAAAGAGTTGCGTGACTGAGCTAGAGGGCGTCTGACAAATTGGATTCTGCTTCACAGGAGTACAAGGGTGAGCAGGCACAAAATGGCTCGCTCATCCCTCCCACTTCTACAAACCAAAAAACAGCGCAATCATAAAAAGTAAAACAGAGTCCGTTAAGAGATATTCTGCCTTCACCTTTTGTGGTAACGAGGGCAGGTTATACTCTGAAGAGGGGTGCGAACATTATCAAAGTCCAAAATAAAGGGAATGTCCAATTAAGGTTCTATAAAAATAGAAACACTTTAATAGAACACATCAACACCTTCTGCAAGTAGAACAAAAACAGATTACTGTACAAAAACCCACCCTAGAGGAAAGACAGAGCAGATGCGACAGACTGGAGGAAGTAGCACTTCACTCTTAGTTCCAGGTTTGGTAGGTAAGGTACTACCAAAAAAGGATACCTTGGTGAAGACAGGGCCGATCGTGACCTAACCAGTCTCTAATGCCCAAGTGGACCGTGGGAGCGAAGGGAAGTTCAGTGTTACAGTACCTGAATTCAGATCTTGGTGGGCCGACTCCTAACAGCTGGGTTGACGGTTGATGCGAGCTGATCAGGCTCAGACGGGCACATAGGATCGCAGATTTATTTAATTGCTCTGTGGGAATGAAGTGGGACTTGTTTAATGTCCCTGGAATTTCAAGGAATTGGAATTTTAGTGACTGCCCCCCCTGATTTGTGATTTTTAAATCTGTTTTTTTTAAATTGTATTTATTAAAAAGGTATTATAGCTATCGTACGTTTTTAACCTTTACAGAATCCATAAATCAAGACAGATTTCCATTAGAACCACCAAGAATACTAAATTCTTTACTTATACCATTTTCAAGCAGTAGTGCGTCCTCTTCGTTGATACATGTAAAAACCTTCTCCAAAAAGGCTAATATAGCAATGATTAGAGACGTTCTTTCCCCCTGCATACAAATCTGCCACCAATCATTACCGTTAATAGTTAAAGAAAGCTCCCAACATCGACGTTCTCTGTATGGTCATCACAGTGCAGAACAGAAGCAGATGTTTAAGTGATTCTTTCTCGTTCTTAGCTTTGCAAAGTGTGCAGGTGTTGTTCCTCTGCCCCTTTGTTCCAAAAATGTAGGACTTCCAAAGCGGGATAGAGATTCAGATGAAATCACAATAATTTCGATTTTAGCAAGCCACAGGGACACTTATTTTGGCAAGACGTTGTAAGGCCTGCATGTAACAAAGTCCTGGTGGCAAGATTGTCTTGCGTCAGGATCCAATCCCATCGCCACACTTTTACTGCAATAGGATTGGTCAACAGCTGCTCTTCTGATGTTTCTAGCTCTTCTAGTGTTTCCAGACACAATCTTCTCCAGTTTTGCAGATCTTTGTCGCAATTCCTCAGGTTTGCTTCTTTTAGGATGCCAAATCCTCAAACTGGTGTATCCAAAACACAGTTCCGGTATGACAGGCTTTTCCAAATAACCGGTGCGTGCATCAAGATCAAGCCAAGCTCGTCTTATTGTTGCAGCAGGGATGCATTTTGGGATCTTTAGCATCTTTTTTCCAGATTCTAGCTTGTCCCAGGTCTTCACTGGGATTGCCCCGAAGGCTTCCGCCCCAAAGGTTAACACTGGAATAATTGAACATTTACAAAACTTCTTCCCAATCAGCTGCCCTTAGTGCGCTAGAGAATTCATTTTGGACCTGCACATATTTATGTGTGGTACATGATGAAACTTCCAGTAGCCTTTCCTTTTCAATGTACCATGTTTTCTTATACGTTTTCCTCCCTCTAGCGGACTGGATCGTCAAAATCGTTGATTTGTTTACAATGATTTTCAAATCATTCTCTTGAACATAGATGTTTAAAGCGTTCAATTGGCGTTGCAGGCCCACTGGGGTTTGGTCTATTAGGACCAAATCATCTGCATAGAGAAGATGGCCAACAGGGACTCCATTAATGTTCGGTGGAAAGCTTCTTGCATTATTCAGAGTGTCTGCAAGATATGATGGAAAAGATTCTACAAAGCTGATGCCAAAGGGCAACCCTGTTTCAAGCTTTGATGTTTTTTATTGAGCGCAATAGTATCCCACTTTGGTCTAGCTTTATCTGTAGCTGTGTCCGAGTGCAGATCTTTAAGCGCTTCTAAGATGTCCCAAGGGCATCCCCTATATTCAGCTTGGCCCAGAGCTTCCTTTGGTTTATTCAGTCGAAGGCCTGAGATACATCACTAAAGGCCAAGTATGTCTTTTTTTGGGATTCGTCAGCTGCTTTTTCATCAGGTTTAGTATGAACACATTCAATGAGGTGTTCCTTTCCTTGACGAAACAAGATTGGCAGTAGTCCAGTCGTCCCGCAGCCAGTGTCCATGTATCCAGGTCTGCCAATACCAGCTTAGCAAACACCTTTCCCATCACGTCTAGAAGTGCAATAGGTAGTAGGGTTAGCCCTGTTGCCCTTCTTGAAGAAAGGGACCACTATAGATTTTTTCAAGCTAACCGGGACCTGTTTAAACTTCTTAATGCATTCAAAGAGAACCCCCAGGAACTTTACCCACAGATCAGGGTCCATTTTCAGCATGGCGTCTGGTCCTGGAACTCTTGAATTACTGGCTCTGTTGATAAGCAGCCTTATATCTTACTGTTTCGTACAACATTTCCATGTCTGAAATAGTGGATTTACAGGAGCCCACTCTTCAGGTGCATTAAACACTGTTGCAAAGGTGTTCACCCACTCCTTTGTAAGACAATTGTTGAACAATTGAATTTAGAAGCTGCCATGTCTCCCATTTGTTTGCGATTTATTTTATAGCATTTGTTCCATGTCTTCTTGGATCATTTTGTATTTGCAGGCTTTCACCCAGTTTTTGTAGGAGCATTGTCTAGTTCTAATCAAGCCCATAGGTGTGGGAGAATATTTATTTATTTATTTATTTTTAAGTCTTCTCGCATTTTTCTCCTCTCTACCACAAGGTCCCAATCCTAAGAGTGCTTGTGGACAACGTCGATTCTAGATTCTGCCTTTTTATTTCCTCGAAGACCACCAACAGTTTTGGATATTCCAGGCTGGTGCTTTTATCTTCATTTTCCTTATGCTGCAAATGAGCAAATCATTTAATCAGTTCTTTGAGTCTGTGTGTGTTCATTTTTAAAAGAGTACGACCTTGGTTATCTCCAATGGGCAGGGATAGTATTCTCATGGGATACGCGGCAGTCCAGTACAGGTTAGCTTGATTATGTTATGATCACTAGCCTGTGCCGGAATCACCTCCAGAGCCATTACCCATGGTAAAAAGTTTCCAGAAATGTAAAAGTAATCTAGTACCTTGGCTGAGTTTCCCCACTTCCAGGTGGGACGACTGGGATGTCCCAGCAGACCTGACCATTCAATAAATGCAGGTAACTTGATTCAGATACTCCCAAACAAAGCTGACCCTTTTCCCCCTGGAGCCATCTGGACATCCACCTCCTTGGTGCAATAAGGTGGGGTTTCTTTCAAGGCATCCATATTAAAGTCCCCCAAAGGGGTCCTGTAGTGTTTCTATTAAGTCGCTGAGTAATGACAATTTCCTTGATGAATTTTATGTCCTCTATTCCAACTGAATTCCAGTAAATGGTACCTACGATGAGCCATTCAGGGATATGGGTCCTTATGCGGGTCTCCCGTTCTTGCCATTAAGGCAGGGCTAAGAAGCATGGTAAAGCCGTCAAGTGCAGGAGGGGACAATAGACAAGTTTCCTGGAGACATGAATTATCCACTGAGATACGTAATGGTGAATTGTTCTCAGTTTCCCTGTCCACTCGTTCACTCAGGAGATGATTTTTTGTGTTTGTATTACCTTTGTTGTAGATTCATGCCTTGTCCCTTCGTGACTCCCTAGTAAGGCCCGACTAGGTGAGCTCTTAGCCTAGTTTGTTTTAAGGGGCGTATCCGTGTGATCCCTTAGATCCTATCCCATTTTGGTAATGTGATTAGTTTCTTCCAAGATTACATCCTTGATAAAGTAGTCTCCCAGGTATATCACTACTTTGCCCATTCTTTCTTCACATGGAAAAGCCACTCTAGCAATATCGTCTGTGGTGATCCCTCGTAGTCTGGGGATTTGATGTAACGCCCTTAAAACATTTCCTATATTGAGAATCAGACCATCATTTGGGTTAAGGATACTTTCCAAGGTGAAAATAGGGTTTTCCTTCCTCTGTGGCTCATTGAGGTTAGAAACCAGAGTGCAATTGCTTGCTTTTGATACTTTCGTTAGGGTTCATTTCTTGAAGAATGACCGGGAATCATTTGACTTTGGTTTAGATTGAGAAGTTGTTCCCTTTAGTGTTTCGATTTGCACGGCTCTTTATGTTATTTTTTTGACTTGTCAGGTTCACAAAAAGCGGGTAAGCCATAAGGGAATTCATTGGTGGGACTGTTAATGGAGGACTACCATTGGGGTTCCGCACCGGCGCAATTTCATTTTCTATAGGGCGGTCCTGTTCCCCTATGTCATTCACTGCTTCATTGGCAGCAATATGCTCATCAGTCACCTTCACAATAGTGAAGCTCAATTTTCCTGATGTGATAGGTTCATTTAGGGATTCTGCTTCCAACTCCCCCTTTTCGCCGGCCCCATTGCTTAGGGGACTCCTTGCTTCAACATGCTGGTTGGACTCTCAGCCAGGGACAGGGGCAGCCAGGGTCTCTGGTTCCAATAGGCCTTCCCTACTCAGGCTTCCTGTTCCCCTTGTCAGTCGTCTGAACCTTTTTTCCTCTATGACAGGGTAGAGTATTTGATGTAGTAAGTACGTAGTCTCTTGTTTTGCAGGTTTTCCTTGGACCGCCGCGATGGACCCCTCAACGAAGATCATTTTGGAGTGCACCATGGCAGTTAAGGTGATTTGGTCCATTAGGTGGTCATTAATTGACTCAAAGTTTCATGAACAGGGCTATAACCAAAGACAATGCTGCCAATGTATCGGCATTGATTGCAGTCACCCTTGCCCTTCCCACTTGAGCCTTTGCCTTATTTGTGGTGTTCATGCTGCTCCTCCCATTTTGAGTCCAAGTTTAGTTCAGAGTTTCCAATACTGGCAGGCTAGTTTTCAGCTTTCGGAACCTACCTCAATCGTATGTAGTTTCCCTTTCTTATACCCCCCTTTCGGTATGCCGGGAAGGGCAATCCCAGGATTTTCTAGGGAGCTGAGGGGGATACTTGCACAACTTCCTTCTTTGTGACTCCCAATCGGGAGCACTAACCCTCCTTTAGGGCTGGCCGTAAAACTGGAGGTACTGATATGTTTCTGTAATAGCTGGGCCAGATTGCGTGGCCAAGTCAACCTCCAGAGGGGACGTGTCCGTCACTGCAGTCCCTGCACCCTCTACAACGTCCAAGGGGGTGTTAGAAGATCCAGATTTGAGTAATCCACCCCTCTTGTTGGAGTCACTCCCAGGAAAGCCATTAACAACTTTGGCACTCTTTGCCAACTGTGCCCAACTAGCAAGCAATGTGGCATCTTAGACTTCTTCCTGCCCCTTGTGGTTTACCAATGAACCTTCCCTTGGAGTTGTTGCGGGCTTCCTACCCTGGTTCATGTAATTAAATCTTTGCGTGTAGCTAGAATCATGGATACCCAAGGGAGTTGACTTCTATTGGCCTGTACTTTTATTACAGATGTGTTTATAGGGACAATAGAAAGCACCCGTTTTCCCCAACTCCCTGGTCCCCCAAGCCTGGGGAGAATATAGCCCTGCCTGTGGTGAACTTTCTCCCCCCATTAGTTGGATTTCAGATGTTCCGAGGACTACTGTCTTTCAGGATGGCAATAGTCAGTACCAGGCATGCACCATCTTATTTTACATTGTCCCGACTATCATTTTGGCTTAGTTGCTCCATGTGGGTATAGAAGAGCAATCCTTTTTGTCTTTGCAAAGGAGAATGGAATCGGGAGGCACTGCCAAGTACGGTCTATCTATTGCCACCCACTCTGTGGTCCGATGCGATTTCTGCTCCCAGGGTCCTGGAGACCTTCCCCTTACTTCTTTGTCCTGCCCCTCTCCTGGAGTAACTGCCTGGTCCACAATTCCTAGGGTTTCGAAGTGAGGAAGCACAATTTTGATGACGGCAAAGAGGGGCGTGCCAGCGCAGGGGGAAACGCTGGCACTAGCGCTTGCAGTAAGGCCATACTTCTCCATATAGGTGGCCGTGGAGGCAGTCACCAGGACCTCTGCTGAAAATGCCTGTTTAGGGGGCTGGAAGGCACAATGGGGGGTTACCCAAAAGGGGCTAAAGCACGGCACAATCACTCGCTTCACAGCAGCAAGGAAAAGCCTTGTAGAACCCCTCCACCTTGTCACCGCTTGACCCACTCACCTCTTCGGAGTCAGGTACAACCCACGAAGTAGTCTACAAGTCATTAGCCGGGGATCCTCCAGGCTGTGCATCAGTAATTAAAGTGGTTGGAGTGACACCAATGTCCATATCTCTTGATCAATTTAGTGAGGTCGTAACAGGACGAGATGTCTGGATAAAGTCTGATGAACAGCTCGCAGCCCCTGCAGCAACTGCTCTCACTCCACTCCGCAAGTGAGGCTGGGTACTTAAAGGATTGGCAGCTCCTTCTCCACAGCAAACAGCAAAAGCAGACTTGAGCACCAGCCTGCAGGGAACTGCTCCCACTCCACTTCTAAGTACTACTCTCTTGCCTAGGATATACATTGCCTCACTGAGTGTTGCTTTCCCTCCCTGGAGCGCAATATGTCCTGTACTTCTGTGCCCCATCCCTTTCCTCCATACTCATGGGAGTTTCCGCGGAGCAAGGACAGGACAAGAGCTATAGCGAGCCAGAGCGTGATTACCCTTTAAGAGTTTTGGGAGAGTGACGCATGCGCACGGCAGGACCACGATATGATATGGAATTTATAATGCGCCTGTACACAAGTGTTTCTAGGCGCGACAAGACAAGGAGGGGGGAAAAATAGGGAGGACAAAACAACGATCTTACTACACCCTGTGTTATTCAGATCACTGCACTTGCGTGAAGTGGAAGGGGAGAAGTGCGGGGAGGGAGAAGTGCAGGTAAAGCACGAGTGCAGCCAGCGTGTGGCTAAGTGCAGGTAACTCAAGAAGTGCAGCCAACAAATGGCTCATAAGGGCAGAGAGAAGGGACTGCAGGGTTGCAGATACAGACCACAAGTGCTAGGGGAGCCAGGAGGCAGTGCGAAGTGCAACTGGACATGCAGGAGCCTGGGCCCAATTTCAGAGGGTAGCCAGGTGACCAGTGCGTAGAGCAATCGGGATATAAGCAGGGGAGGGGAAAGGAGAAAGCGGAAGAGGAAGGTCAAAGATCTCTCCGTTCCTACTAGCAATTGGGCCCCAAGGGCCTCTCCAGGAACATCCCATCATGAACCCTCAAGGACATGTTATTTGAGAGATTTCTGGACCTGATGCCCTCGGGACCCATAAGGCAATATTTTAAATCCCTCATGAAGCAAGTGCTTGCCCGCACTCCACAGAATCAACAAACTGTATCTCAGTGAAGGTGTAAGAATTGCTACTAACTCCAGTGGGGGACACAGATGCCCAAACCAACGTGCTACCCCCCCCCGCCTCTATTGCCGCTACACACTATCCTTTGGATAATGATCAAGCAGATGACAGATGGTCTTTCAGAAGACAATGAGTCGCATGTTCTAATGCTTACCCGATTCCCTGCAGAAGTATCTAAGTTCCCCGATGTGTGTCCCACACCACTCACGACCCCAAGCCGTGCAGCGTGGTATAATGACACACTAACGTCTTTGGGGTAAAAGGGCTGGGTAGGCTGGATGTTGGTGATGCCCGAGTAGCAGTATGTCAGCATAAACCCCAAGATCGGAGTGATGGCAGCGGTGGCTGCAGGTTTCCTAAAACCAAAAGCTCAATTACTTCTATGTCTGTAAACCCGACCTTGTCCCGACTCCCTTACATACCCCAGAGAAGGCTGAACTCACCTTAGATTGTGACTGCTGATGTGCTGGGCTTGTGCTGAATGCACCCATTGCCAGTTACATCACTGACTCTTGGCTCGCACAGGCCTGCTGCGACTTACGAGGTGCTTGCAGAGTGGAGTGACTGTCTGAAGACTTAAGTGCTCACAGATTGCGTGTGGATAGTTATCTGCTTTGCGTCTCTCCTTTCCTTGGAGTCTTGCTCCTTAGTCTTTTGCTGTTCTACTGTCCTTTGCTGCGTAAGAGGTATCCTGTGTTTTTCGTTCGCTGTTTGCTTGCTTTGTAGCATTAGTTCTGTTGCATTCTATGTCCCAGTGACTGCGCACTCAATAATTCCTCTGTGTGTTTGTTTGCTGTAGGTTCCTTGGCAGAGCGTCCGAAAGGTCCAGGTAGAGCAGCTGGGATAAACCCTTTAGGTGACATTAGTTCTCGTTGGATTTGCATGTGGGTACGAAAACGTTTTCTGCTGTAATTACCGTCTTTTCTACAGGTGCGGGTCGCAGGGCTTATATAGACCTGGGCCCCACCTTGGAGAGCTGGAGCACGCTGAGGGAATCCCAGCTAGGGAACACCCGGCGGCCATGTTGGGTTTCTGCCAAGAGTCTTGATACAGCAGCCATCTGGGTAGGGTGTGAGCGACAGTAGAGCACTAATAAAGTCCAGCCTTCCCCTGGGCAGAAGTTCCTACAGGTGCCACATGTGATGGGAGTACTAGAGACAACAGGGGCCCCAGGAGATGTCTTGGACCCCATAATTATGACACGTGTATTAAAACATTTCATGACAGGGTGCAAACCAAATCAAACGTATGCAGATGTTCTCAAAAAATGCAGCTATATTAAAAAGGGAAACCTTTCCTAACAAACTCAGACAGGCTTAGAATCTCTCTTGGGCACCTTTGGGATAGGCTTCCTGGGTGAGGCCCTTTGATGAGAACAAAAAAAAAAAGTCAGGTAAACCAGGTCAGTAAAATATAAAAACACTCGGGGCCTTCCTTCACCATTCAAACACGCTTCTATTCTTCACATCCTCAAGAAACCTTCACTTGATCCTGCTCTCCCTTTTATCGCCCTATCTCGCTTCTACCTTTTCTTCCTTAACTTCTTGAATGCATTTGTCAATTTTCAGGTATCTTCTTCCGTAAACTCTTCTTTCCATTTATAAATCCAACTTTTGCCCTCTATATTCTACAGAAACAGCACTTCTCTCTGTGACTTGCTTCTATCGGCTCGTCATTCTAGGCAATCCTCTCTTCTGGTCTTACTGGATCCGTTCGCTGCTTTCAACACTATAGATGACTCTCCCCTTCATTCTCGTTCTGGTCTAGGTTTCGGTGGCTCTCTTCTAAACTGGTTAAAATCTCAGTGTCCTGGGCTGGTCTTAATTCTTCTATTCTTCCTCTTCAGTATGGGGTACCCCAGGGTTCTGTCTTGGGTCCCGCCTGCTCTCCTTTCTTGCCTCATTTGTCTCTACCATCCATCTCTATGCTGATCATACACAGCTCGTTCTCTCCTCCTTTTCTTCCTCTATTGTGGGGGGTGTAGATTCAGCCCCAGAATAATTTATTTTGTTTGATTGGTTAAAAATCAATTCAACCTTTAACATCGGTACCAATTAATCAACAAAAAAACAAATCAAATTAGGAAATTGCAACATACATTACAATAAAAGGAAAAAGAAAAAAAGACGGTAAGAGAAAAAAAAGACCAAAAAAAACAGATGAATAACGAATAGAAGCCGTTGAGCCAGATGAACAATAGCTCCACACACAGTCTGCTGATAAAGTATTAGAATCATTTATGAACTCAAGTAAAGCCCTTTCTCTTAACTGCTTCAAAGAGTCACACTTTATAATTAAGTGTCTAGATGTTTCTGTCTGGTTCAAGTTCTTACAAAACCTACAACTTGCAGTGTCCTCTTTTACAAGGCCATATCTTAACAAAATGTCCTTAGTGTGCATCAAATTCTAATGGAATCTCACAAACAGAGCAACCAGATTCGCTAGCATAAATTGGAAAATATGGGGCTAATGTGCCTTGCTTTTTCAATCTTCTTTTAGGTGACTTAAGGAGATATGAGTGAAATTCCATCACTGTTAGCCCAATCTGCTGCAAAAAGGGCCCTCTTTCCAGTCAGATCATGTGGGGTGCATCCAGTCTCAGCCAACAACAACACACCAAGCCCCTATAACTCAGACAAGGCTTGCAAGCCTCGAAGCTCGCAGGCCTTCCAAGTCACAGAGGAGGGAATTCTCTGGGAGAGCCTGCATCCTCCCATAGAGTGATAAGTATCACCAGAAAGCTCTAGACTTTAATGAGATTATGCCAAGTTCATAACGGATTATTGAATGTGGCAACAAGCTAGGGAGACTAAGGTCTCTTCTCCAAATCGAGGCTTCTAGTTTAGACAAGTATTCAATAATTGAAAGATCATACATCTCAATTCCATACAGTAACTTAGGGGCAATCTGACCCTCAAAAAAGTGCAACGAAGGCAATAATGAAAACTGACCATACTTTGAATCGACCATACACAATTTCGCTAAATTAAGGGCCTTTTTAATCAAGCCAAGAGCGAGTTGCTAGAATAGAGGATTTTGAGTTGATCATAAAGCCCACAAAGAGTCAATCCTCTCCACAGGTTCCGTCTGAACATGCCACTTAAAGGGAGATTGTTTCCTTGTATAAAATAGTTGCATCACATTTGTCTTTGCTGGGTTAACAGACAAATAATGGGCATTCACAAATGCGGAAAAGCTGTTCATCAAGTGTTGCATGTCTATAGGTGTATTGTCAAAGATTAGGTAGTTGTCTGGTCTCAGATTGAATATTTTGGGTATTGCCAGAGGTTGAAGATATTGATCTAAATCTCCCATATACACATTATAGAGGCAAGGAGCAGGCACCTCTGCCTCACACATCTGAAAGTTTTTTTTTAAATCGGGCGTGACAATCGACCTTGTTGATTTAAGCTGACTTGAATAGTGGACCAGAGAGAACAACAATTTTAGGAGACCTGGGGGAATGCCCCACCCCTGCAGCTTATGCCACAACAGTGTCCGATCTACCGCGTTGAAGGCTTCTAAAAGGTCAATGGAAGCCAAATACACTGGATTACTCCCCATTGACCATGCTTGAGCCTGAATGCACTTAAGTAAGATGCCGTTCAACTGGGTAGCAATCTATTTTCTGAATTCCATTTGCCACTTGGAAATTAGGCCTTGACTATTGGCCCAGGATTCAAGATGTTATAGATTTTACAATCTGCGTCCAAGATCGCGATAGAACAGTAATTCCCTGGATGTGCTCTCTCCGCCTCTTACAAATGGTGACGTGTGCCTGATCCCAAGCCGGGGGGACATATTTCAAGCCTCATTAATGTCAGAAAATAAGGTGTACAGAATTTCCCCCCCCAAAGTATCGGATTTAATAAGACTGTTTGAGAGTTCATTTGGATCCGGTGCTCGCGAGTTGCCGATTGCACCAATTAACTCCATGATTTTAGACTGTGAAAGGGCAATATGGAAAGAATCTTGCTCGGCCTCTCGATCCTTAAGGCAAAAATACAGTGATGATGTAGGGGCATACAATGTTTCAAAATGGTGTACCCAGTCCGCCCCGTTACAGAATTCAAGAGGCGTTAATCAATGACCAAAAGGACAGAGTTCTTATGCAATAAGGCAGATAGCATTGATTCTGCGTCCACTTGCAGACGATGGGCTCTGGTTGAGCGCAACCAGTTTTTATATGCCTGATTAACGTTTTGCGTGTAAATATTTTTTTGAGAATCAGAACAGTCATTTTTTTATTTGCCTAATCAAGCGTCTTAGTTCTCTTCTTTTATGGACCACATCAACGTTATATATATATATATGGGGATGACGGAGGGGGGGGGGGGGGGCGAGGCTTCCTACTACCTACTTTTGATGTATTGGATGCGATTACATTAGCTACAAGGCATTTAAAGTGCTCAACCGAAAAGGCTGAGTCTTTCTTGTACAGACTTCCAGGGCAAAGCAGTCAGCAATGGTTTCATTGACTTGGTGTAGCAAGCTTGGTGTCCAATGAAGACTGTTACATTGGATGTTCAATGTAACCGCCACATGCACGAAATCACTACAGACAGTGCGGTCCAATTGGCAATACGTCAAAGGTCAGTCCTGAAAATTTCAAAACAGGAACATTTTCCCAGCAACTAAGGCCCTGCAAAGATGTAATCAATGGTAGAAAAACCTGACCCGTTGGACCATGTTGAGGAGGGAATAACCCCTGAGGTCGTCACATTTAAAGGGAGTAGCCCCAACTCTGTAAGGCAATTCGCCCACACTCTGCCATACCTAGTGTTTAGGTCCTTATGGCCCAAGCGCACTTCCCTCAATGCCATTGCAGAAACGCAGTCTGAATGAAAGTCTTTTGCCATCAGCACATGATTGCTAGGTGCAGTACTATACCATTTCACAACATGCAAGGAGAGCAGATCAACATCAGCTAAAACGGCCCATACCCCGGTGCCAGTATATGTTAATGACCAAAACAATCAGGTCCACCTTGGACATGATCTTTATGTGGGTGGCCAGTAAACCAGACTGGAAGTCAAAGCTGGCCACTACCCCAATTGCAGGAGAGAGTTTCACCAAAGTCAGGAGACCACCGTAGGGACATTCATTTTCACCCTGACATGAGGCCTGGTGAATGGCACTATAGCCGTCATAAGCCGGTTGCAATTTTCTAGGTTTCATGCAGAGTAACAATGATGTGTTTCCTAAGTAAACAAGTCAAGGAGGCCTTATTAAACAGATGAACATGACCACTGGAATTAAATTAAATCTAAGAAAGGCAGGCTGGCCGCCTATGAACTGAGTCACTGCATGTTCAGGCTCACAAGCTTGAAGCCCCATAGTCTAAGTCGAGGAGGCAGCCATGAGCCAGGGCCAATCCTGGCTTTCTTTAGAGGCCAGTGTCTTCCTCTTCAAAGACAGAATATGTTCTTACACTGTGCCATTTAGTCCTGACTGATACATACTGTTGTGCTCTCTGCAGACCCAATAACCCCATTCCCTTCACAGCATAGGGGAAGGAGGCACCTAAAAGAGGAGTTGCAGGACAATACCCCAAAATCCAAAGAGGGGTGCAGGCCAGAGCACCCACTCCCTCAGGATGGGAAAAGGAGCGGACTTGCTCCAATGGAAGCAAAATAAATAAAAAGAGAAAAAGAAAACTACTCTCTCTTGCTCTTTCCTATGAGTGATCCGAGTCAAAGAGTGGGGGGCAGGGACGGGGAAACCTGTGATGTAAATTCGGCCCCAGAATGATATGAACTGAGAGGCCATGCAAAGCCACTACTGCAAGATTAAAGCTGGCTGATGGACGAGACCCATTGGAACATGCAGGCCAGCCCAAAACACTATTTTCCAACAGGATGCCTAGTAAATGCAAAAATATTGGCCCGACTCAACTTTACCAATATGTAAAGGCACTCAGATGAAGGAAAGTGTGACTTAGAACTGTAATATTGCTAAACGTGGCCAATGGATTCCAAAAAGACGTGGTGCTGCAGATGCGTACTCCATTTAAACTGGGAAATTGGCACATTTTGACTGAGGAAGACAAACAGCAGCATGTTAAATTGACTTCTAATGCGATACAAGACGCTGATCTAGAAATCTAAGTGTAGTTGTGACATATATACAAATGAAGCCAAGTGACATTTAATTTGACTCAAACAGAAACACTTTCCAACATATTAAATGACCTTTAAATGGGAAAGGCCTACTTGGAGTTTTAAAGTGGACAATGGATTCCCATTGTTAATAATGGCCTATGTGTGGACAATACCAAAGGGATACTCCTGTTTTTTCAACTGTTAAGACTAAAGAAATACTTATGGACAGAAAGCTCAGATTACATGTAAACTGTTACATGTAAAATACCTCATTTTGATGATTTAAAATGCCATTTTTTTCAGAATTATACATGTAGCTTGCTTTAGCAGCTTCCCGTTGGGCTGTGTAGCCTGATCTCTGACCCAAGAGACCTTTGGCTGAGGCCTACCAGGAATGCATGTCTGTTTCAGCAAAATGCTAATAAATACACTGTTTTCAGATCAAAATTGTGGAAGGGTCAGATAAGAAAAGACAGGCCTGACCTTTCAGGACTTTCATGGCCACAATCAACTGCCTGGCATCTTCAAACAGAGTGGTAATGGAACTTCAAAGACTGTTACACAAAATTTTGAGAAATGGAAACTCCAGGATGGCCCATATTAATGCATTGCCATTTAAATAACATGGGACACCTTTTCATTAATAACAGGAGAAATGTGCGTCACAATTAGTACATTCAGGACTCATTTCGAGGTCACCAAAAGCCAGTCAGTCCTGTGTAAATATCAATGTTATGTAATGTGTAGAATTTAAGTTAAGAAAACCGATTCTGGCCTTCTAATAAATCGGTGAAATCTAAAAGTCAGTGAGGTGATGGAAAGTAACATTAAAATGTGTTTTGATGTTCATAACCATTTGGGTTTATGGATAAACTGCAAAAAATTATAGCCCACTCCAGGAAGGTCATGCTGTAGTCAAAGTAGTATCCCCAGACCCATCATAAATCACTGAATCGGAAAATATATATATTATGGTGGTTATCTGTAAATTGAAGAACGTTCTTATGTTGTGACTTTCTGAGAAAGAAAAATGCATCTTCAAGAGTCATTTCTCTCCTTCCCACATTATCCATAACCCGGACCCTCCTAAAAAAACCTTGCCCTGTCGGCTGGCAGAGGCCGGACTAGAGAGGTGGGTGAGAAAATGAATGTCCGATCCGTGGGAAAAATGGCTCAGCACATCCCCATATTCATAATTCGGAGTGCGTCACAGATATTATTATATAAACTTAAATACTGTATGGGAAAGGGAGGAGATCTGGCAGAACCATTGGTGTACCACCTTGCCAGGAGAAAAAACAACTAAAAACCATCTTGGTGGGAGACAGTTGCCTAAATTGAGAGGCCTTAAACCTGGCATGGGATGGCAGAGATTGGGAAACCTAAAAGCTGAATGGGCCTGACATTTGAGGAGCCGGAGGAGGACTGGGTGCTGGTGACTATCCTTGACACAAGTTTTGACCAGATCGGTGCTTTCCAAAGATGGGCCCTGCAGTTTCCCTGAGGGCCCAATAACCAAGGTCTCTGGATTGATCCAAATGACAACAAAAGTGTGGGGTGAATCTGCCAGCCTTAATCACCTTCCTCCATAGTGGGTAAGGGGGAGCAGAACTGTCTAGACCCTGGCCATATTTGACTACAAATAGAACTCAGTTCTCCTACAGAAAATCACAACATACATTTTAAATTGAAGTGTGAGGGGAATCTGTCTCTTACCCCATTCCTTTTGATTAGTGGGTTCTCTTCCATTAGTGGGGTGTGGTGGGGATACAAATGTGTATACCCTTAGCTTATTTAATCAAAAATATAACGTAATGAATTCCCATAGGGTCATTTATCACAGGATGTTTAGTCAAACTTTGAAATTGACAAAGATCATCCCAGTGCACAGTAAATGACACTAGTCTTTAATGTAATTGGGTAACCCGACTGTTCCATTGGGATGTGCTAGTGTTCCCAAAAACGAAAATCCCAAAACCCTGCTGTTCATTTGAATGTGCTGTGCCCCAAAACAAATTGCCCCATTGATTCCATTTCCCAAAACCCTGCCTTTCATTTGAATATGCCTTTGCCTCAAAAACAAAAATCCCTATCCATTCCATCGTCCCAAAACCTGCATGTCAAAGTAAGCCAGGTGTGAGTATCCAGTTAAAGAAATGCACTGTCTCATGGGAGTAAGCAGGTGGCACTCATAGCAGAAAGGTTTGAGAATATCTTGGGGGTAAAGAAGGAACAATGGTGCTGATTCAAAAACTGTTCTCAAATGCATGTATTTTGGGTGCTGAGAGATTAAGCCCATGTTAAAATGTAATGTATAAATGCCTCTGAACTTACTAAGCTGATAACCAAATGACAATCTGCCAGATTGTATGGTCATATTGCAATGCAATGTGTGATTTAATAATTGGGAGTTCGCGGGACAGGAGATAAAGAGTGACCGTGACTTGTATTCCGTCCAATGCAAAACGAAAAGTCCCCCATCTATTTTGTTTAGATTTGGAGGCCACAGTGAAGGTGGCGTGTGCAAATTAATTGTTTTACAGATATCTATTAAAACCATTTGTTAATAAAACTACTATATCAATACCCCGACCTGGTTCTTGGCTTAGTGTGGCACAGGGGGGAGACCGCCTTGGTGATGATATATGTTTTTCAGACAGGGCTAAGCGAACTAACTATTACAGGAATAACAGTATTTGGTGTGGCACTTGAACTGGGAGGGGGGGGGGGGAGAGAAGGGCCTTACTGTGTTAATAGTGGTGCTCAATAGACATCATTCCAGTATACATTCAACTCTTACTTCTTGCAGTTCAGTCTTGGGGGGGAAGTAGATGAAGGATGTGGGCCGATATCCAAGACTGAAGTTCTTTTCTTAGCCGCTACAATTGCGCCCCCCCTTACTACTTTTCCCCCTTCCTCTCTCCCAGTTTCACTTGCCGAATTCTTTGAGTTATTCTCAACTTGTCTCTTTCTTTCTCTCCTCATTTCTGCTCTTTCCCGGCTCCAGCTTTTTAATATCTGCAAGGCTGTTAGGCAAAGTTTGTATGCAGTACTCTCTGGGACCACTACACACAACTCTGAATACAGGTATAGGAAACTCAACCTTTGGTATAACCTTGTACTACACCGTTTTGGTAGCGTGTTTATCAGCCAGGCTTATCTCAAGAGGGGTAAATGTGAGCTGTAGTGGAGTTGCACAGATTTACAGTTACAAATATTCAGCAAAACTCTTACACTCAAGGTTTCTTGCACAAACAATTATTAATGTATTGATCAGTCAGTTAGAATAAGCCTTCTTCAGTAGGAAGCAATATAATAGTAACACACAAATACACTTCAATACTGTACACTCTTAGTTTCTAAATCAGTAAAGACCCTTTTGGAATGACCCACAGACACAACCTACACCCATAGGTGACTTCAATAACTAGGGTGCTGGGGACATGAATAACTTACTGTTGGTATTTAGAATACCTTTAGAAGTTGGTAAAAGGCAAAGGTTATTCGAACAAGAGACCACAAATATTCTTAAGCAGGCGAATACTTTTAGATTTTCCTAGAAGAGTCGTTCAGTTCAATAGGCTAAGCCAAAGTCGATGGGCAAAAGTCTTGTATAGGATAAAGCACTTCTGGTAAGTCAATGGAAAAGTCGTTGCACAAGTTCTTAGGAGTCTTTGATAAAAAAAGAAGAAACAAATGTAAGGCCACAAGCCGATTAGACTTGTGAGGTGCAGAAGTGGCAAGCACTCTACTAAGAGGTAAGTTCTCGCAGATGTTTTACAGTAACGTAGAAATGAAGAAAAAGATGCAGCTGATGACCTCTGTTCCTATGCAGCTCTGCAGATCTCACTCGTGGGGACAAGAGGGAGGACGTCAGGGGAATCCTGCAATGCACTGACACGGTCAAAACTTGAAACCGGCAAACTTCACTTTCAGTAGCTGTTCAGGGTTTCAGTTCCTAAGGAACACCATGGTTCCTGGCTGTCGAGATGGACGTTCCTTGCTTCTGGGGTCTTGCACTCTGTTTATGGGGCTCAGGCTTGGTAAGGCCTGCTTCTTGGGAGTCCGAAGGATCTTCCTGAAGCTCTACGCCAGCTTAAAAGCAACACACACAATCTAGTGTTCCTCTCCCTGGCTATATGGTTTCCAGCAGCATCTCTGTGGAAATTCAACCAGCTCCGAGATGGATGTCCAGGTTGCTTACTTTGGAGTGGATTGGTCCCACCAACTCATGGGGAGAAGTCGTCCTTGCAGGGGCTTCTCTGTCGATGCGTACTTGGCGTTTCGGCACTGCAGCAGGGCTTCACCAGGCAAACCAACGGTGCAGGAGTTGCAGCAGGCGTCCTCTTCAAGTTCTTCTTCGGTTCTTTCGTCCAGTGGTCGACTCTCCCTTCCAAGCCAAAATGCTTGCCTTTTATTCAGTTCTTTCCCATTCATTCCAGCCTAGCTGTCAGTCACCCAGCAGGGTGGCTGTCCCTGCTGGACAGTCAACCGGCCAATCATAGAGTGCATTTGGGTCTTCTAGGAGACTAAGCACACAGAGTTTCGGGCACTTCCCTCACTTCCTGCCTACCCCTGACACCCTGGAGCCAGAGGCGGGAATCACTAGTGAATCCCGCCAAAGGCAAAATGAACAAAGAGACCAAACCTGGTTTGGCGTGCAGAGTAAATCTTTCCACATAGAAATGGTGAAAAAAGAAGACTGGGGGCCATTTTGGCAGTCCGCATAGCCATGGACGTACCCAGACGGCCACACATATCCAAGTCCAGGAAAAAGCTTCACTGGCTTCCTGTACTGGAACGTATCCAGTTCAAAATGGGCCTACTGATACATTGCTCTCTTTATGGCAAGGCCTCGGAATACCTTAAAGCACTGGTCCTGCCCCACAAACCGACTAGAAACCTGCAATCTTCCTCTCTCGCTCAGTTACAGGGAATCAGTCACGAGATTTAGGGGTCTAGGCAGGTCCTTCTGAGCCATGGCGCGCCCGTTCTGGAACACCCTACCCTTAGCCATCAGAGCGACGTCAAATCTGAGACATTTCAGAAATACCCTGAAAACACATCTCTTCAGGTAAACTTTTAGGACTCTATGCCCCCTCATTTGACCCCGATAATCACTAGGGTGCACTCATGCTATCCACTGTCCTGTGCTTTTGTTGTCCTTTTGTGTTTATGTTGCGCCCAGATGCCTGCGGGCTGTTTCGGTGCATTACAAATAAATAAATACTGTTCCTCTCCCTCCATGTGCCAATTCCCATTTCTGCTCTTTCTCCCCCTGCCCCAAAACATTGGAACGCGCCTTCCCCTCCTCTTTGATCGCGATCTTCCTTTCACATCTTAAAACCCATCTGGATACTTTTTTGTCAATTTGTTTTACATGATTTGCACCGTTTTACTTGTGTACAGCGCTTTTGCGTAAAGCACAAAAAACAAAGAAGGATTGAACTTTGTCTTATGGTTTTCTCTATTCTTCACTGTTAAGGCCAAAGGAAAGATTTGAAAGCAATTAAATGTGCTTTCTGAAAGTCAATTGGCGAAAGCATTTTTGAAAGAAAAAAAAATCTACATAAGCAGCACAGGATTACCTGTTCTAATTGGCTATACACAAAAAGCTCTATTTAAGCATCCAGACACCCCTTATACACGCACACACGCGCGTACAAGCACATTCCATGTTTGACATTAGTGAAAATCCCTTGATGCACAATCCAGCCATCTCAATTGTGGTTTTAGACAAAGAAGGATATTAACTTGCAAGAAAAAAAAATCTTTATTTCAATCGCAATGAACACACTGAAGAGAACAGGTTAAATACTTAAGAAAGGGGCTGGGATTACTTGAGGAAGGGAAAGCTTGCACACTTAATCTAAACTCATATCTTCTTCTTCGTCCTTCTTCTCTTTGGCATCACCCTCCTTTGCCTCAGATTTGGAAGTGCCCTGCATTGCTTTGGCAAAAGCTTCCACATCTACGAGAAAAATAAAATGGAAAAAAATGTATGCCTCAGACACAAATACAACAATGTTATTTTGTGGACACGGTCAGTAAATCTAATATATAGACAACTCCAGTTACATGTTCTGCTGTAGAATGTCATGGCTTTACACCACAAAGATCTTTTAAATACTGGAATCTTTCAAGTTGCTTATCTTACAGGTGTAATGCAAACTTTACAATACAGTGTTAGCCAACTAAAAAGTGAGCAAACCAGAAAATCTTTACATTCTTAAGGGCTGTCAGAGCTATGATCCAAAAAGAATATTGAGAAACTAATTTGAAAATATGTATGCAGAATGTTTCTCGGAGGTCCCGACCTGTTAAGCAGGAAACATTAGTGGATTGGCCAAAGATTTACACGACCCGATGAAAGGACACCATTGGGTCAGACATCGCTGTACACCCCACTGCCCTTCCCTAGAGTATGCTAGCAGCCTTGATAAGCACTTTGATGACTACCCATTCCCAACTGTAGTCTGTGTGCATTCAGGAAAATGAGCCCTGTCCGCTTCCCTACAGTGCATACACTGTGATGCTGTCTCAGAAGTCCCTTTCCTCTGAGTAAATAGAATGTATTTACCTCCCATCATAAATACACTGTCTCCTACAGTAGACTGTGCGCCTTAAGCTACAATGTTTCAGAACATTACCACAGACGGTACAGACCACATCACATGTTTGCTCGGCTGCGCATAGTGTTAGTAGCTGGTGAAGCGCAGCTTCTGCACACCATCGCAAATATCAAATCATTAAGAATCTTGCTACCCAAGTCGAGCTAGCACTAGGTCTCCATTAATCTACTCCTTGTAGAGATAAACTGCGTTGACTCCTTGAGGTGATAGAGGCTTCAATAATGTACTTTCAATCATCTTAACACATGTTATGTAGATATTACTTCAAAACAAATGCACACGGTCAATGGTTGCGAGCAGTTTCATTGGGTCAAGATGTTGTTAACACAGATAACTGCACCAACACTTCAGTGACTTAATATCACCCTCCTTCCATATTCATCCCACTGCCCCACAAGTAAAATCTATTACACCGTTATGAACAACGCTAAATGCTTGTTGCAGCACCTGGACTGTCAACTCACCTCCTTTGTTGGCCGCCTCTACTGCCTCTGCAGGTAGTCCAAACTGACTCATCAGGGGGCCCAGCTGTCCTGAGGCCAAAGCTGCACTGAACATACTCAAAGCCTGTAAGACAACACATACATTTCAACAAGTCACGGATGTGATCTATCGTATTCGAACATCCCAAGCAAAAAATACATATATGAAAGCCCGAGTCCAGTTTACTTGTACAGTGTTAGCAAAAGTTAAAAAGAACATGCTACAACACAGAAAAGCGGCACAGATGAGACTATATGCAGGGGCTAGTTAAGCTGTAATGTTTTGCCAAATGCTTAATTTCGTCTCCAGCCGAAAAGTGGCCAAGACCAAAAAAGCTTGAAAATAAATGTACAATGTTTTTCAGAACGGGAAAGCCCCTTTATATCTGAGAAGGCCACGAGAGCGAATATCTAAAAATGGTCAGCTAGGGCATACATCAATTTTGAGGGTTCTGCTGTCCCATTTTTCAGGACCCCTAAAACCTTTGCTCTCTAAATCCCCCCACCCCTCCTCACTTGATTTTTGTGGTCCGGGTACTTCAGTAAAAGTCCCCCAAGCACTACAATCCTTTCTTCTAGGCTACCCTACGGTAGCCCATATGAGTGCCAGGACAGCTGCGCTTTCTAGCACCCCATTTTGCGCCACGGGTGATTATATCACGCTGCTTTTGTGTCCTGGAGTTGGCAGGTGGCGTTGTATTTTAGTTTTACCTTCATCAGGGGTGCAACCGATTTGACGGAATTAAACGTTTCCCTTTTTGTAGCTTACCCTGCATAAAACTGTGTTTTGGAATCTTTGCTGACTTGAGGTAAATGAAGCCCTTTTAGCTTTACTTATATGCTCAGTTTGTTTATTTTCAGGACGTAATCAGTACCAAAGACTGCAGGTGACCGTTTTTTATTTAGTAACAAAAATAAATAAAAAATAAAACTCATCTTAAGTGGAGTGTTATAGAGTGTTCAAATTGATTTTCAGAATCAGCCCTGGGAGCGGATTCTGGAAGGCTACCCTATTATAAACAGGGAGAATACATATCTTTCCTCTGGATGGTCGCATTGAAGATAAATATTGCACACTCGGTGCAGGTCATTCTAGGGAAACTTGGTTTTGCAAGAAGGCGGATATTTTTACGGGGAATTCTCCATTGCCGGCAAAGAAAGGCAGGTAGCTGATATTGAGAGAATTGTGTGTATGAAGGCCTAAGAAGAACCTAAACTTGTTCCTAAAAAGGATTTCCCCCACTCACTCTGTTTGCCTTTGGGCCTGGAGATGCATAGTCAACGGCTGTCGAGCCCCGATAGTTTCCCATATTTTGGTTGAGAAGTCTTTAACTTGAAGCATAAGCATGGCTGTGTCAAAAGCCGTCACACAAATAACTAGTTTGAGGCAATTGCTGTATAATAAGTACATGTTTACAAACTCTGCATGTAGTGTCCAAACCAATGGTGGGGGGTAAAAAAAACAAAAAAACAATCTGAGGTCATTGACAAGCGAAGGAGCTGTGCACATAGGATACAGTACGAGAGAAATGGCTCCTGTAAACTTCCTTTTTCATCTTCGAAAATAAGACCATGTAATACTCTGCACCGACTAATAGATGTCGGCCTAGCAAAGCATGTGAATCGAAGCAGATTCACAAGCCTCAAAATAATATGACAAATATTACCTACCCAGTAATCATCTTTCTGTGGCTTGTTTCTGCTTCTAATCACATGCTATGCGTAGGGCAAAATTCATGCCCTACTTGTGCATCTGTGCCGGAGTTTACAGCACTGCTGTGTGAAGACGTGCATGGAACTCATGCTGCTGCTTTGCCGATTTTGCTTCTAATGGAGCATTCGTAAGGTTAGAGTGTAGCACCTGTACTAGATGTTGAATGTTATTGTGGTGTGAATGGAAGTGTCTTGTTGGACAGCATGTAACAAAGTTTTACACATTTGACGATCCATCTTGCAAGAGTTGCTTTACTGATCGTATTCCGCAAAGAGGTAGAAGGGCAAGAGAACGCCAAGACGAGCAGAGTCCGAAAACCGCTCGTATCTAATCCGAAGGAACGGCAAGCTGTGGAGAACGCTACTGCAGCTGAAGAGTCACCCACACTGGAGCAGACTCTGGCAACACTGAAGGTATGTGGGTTTCCCAGATGAGTGCGAGTGGGGAAGGAAGGAAGAAGTTACTTACCTGTAAGTTCTCCAGCATGGGTCAGG